>NC_050476.1:12877196-13194649 GCF_013373865.1 Monomorium pharaonis | reverse complement strand
GCTGCCTACGGTGAACGAACTATACGAGACTGATATCTCATTAAACTTCAAAAGTGAACGATCAGCTAATGTAACACGTGCTATATTCTGGACCTTTCTTACTCTTGCGATTTCACTCTCGCGGGTGAAAACTTACGCGAGGAAACAAGCCAAATAAAAGCGCTTCCAAATGAAAACGCCAAAAATTCATACAAATTATTGGTCCTTCGAGTCGAATCTCAAAGCCGGTAGCTTTGATATAATGAATAGCGCAACTTAAAATCAAGACACTTAACAGGCTCGATACAAGCACGCGAGCAGTGCGTGATAGGTGAGACTTAAAGGCGGTGTGTATATTCCGAGCAGCGGCACCACAATTCCTTCTCTCTCTCTTTCAAAACTTGCTTCATACAACTAGCGAATATTCGCAAAAAGAAACTCTCGATGGATCTCAATCCTAAATTTTCGACGTCTCGTAACCAAACTGAGCTAAAGGACAACAGTTTCTATTTGGCAAATGAATACAACGAGACTTTTGCTTCAACAAAGGGAGTTCTCTCGTCAAATTGAACGCACCTTGGAGAACTTCCAAAAACTCGGTCAAGTGAACTTAACAGCGAACATTCGAAAGCAGACCCTTCTCAAGAAGAGGTAAGGAAAATGTCAGTCTCTTCACTCGGAGCCATGTCTTCACATGTCGACCGCCACGGCTAAAAAACGAGACACTCAGCCCTATTTTTTAGACGACGAAACCACGATCATAGAGAAGTGCTATCTGGAGGGCATGGACTTCTTTACGAATTTATTGGATAAGTTTGTAAAACTTGTAGCAGGTTCGGAGATAAATGCAAATTCTATGACGATTAGCGAGAACAACACGCTCGCTATCCCATTACCTAAGGTTCAAATACCGAAATTTACAGGACTATACTCCGAGTGGTGCAATTTTCGCGATCTCTTTAACACAATAGTTGATTCAAACGAAAGCCTCTCAAATGTGCAGCATCTGCAGTATTTAAGAACTCATATTTCGGGTCAGGCCGCTTTGGCCCTCAGAGAGATTACGATTACGAATGCTAATTATCAAGTCGCATGCTCTGAATTAAAAAGGCGGTACAAATGTAAATGTATGGTGGTAACATATAGTCTCTGCGCATTTGAAGACTATGCTCGATTTACCTCCGATGAAGACCAAATCGGCTCCAGAACTGAACCGCGTTTACGGTAAATGGTTCGCTCCATGCGTTGCGAAATTTTGAATGGAAAGTGGACGATGATTTTGTGGATGCAATTACGGAGCGCAAATTAGATGCTCATACTTGCAAAAGTGGAATCTACATCTTGGGGGCAAACTCGAACCCCCTCTTTTCACAGAATTGAGTGAATTTCTCCTTAATCGCGTACGCGCTCTCGAATCCACTCAACAAATTCACGAAAACACAAACAAAAGCGTCCCGGAACCACAAAATCGCTCGTTTCCTCAGTCAATAAAAACAAGTAAATTTCTTGTAACAAACATCATGCGCTCTATCACTGTAGTAACTTCCAATCGCTTTCTGCAGGAAAACGAAAAAAATTTTTAACCACACATCGCTGTTGCTACAATTGCTTCAAAAAAGGACACACGGAATTGTCCCTCTCAACGGAGATGTGCTCGCTGCCACGGCAAGCATCATACGCTGTTGCACATAAACAATGCGAACAGCAGCTCTGACGAAACTTCGACGACAGCCGCAGTGAGTGAGTCAACATCCACACACGCTCTGAAAACTCAGGTTCATCAAGGGTCATCTCCAATAGGTAATTTCCTTTTGGACACGTAACGATTGGACACGGCACAAATGGACACCGCACGATTAAACACCGCATTATTAAACACCGTACAGTCTTCTAGTGAGAAAAACATTAATATATCATATGACAGATTATCTAGAAACATCTGGTAGAAAAAAAGCATCGCTCTGCCAGAAAAGAAATGTGAATTTCAAAAGTCTATATACGAGTATCTCGTTTTGCGTGGAAAGTCGCAAACCCATGTGGCGCAGAGAATGCTTCACACACACACGCACGCACGCACGCACGCACGCACGCGCGCGCGCACACACATACACACACACACACACACACACACACACGGAAGGTGCAAGGGGGGTTTCAATTGTGAATGTGTTTACAGATTTTCAATAAAATTACACAATGTGTGTGTGCGTGTGTGTATCCCCAATCGTGCGGTGTCCAATCGTGCGGTGTCCAATCGTGCGGTGTCCAATCGTGCGGTGTCCAATAATGCGGTGTTTAATAATGCGATGTCCAATAATGCGGTGTCCAATAATGCGGTGACCAATAATGCGGTGTCCAATCATGCAGCGTCCAATCAAGTCGTGTCCAATGGTTACGTGTCCAAACGGGATACTCCCATTTCCAATTCCCGCCCATGCTTACTACCGCGAGAGTGTTGGTGCACACCACACAAGGTCGGTTTTTACAACTGCGCGTTTTAATCGACACGGACTTGGAAGCCACCTTTATCTCTGAACGAGCTGCCCAAGCTCTGCATGTACGAAGGCATAAAACTAAAGTTCGAGTGTCCGGAATAGAAGAGTATTGCAATTCTAATTATTTCACCAGATTTAAGTTAAGTCTAATCGGCAAACCCGACGTGTCTGTCAACGCCAACGCTCCCATACTTCCGCACCTCACTTCATATAGAAGTGTTTCTGATTTCATCCTTAATTTGTTTAATCACCTAAAAGGCTTGTCTCTAGCGGATCCGAATTCATCCGAGCGCGATTGAATAAATTTATTATTCGGTGCTGACGTCTACGGTACCATTCTACTGGACGGGTTGCGAAAAGATTCCAAAAATGACCCCATAGCCCAACGTACTATATTTGGGTGGATCCAGTGTCTGGACCTTGGAATTCGAAGGACCCTGGACCACAAGGTTGCTCAAAGATCAATGAAGGAACCTCCTCCTGCCTGCTACATTCTATATCAACAAGCTCTGTGAACTCTACTCTATGGAGATTCTGGGAGCTCGAAGAAGTGCCATCTTCCGCGTCTCTTTCCCAGGACGACCAATTTTGCGAGTCTATTTTCGCATCCACTCATTACCGTCAATCAGACGGTCGATACGTCATCCGATTACCCTTTAAAAGTGAAGCGGTAACTTATTTTGGAAACTTCTTTCAGATCGCACGACGATCATACAAACGTCTCGAGCACTGTCTTTTCAAAGACGTTAAACTGCCTGAGGCTTATCATGAATTCCTCCAGGAAAACGAAAATCTGGAACACATGGCCCGCGCTAAGGGTACGGAGATTCTGCTGTATACTACATGCCTCATCACCCTGTTCTTTATGAATCTAGTACGCCTTTCCCTCCGAGGGTGGTATTTAACGCGTCTTGCGTCACAAACTTAAGTACTTCATTAAACGATCAGTTATTAATTGGTCACAAACTCCAATCGAATCTTCCATCAATTCTGCTGCACTGGAGAACTCATCGTTTGATATACATGGCCGACATTGCAAAAATGTTCAGGCAAATTCTCGTTAATCCAACAGACGCGTATTTTCAAAGAATCTTATAACGGCCTAGCGCAGCTCAACCCGTCATGTTATACCATTTGTTTGGCGTCACATAAGGCGTGCGCGCCGTTTTAGGCGATGCGCGTGTTAAGACAATTATGTGTCGATGAAGGGGCTGCCTTTTTTGTTGCCGCCTCTATCTTAGAAAAGTCGACATATGTGGACGACATATGTGTTATTCAAAGCGTACAAAGTCTCCAAAATTTTCGAAATTCGCAATGAATTAAACTCACTGCTAGATTCAGGAGATTTCCATTTAAGAAAGTGGCCTCTAAATACAATTGTTACTAAATATTCCCCCTCCTAACCGCCTTGAAATTTCTTGGGTTTCCTTTCAGGAAGATTAAGGCGCTGGGACTATCCTGGAATTTAACTCGGACTGTTTCTCCTTTTAGTATGAGTTGGATTAGCCTAAAGTACCCTCAACACGATCCATTTTGTCAATCGTCTCATGTATCTTTGATCTTTTAGACTTAATATCTTCTGTGGTAATTTTTGCTAAGATCTTCTTGCAGGATACATGGATCAGAAAGTTGGAGTGGGACCCCACTTCCAGCCGATCTACAAGAGTCGTGGACCATTTATTTTAATAATCTGTCGCATCTAAGAGAAATTCTTATTCCACGGTTGGTAAAACTGGGCCCAAACGTTCTTAGAATTGAGTCGCATGGGTTCGCGAACGCTTCAAGCCGGGCATACCCCGCTGCTGTCTACATCAAAACCTTGACTACCCTGGATCAACACTTTACAATACCAGATGTAACACTTTTGAGAATTGTTGGATTTCACACGCTCTGCAACAAGGAATTCAAGGAGGAAGACAAAGACGACGAGGAAATTACAATTCCCGAAGGATCGTATGAATTGCGTAATATAGATAGATATTTGAAACGCGCAATTTTACAATCTCATCCGGATGTTGCGAGAAAGAGGACGTTTCACAAAGAAGATAAAGAAGAGAGCGAATATCCGCTGGTGATTCGTGCCAACAATAATACAATGAAGAGCGAGATTATGTGTGCTTATCGGATAAATTTTATTAAACCTAATAACATTGGATCGCTGAGATTTTCATCGCGTCGTATTCTTGAATCACGATTGTGGCATGAATCGGATGCACCTATAAATATCATAAACGTAAACATTATTCGCATAGAATGTATCGTGACTGCGGGTGCGTACAGTAGCGACAAGTGCGTACACACGATATATGAATTTTCATCGAGGGTACCACCAGGATATAAGATATCGGAAACGCCTGCACAGATCATTTATCTTCCAATCGTCGCACGGAGCATTACTGATTTGACAATTTGCATTGTGGATCAGGACGGTCAATTACTCGATTTTCGTGGAGAGGAGATTACCGTTAGATTACACGTACGAAGACGATAAAGTGAGATGCTCGTGTTGAATGAGCAGGTGAAGAACACAATTTTTACACCAATCAAGAATATTCGGCCGTGTGACATAAATTGTATGACAGTTAAAAATATTCAATCTGATAAAAAGAAACTCACAGCGTCAAACGTTGAATTTTTAAAATCATTGGGATTCGTCGTACGAAATATCTAAGATGCCTAACATCTTGAACATTGGAGGCGAGCCGATCTTTGACGACAGCATCGTCAAAATTGAGACTCATACATACAATCCGTACGCCAACACTACGTTTGGATACAGCGATGAAATAAGAATATCCATACAACAACAAGATTTATACACGTTGCCATGTGAAAGTTTTCTCTACGTCGAAGAAAGATTGGTGATGAAGAAGAAAGACGATAAGGATAAGGATAATGATGAGATAAATCTCGGAAATAATTGGGTGGCGTTCATGTTTGATGAAATTCGATACGAACTCAACAGTGTGGAAATTGATCGTAACAGAAACGTTGGAATAACCAGCACCCTCAAAAACTACGTATCATTATCATATGATGAAGCAGTAATTATGCAGAATGCAGGATGGGAATTTTTGTATAACCTACAGGAAGGATACTTCAACTTTTGCGTACCGCTTAGTGTATTATTGGGCATTTGCGAGGATTACAAACGCGTGATTGTTAACGCTCATCGCGAATTGATTTTGATACGAGCGCGCAACGATAACAATTCTATCGTTGGAAATTCTACGGTTCAACCGGAAATTGAATTATTTAAAGTGCAGTGGCGAATGTCGCATGTTACGTTAAACAAAGTCAACAAATTATCTTTGCTGCAAGCTTTGGAGAGTGGACAATGTCTAAGTATAAGTTTTCGCTCCTGAGATCTGTACGAGTACCCTTTGCTGCAAAGTACGACGAAACATCCATGGGCTGTCAAAACTGCAATTCAACTCGAGAAACCGCGCTTCGTTATTTTTGCACTGCAGACTGGTCGAAAAAATATCATGTCTCAAGATGCTACAATCTTTGACAACTGTAATTTAACCAACGTAAAACTTTATCTAAACTCTGAATTTTATCCATACGACGATTTGAATTTAGATTTTCATAAATCTAGATATGCCATTCTATATGGCATGTATCGACGATTTGGTAAATCTTATTATGGATATGAGTGTGAAACACCGCTCAATGTAATCACATTCCTGGGAAAAGGACTTTTTGCGGTCATTGACTGTTCACGACAAAATGAATCCATCAAAAGTGCTACCGTGGATGTGCGCATAGAATTTGATTG
This sequence comes from Monomorium pharaonis, assembly GCF_013373865.1. Taxonomy (NCBI): domain Eukaryota; kingdom Metazoa; phylum Arthropoda; class Insecta; order Hymenoptera; family Formicidae; genus Monomorium; species Monomorium pharaonis. The sequence continues at coordinate 13,188,394 of NC_050476.1, read as the reverse complement.
CAAGGAAAATGTTCCCGCGAATACTACCGCTTATTGTCTCATTTTACATGATCGTGTAATTGGATATTGTCCGTTGTCCAACGTAGTGCGCAAAATTATATAACATCAAACTAATAAAAACAGAGATATTTAGCGTTAAAGTACAGTTTTGAAAAGTTACTCATGATTGTACCGACATTTGTGTATCTGCAAGGATTCATTGTCGATAAAAAATTTATCGTAAAGAAAGTGGCGGTACTAAGAAAAGGAGCAGTTCTCACGCATTACATTTTTGCTAGTCCCATGCCATGGCGTGTTCTTACAAAATCCGACAAGTTTTGCGCTTCTTGATTGATTGCCTATTTTCATGGATTGCAATGGAAGGACAAGATGATACCGTACAGCATGGTGGAACGTCTGATTACACCTGCTGTGTGTAATACTGATGATAGCAATACTATCGTATACGTTAAGGGATTTCAGAAACAAGAATGGTTGACGGACATACTCAATACCAATGATGGGATATATATCAAGACATTGGATGCGGATTACAAAGCCATTGAATCTTTAAATAATCTAGATGTGTTAGTAATACTATACGATGTGAAAAACATATTAAGAATTGTGCATTACAGAATGTATTAAAAATATATAACTGGTGGTCGCAACACCAAAATAATTGTGAAATTTTTTCAAAATAAAGAAAAATAAAACGCAAAAAATATTTATTTCTACCCTTTCCCTGTAGATGTTTGATGTAGTTTAATAGTAGTTTGATAGCTATACAATGCAGTTCGATAGCTGTATGATGCAGTTTGATAATGGTTTGATAGCTGTACGATGCGGTTTGATAGCTGTATGATGCAGTTTGATAACGGTTCGATAGCTGTATGATGCAGTTTGATAGTAGTTCAATAGCGGTTCAATAATGGATCATTAGCTGTATGATACAGTTTGATAATGGTTCAATAGTGGTTTGATAGCTGTATGATGTGGTTCGATAGCGGTTCAATAATGGATCGATAGCTGTATGATACAGTTTGATAACGGTTCAATAGTGCTTTGATAGCTGTATGATGTGGTTCGATAGCGGTTCAATAGATATACGACGCGTTACAAAATGAATAAATGAAGCAAATTTATAAATAATTTTTTCGGGAATATTTTATCTCTTCCCTATTCCTCTGCGGTATAATGGTGTGCAGAACTGAGTAGGAGGTACATAGATAAGATGGGTGGAAACGCATGTATGTGACCGCGTATGAAAAAGCGCAATGAATGAAAGAGAAAAAGCGATAGAATGATAAAACTACATGGTTGGAGATATCGCGTATGGGCGAGAGAGTGAGAGAAAGAGAGAGAGAGAGAGAGAGAGAGAGAGAGAGAGAGAGGGAGAGGGAGAGGGAGAGGGAGAGGGAGGGAGGGGAGAGGGAGAGGGAGAGGGAGAGGGAGAGGGAGAGGGAGAGGGAGAGGGAGAGGGAGAGGGAGAGGGAGAGGGAGAGGGAGAGGGAGAGGGAGAGGGAGAGGGAGAGGGAGAGGGAGAGGGGAGAGGGAGAGGGAGAGGGAGAGGGGAGAGGGAGAGAGAGGGAGAGGGAGAGGGAGAGGGGAGGGAGAGGGAGAGGAGAGGGAGAGGGAGAGGGAGAGGGAGAGGGAGAGGGAGAGGGAGAGGGAGAGGGGAGAGGAGAGGGAGAGGGAGAGGGAGGGAGAGGGAGAGGGAGAGGGGAGGGAGAGGAGAGGAGAGGGAGAGGGAGAGGGAGAGGGAGAGGGAGAGGAGAGAGGAGAGGGAGAGGGAGGGAGAGGAGGGAGAGAGGAGAGAGAGAGAGAGAGAGAGAGAGAGAGAGAGAGAGAGAGAGAGGAGAGAGAGAGAGAGAGAGAGAGAGACAGAAATTCACAATAGACGGAGAGAGCGAGCACCGCGGTGATGGCTGCTGAAAGATATCGCGTACGGGAGAGAGACAGAAATTCGCAACAGAGGGAGAACGCGAGCACCGCGGCGGCGGGCGGCGGCGGCGATCGCGGACCCCGATTCCCCCTCTCCGCTTTCAGGTCGCGGAACCGAAAATCTACGTCAGCCCCCCCCCCTCCCTTCGGTTCGAAAAGCTGCGTCAGCAATTCCGCACCCCGCCCCCCCGCGTGACGTCATACCCCTACGGATACCCCCCGCACACCTGCACCCCCCTCGGAGCCCACTAGTTAGAACCGACATAGTATTAACTACTATTATTAATTTTTGTTACTATTATTAATTTTGTACATTAAATTGACTAAAAGTCGATTTATAGTTGCTCGCACCTAAAGCTGAACATATAAGTCAATTAAATGTCACCCATAAAAAAACAACTTAAAGTGATTCAATTGACTGGTTGGCAGCCAATAGTCGAGACACTTGTCAGCTGTTAGTCAACTATGTATAAGTCAATATTCAATTTGACTTTGAAGTCGATTTTATATTTTTTCTGCCGACTGACAGTCAAATAACAGTCAATTTCATGTTGATTGGATAATTTATTCACTCTGCTACACACACTATGTAACAATTAAAACTTCAAAAAAGTTTCTAATTTAAAATGCGTTTTAATTATGATTTCCTATGGATTATGTACTCAAACATATATTTATAAAATAAAAAATTTTAATTTAATTATATGTAACGTAAACTATAATGTATTCAAGTGTAAAGAATTGCGTCCTTCGAAATTTATTTCAATTAAAAGAAAAGAAATTAGTTGATCTTAATCTTCAGAATAGCAATAGATTGTCTCAAAAATTCTTTTCGTTTCTTTTTAAATTAAAAGTTAAATATACAAAACTTTTTATTAATGAGACAATTTATTGAAAAGTTACGAAATTAAAAAAAGGCTAAAAACATACTAAAAAGGAAAGTAAATAAGAAAATTAGGCTGATCGTCTGACAATGTAGAGTGCATTGCTAAATTTTGAAAAAAATTTTTAGGACAATCTATTATTTCTTGCACTTACAAAAATTTATGTCAAATATAACTATTTATGTCAAATATAACACTGATTGTGAGCATAATGGAATCTCTCATATAAGTTTTCTATGCGTGATGGAAGAAATTTATTTTTGCGGAGGAACAAATCTTCAACATTCATAACAGCTAATGAAGATCTAAAAATTAGACATATTAATTGAGACAGCTTGTTTCTCAAATAATTTTGTCACGTATTTATTCGTTGCATTACACTCACCAAAAAATAGTCAAACGAATCACAATATATTCACATACACGCACATATATATATAACATCGAAGATCTGGCATAGGCATCATGACAAGGAAATAAACACTGAAGCAGCATGGATTCGAGCAGTCTCCTATAATTTTGGATTCTGGCGTTTTTATCTATGCACTGTCATGTGAACTTTGGATTTGATTAATGTTTCGGCTACAGAACAAATTGTGATCCGGAGTTAAATTTCTCATCTGTGAACAAATGTATGTCTGCGAAGGTAAAGATCTTCAAGCATCGTTGCAGTCCATATTGATTGGTTCAGGAGTGCTTAACATTTAGACTTTGGCAAAAAAGAAGACAGGCTGTACGCGTGATCATCTGCAGGCATTGTCTCAAAAGAACGCAGGACGTTACTCTCAGGCATGGTCGCTAAGCAAGCTTGAAATATAAAGCAATTTGTATATGAAGACAATCTATATTGTAAATGCATGACGATAAACTATATTATGCAAAATTATAAATACGGATATCAACGCTCTTCTACTGGCTCTTCTACAGATCATGTTTTCCGGAAAATACGAGTATTGACCTTCACCTCAAGATCTCTTTGATTCCATCGATGGGAGGCTATCTTCAACGCAAAAGTTGCATCTGAAAAGGATTCTGAAAGAAAAATTTGAATCTCACATTAGATACGCAAGAGTGAGACAGGAGAATAAGTTTACTTGCACATATCATCTTCTTCGAGACAAAATTTGAAAGAATCAAACGCTACCTGAATAAAGTGCATTTGTCAAATTAAGATTTTCTTAGCTGTACAAAGTTTGCTACTGATTACCTTTCGCTCCTCAACTTCCACAAAAGATCTAATTGTTTCGCCGTCTTTATCACGTATCACAGGCTTATGTTAACGCTTGTCACAGAAGAACTTAAAAGAATATAATCTACACATGTCATAAATATTGAAGATGTAATTGGAAATAATTGGTGCATTATTTGCTTACGATGACAAATGGTCTCATTCCAGCCGAGCATGGACAATTTTCTTGAATTAAGAGTTTCATTCAGAATCTTTTTGCATATATGGATGTAGATATATTTAGCATCTACCTTCTTATATCTGAGTGAGGAGAACATATACAAAATTTCTAATGCGGTTTTTATATGCCTAAGTAATAGGACCGTTCATTTGAAATTCATGTAATATTACAGGACGTAGACGTTGCTAGCGTCGCTTTGTGTTGCAGAAAGGTCTGTGCTAAGAAATGTTAAAAACAACGACTAAATACTAATTTTTTAGAAATAATTACTCAGTTTTGTGCAATATTTTAAGTAGCAAACAAGATGTGCAATCGCCAGTTATTTAATTAATAGTTAAATCAGTGTTGGAATTTTAAATCAGAAGGCTGCACCGCATTTTGAAGGCTTGTGAGAAGCAAAGGTTAGATCACTCAATTGTTAATTGCAGCGAGTGATTGAAAAAACCACATGAAGAGTTAACTTTTTAATACAAATCAGAGCCCGATTTAAGGTTATTGCAATCCTTTTCAAATTACCGGACGTGGTAGCTTTAACACCAAAGTATTATAAAAGTTACTATTACTTTTAGTACTGTGTTGTCATTAGTTAACAAGCCAGAAAACCGCTTCGATTACTGGTATTTGTAATAATAACATATATATTTCTGATACCAATGATCGCAGGAGTATCTTTAAAAACTTCTATTGTAAAATATAAAAAGAATTTTGTTGACAGTTGATTCTATTGACATTTTATGCCTGTTCCGAAACAATGTCACTCTTTCGACAAAGTGACTACTTGTTCGAATCATCGATCAAATGCTCCACGGACGATATCAGATTAAGTCTGTGTAATCACGCCGTGAAGGCCTAACAAAGAATTTTAAACTTATACGAGCAGCGATTAAAATTACTTCCTTCTACAAATACACCGAAGGTCTCCGCTCCGCGTATTTCCCCGCGCTCTCCCAACCTCCACGGGAGGAGAGCGAAGATCCACCCGAAGAAACCCGAAGATCCACGAGGATCACCAATCTTCCACCTGAGCGGGTATAAAAAGCCACTCCGGTGGAGGCTGCGACACTTCTCGATCCGACCGTACAATCCGATCCCGACCAGAGTACAATCCAGAGAAGCTTCCTGCGACACGGCAATTAGGGTAGAGTGTTCTCTGCCTTAACCGAGAGCTCTCGGTACCACTCGCATCCAAAACTCCTAGTCTCAAATCCGTAGCAGAGGGTAGAGCGTACTCCGTCTTCGCCGAGAGTTCTCGGCTACGGATGTTCCTTAACGCCCGATCACCCGGCTCGAACACAACGGGGGTGGAGTGTTCTCCGTCTCCCTCGAGAGATCTCGAGATCGAGACCGGCGTCTCCTCGATCACCACACGCGCTTCAAAATCATTGCGCGGCGAAACACCCCGTGCTTCATGCCGCGTACCGCGCACCATCGAGCTGGAGGCTCCGACGATTACCACCCACCGCGCCGCTCACCTCACCGCATCACGAAGCTTCGCTTCACGCGCCAGAGCATTGCCCGCCGGCTCATCGCCGCACACCGCGACTCCCACCAAGCTATCCACGCGACCGGGAAAAACAGCTGTTTCAGCTGAGCGACGCTTTATACATATATCTTCTGTAAATACTTGTACATACATTTCGATAGTTAAAATATATTACTTTTATTTTATAATATACCGAATCGAAGTCTATTGTCTCAGGGACTTTTCCTACACCCGATCCCGGCGAGCTAAGTCCGCGTAGGAAATACGGTCCGTTACAATTTTTATAATTAAATAAAATAAAGTAATGACTAACTTATAATCATATTATGAGATGCCAGTTGTCATTTAGAAAACTCCAAGTTTTATGAAATCATAAAAGTAATATAAAAATAAAAATTCTGTGACCCTCGTGTTGAAGGGACACTTTATTTGGGATCGCTGTCTCGGGACAGATTACTCAGGAACACTTGGAGTTATTTGATTAAAATACAAACATATTTTTACTTTTTTCTTACACTGTGTTTAATTATTATAATAAAAAATGATGATATTATAAGAATGATTGATTGCAGCATTATTACGCACAGTTAGTATGTCGTTTGTTTAGGCAGTGTTGTACTGCAACGATGTATTTTTCGGGATCATTCCTGCCCAAGGAGTCGGAACTCGCGGAAAGAGGGTTGGTGAAGGCCTGGTTCTCACTAAACGCTCGTCTTTTTATGAGAGTCAAACTGTACGTTAAAGAAAATAAACACAAAGTGTTTATTTCCTTTAACGTACAGTTTGACACTCAATACACGCGGACGTCGGAAATGCCGCGTCGTGATAAGATATGGCGCGCGGCACAATGTTAGCGCGTTTCTTAGTCGCTCGCTTGAGATTCGTTCTCCCGGCTAAGTTCCGATTGATAATTATTCTAAGTTCCACACTTTAGGATTCACTCGCGGAACGCACGTATCAGCTTGATCCATTCTTGACTGATCCATGGCCCGCTAATCGGCAGCCGCTTAAATAATGCCGCAAAATAGGCATATTGGAGGGGTAATAAGCCCTCAATATGACCATATATGATCATAGTCGTGCGCATCCGACGCGCGGGAAATATTCGTGAGTAATAATTGCCAAATCGAAAATATGCATTTCCGGAGGAAATGTGGCATGATTGTTGCTAAGCTGAGATTAGCCAAATTCCGAGCAATGCCTGGTGCGTTGACTGGTGCGGTGGCCGGTTGGCAGCGCACGAGGCACGTGTCACTTGACACCTTGCGACAATATGCAGCTTTCCTTAGCGAGTTCTGAGATGCTATTCTCATTTTAGTATCTTTTTATTTTAATATTTTAATATAAGTTGTGAGTGATTCTGCCTCACAACATCAGTAATAACTCGTAATTACAACGGAAAATTGTTCTGTTTTGATGTGACCCGCGTTTTCTTTTCGCAGTTGTTTTAAATTTCGGCTAGTTGTAAAAATAACTTTTAAAATATTAACGCTATTAAAATGAGGTAAGATGGATTTGAAAGATGCAATTTTTCTTTAAATTAAAAAAAAACATTGTCCTAGCTTGCTTAGAAGCCGAGATAATTTTTTTTTAAATCACTGTTGCTACAGTTATGAATATTAAGAACTGAAATTTTGACAGCGTCTTATTAAATAGTTAAAGTAACTGAGTATTAAGCTCTTTCTGGTTCACGTACTTTGGACCCGAGTTCATATGCTTATACAGCAGGTTGTAAATTTTTTGTTTGTGCGTCTTTGATGTAGCGCGATTTTAAAAATTAAAGGTTGTAGGTTACTTCAGTCTGAAGAAGTGGAACCCAAAGAATGAAGGACTGCTCGTGGTGGTGGTTGAAGAAAGAGTTGTTTGAATGTTCCAACTCGTACCTTATTATTCACTTATAATTAGCTGTTTACTTCAGATAGTTTACGGATTAGGTGTTGCGCGTCCGCGATAGGACACTTTGGCACGTATGGGTGTACTCTTTGCGCTCGGTCACTGCGCGTATGCATTTATAACGGCCAATCGTCTACCGATTTAATGTAATTTCGTGGGAACAGTAACCGTGGATTAGGCAGCTTTCTTGAGACTAGACGTTTCAACATTGAAATATAATTGCCTCGCGGTTTATTTGTGCCACGTAAAGCTTTTATTGATTAATTATTTCCTGACCGTTCTGTGTCGAAATTTCGTAAGCTCGCGGAAGTTATTTGAGATATGATAAGAGTTTTTGGTACTTCACATAAAATTTATTTTACATCCTAGGTTATATTTGTACATAAGCTTAAAATAAACGTAGCTTCTCTTTTGTGATATCAACTTAATTGTATCATCAGTCAAGAAAAAATTTAAATCTAAAATTTTTACAATGTTAAAATACTGATACTCCAGGTTTGAGGTTATGTTTGTTATACCTATGATTATATTTTACAAACAAAAAGCATACATTTTTTAAATTAATATCTTCCTATATATTCTTATCTGTCAAAACAAATTTCGCCAACCTACACATTTTGTTGATTGGAATTTAACGATTCTCATTAAATTCATTAATACAGTTTTACTTATAAATCATGCATTTAACACATATCTTTGCATGTGTGTTGCCAAGGTTATGAAGTGGGTTATGTCAATTGCTGTGTTATCCTATAAGTCATCGAAGTGTGTTCTCGGCATGAAAAGAATTCTATTTTGTGTCAAAGTAACATATCTTATGTGTGTTATGGAAAAATAACACGTTTTTGCGGCGTGTTATATATATCGTAATAGAATAATGTGTCATTAAAATACACATCTATTACTGAAAACTTCTATTAGTGAATTCTTTTAACACACTTTTCAATACATGTGTCAAAATAATATGCTCGATTGCTTATAACACATATTTTTTTAGACCTGTTTTTACAGTGCACGTACCTTGATCTGTTTAGTTCTTTGTAGTATTTTATTTTCGTTTAATTGTGAAGTCCTTTGGGTTGAAAAAGCACTTAATTTGGGATCGCTGTCGGGAACTCCTCGAAACAGGTCACTCAGGAACATATTGAGTTGTGTGATTAAAATACAAACATATTTCCACTACTTCCTTATACCGAATTTACTTATTATGTGTTGATACAATGTGGAGGTATTAACGTGACGGTGGTTAATTCTGTTGTGAGTGTTTTCCGTTGCGTCGCTGACGCAAGGTAATTTCCTCGAATTTATATTTGCGAGTCACTCCCTTAAGAGTTGGAACCCAGAGAGTGGAAAACTGCTCGGGTGATAGTTCACAAAAGGAAAGCTTACTTGTTTAAATTTCCTTCTTGATATTTATTTCTTATTTTTTACATCAGTTGTTCGCTTTGTTGTACTCAGTAGTTTCTGAAGTACAGAAGAGATTGCTGCCAAGAATCCGGTTGGTCAGAAGTAAAGTCATTCACGCCGCGTTTAATCAAGTTAACAATATATTATTCCACGTCTACAATAGTATAGAATAATGCCAGATTGCGACCCTACAAGGCAGAGTGTCGTGGTACTTTGCTCGACTAATCCATCTGATTGATCCATGCCTCACTTTCTTTCGTCCGTTTATATACTTCATAATTTCAATTAATTCATCATTCGACATCGAAATCATCATTGCCTTGCGGTTTATGACGCCACTGTTACGGAACTGTTTCCGAGCTGTTCCGTATCAATAGCGTATCAGAGTTTCGCAAGCTCACGAAAGTTTTCGAATCTTCTGTGATCTCCGTGAATTTTTGGGGATTTTGAAAGATATTATTTCTTGTAACGTCTTTCGACACCATTGCTTGCACGGTTGCAGTGGGGACTGCAACAGAGAGTTTTTCGATAAGATTTATACTTTCAATGGTTTTATAGGGGGTTATAATTATGTTATTATTTATTTTTAAATTAACTTTTCTCTTAATCTTTGGATGACTTTTATTATACCTATTTTATTACTACAGTAGTTTTGCGTGTTGCATTATGAGCGGCGGGGCCGACCTGGCCCATCTAACGTGCTGGGACACGTTACATCATTTTTCTGAGTATTCACATTCACGTGTTGGCCGACACGCCATGATATCAGAATGTCAGAATTTATCGCATTAATCCTGACATTCTGATATCATGGCGTGCGGATCGATGTTAGATCGGACCTCTTTTATGATTCTTGATATTGTCGACGCTACTTGAAACTCGACGCATAATGAACCTCTTTTATGATTCTCGATATTGTGGACGCCACTCGAAACTTGATGTACAATGGACAAAGCCATATATTATGATCGGAAAATACACGGACCAAAAAATTACACGGTAAAAAAGAGAAAGAACGACGTATACGTTAATCGCCTAAAATTGTTTATCGAGGCATAAAAAAAAAATAAAGGAAAAAAGGGGCTTACTAAGTCAGTGAGATCGGAGAAGTCGCTAGGTAATCCATTTGTAATAAAGTCTCCCATAACCAAAAGTTTGTAGTAACTATACACTAACAATAAGTTTAAAAAAACTATACACTACGTATTATTCTTAATAAGAAAGAAAATACGAAAATATTTTTAAATAGCGTATGTTTATTCATGATGGTGACAGTGCCATCAATTGTACAGTTTAAATGCATTTTATAAAACACAATTTGCAACATGTTGTGTATGTACAACATAAGGTATGAGTAGATATAAATAATTCAGATATAGAGGGGGCGGAATAATTTACTAACTATTTAATCTTTCGTTGTTTGATAAACCGTTGTTTACCAATGGTTTTGAGCATTTCCCAGGCCTCGGGAGTGAGAATGGCTCGGTTCCATGGGACAATACGGATTTATTGGAATGCGCCGAAGGGGTCAAAATTGAGCTCGAAAATGCCTCGGAGAACTTCCTGCCGGAGCGGAGTCCCCTGCGGAGATGACTCTGTATTTGGAAGACCAATCCGGTTGAACGGTGTCAAAGTATCTTTCCTTCTGCAAAAACCAGGCATCACCGACGTAAGCAACCGTCCTTAACTTATCCGTCTCCAACTTATCAAACAGCCCATAAACTCTTCACTACTGCTATCCCCGTAGTCGCTTTCCTTACTATTGTTACGTCCGGCGGGGTTTAAGGGCTGCGCGGAGCGGGAAAGAAAAAGAATAATAATAATAAAAAGAACATATAAATTTAATTCGTATATTCTTTGGCAAAATTAATTTCATGCGCACGGGGATCACGGTATCCGACTTCACGGCCCTTACCGCGATTGTCACGGGCCTTCGGTAGTTTGATAGGGGAGGGGCGCAGTGAGCGGGGGACGCGGGTGTCGATTTGCCCTCCGGCGCAGGAACACCCGTGGCTGCGATGACCTCACGAGGGGGTGGGAGCGGCAAGACTGGCGTGCTGGCAGCGAAGAGCTCCTGAGGTGTTGAGAGAGGCGCTGGTGGTGGCCTTGCTAAGGCCGGAGGGGGCGGAGGCAGAAATACCCGGGGGTGGAATATCCCTCCGGATTCGTACTCGGCCTGGAGCCGCTTCAACTGAATATGGCGCCCGGCCCCACAGTGGAGAATTTTGACAAAAAACTGGCCAAAAATCGAAAAATGAAGTTTAGAGTTGGGATTTATTGTCTTTGAGAGTCGACAAAGGACTATTCCCCGGATAGAATTCCGTTGTTTTTAGTCCTCTATTATTTTAAGTTAAGCAGATGTGTCAGTTGAGAGTAGACCTTCCTCAGCGACACACGTTTTATACACATTTCTCGTTTACTTTAAACATTAGTAACTTTTTAAATAAAAGTGATAATCAAATTTTGCAAAATGAATTCTTTTCCTGGAAGTATGTAAAACTTTATTTATTAAAATTTTTTAAATAACGCTTACCATGTCGTTTTCGCATAATCAATAATTTAAAAAATTTCTATTTTTTTAAATTAATATTTACTTTGTGTAGACGTTTAGTTGTATATTCCACGAGATTCCGCGTTCATATTTTTTTTCCTGGTAACTTATACTATTAGTAATTAAAATTTGCAATGATCAACTGCTAATATCTGCTACTCTTGTTGTTACGATTTTTTTGAAATAATGTATGCGTTCAAAAAGACCCGGTGAGGCGCGTTTGACATCTCAGGCAGTCCCGCTTAATTCCATCTGTGCTCACAACAATAATAAAGAAAGTGTGTGTTTAAAATCCGGGTAAAAGTCAAAAGTATTTACAGATTTTAATATCTTATATAGGATGTTTACTAAATACGAACAAAAATTTCAGAATCGTTATTCAGAACTCGAATTTATTTTGACTTATAATACTAATATCTTGTATAATGTATGATATATTATATGTACTATATTATATTTTACAGGATCTAGAAATCTATTTATAACATATACAAGAAGAGAGATATTTTTTATTATGCAAAATTGCCTAAGCAACAATTTTAACGATAAAATTAAACATTTAGAGGAAGAATTATCTAAACGAAGTAACTGTTCCATTAAAATTAATTCAGATGCCAAATCTTATATGTGAATTTTTTTTGTAAACTGCGCACAAAATGGCACGAGGCGAAAAGAAACGTGAATCATTTTCTTAAAAAAAATGAAAAATAGTTAGAAGAAAATATGTCGTTTCCAACACATGTAGATACAGCAAATAAATTAAGCATACGCGGTCGTTCCTCGCTAGACTTTAATTCTTCTAGAGAACGATCAAAACGACGAAAAACTGAAGAACTCCGTCAAAATTTTACAACAGAAGAATTGTCATATGCAACGCAAATGAGCCTTCGCTCTTCCGGAAATTTAGACTCAGCACAAGTTGTCAAAGATGTTACAGCAACCTCACCAACGAGAGCTTTACGTTACAAAACAGCATTCCAAGCAAAAGTTGAGACTACATTATCTGCAGATTCAGCTCTCTCGATTATAGTAGAAGCTAAGCTCACCAGGAAGCAATACAATATCATCAGGTCATATAGCAAGAGAAATAATTGTCGATTATATCCGAATTACGAAGCAGTGCGAGCGGCCAAGAAATTATGTTATCCACCTCAATCTAGTATTACTATTAATGAAAGTAGTGCAGATATAAAGTTGCAAGATTTACTAGATCACACATGTAAACGTCTTCTTCTTACTGCGAGAGAAGCTTTAGAATCACTAGATATAAAAGCAGTTATTAAAGCGGAATTAATCTGTAAATGGGGATGCGACGGAAGCTTCAGTCAAAGCGAATACAAACAAAAGTTTAGTGACGAAACTAAATCGGATGTAAATATATTTTTAACCTCGTTTGTTCCTTTACAACTTCAACTTATCGAAAACGAATGTAACAAATCATTCAATAATATTATTTGGAAAAATCCGAGACTATTATCTCCTCGCTTCTGTCGACCTATCAGATTACAGTTTCTCAATGAGAATGTAAAATCTACTGTAAATGAAGTAGAATTTATCGAACAGCAAATTGCCATTAGAACCATTTAAAACCATAGTACATGGCACAGAAATAACAGTCAATTATCGAATGCTGTTTACCATGATTGACGGAAAAATATGTAATGCTGTTACATCCACAACTTCGACTTTGAAGTGTTATCTATATGGTGCTACATCAAAAGAGTTTAATAATATTGATAAGATGCTGAAAAAAAAAGTAACTGAAACAAATTTACGTTTCGGGATGTCCACGTTGCATGCATGGATTCATATGTTTGAGTGCTTATTGCATCTTTCGTATAAACTCAATTTTAAAAAGTGGCAAGCACGGACAGAAGATGAAAAACAACTTGTCAGCAAACGCAAAGCAGATATTCAGAAAGGTCTAAGAGTAGAACTGGGCCTTATTGTAGATCGCCCAAAGCCTGGATATGGTAACACAAACGACGCCAATACTGCTCGACGGTTTTTTGCAAAATCACAAACAACCGCTTTAATAACTGGTGTAAACGAAGAAATTATTAAAAGATTTCATGTAATTCTACAAGTCATTTCAAGTGGGTATGATATTCATGTAGATAACTACAAGGAATATGCGTTAGAAATTGCGAGGATGTTTGTATCTGAATATCCATGGTACAATATGCCAACTACAGTTCATAAACTGTTAATTCATAGTCCTTAGATTATAGCTTCCGCTCTTTTACCAATTGGACAACTATCAGAGGAAGCGCAAGAAGCCCGGAATAAAGACATTAAAAAATATCGAAAAGAATACTCACGAAAATGTTCACGCGAAAAAACAATGGAGGATGTTTTAAATTGGCTGTTGGTGTCGTCGGATCCTTTTATATCGAATTTAAGGAAACTGCCTTAAAATAAAGCGAAAAAATTATTGCCTGAAGCAATACAATTACTATCGAAACCAGATTCGGATACAGATATAACTACTGATTATGAAGAGGATTCCGATTCCGATTCAGATTAATTTATTTTTATTTAATTTATTTTTTATTTTAAATTAATTATTTAATTCGGACTAAATAATAATAATTTATATCTATTTATAAAAAATGTACAAATAAACTCTTATAGCTGCACATAGATTAAACAATTTTTCCTTGAATTTAATTCTTAATCGGCAAGTCCAAAAATTAATTTTCAGCTAGATCGGATAAGTATTTGATAGTTCATTCCGCCATATTAAGACCGCTATTTTATTTTCAGATAATTACACATTGAATTCGTAATCAGCGACCTCAAAAACATTGATTTATAAATTTTCAGCCAAATCGCATGAATATTTGATAGTTAGTTCCACCATATTAAGGCCGTCATTTTGTTTTCGAAAAATTACATATCGGATTCATAATCAGCGACCCCAAAAACATAAATTTACCAATTTTTGTGCAATTCTGATGATTCCTCGATTTATGGTTACGTTTTAGCCGAAATTCCCCACTGTGGGCCCGCCGCGACAGCCCATCCTGAGCAGAGGAATGCCACCTCTATAGTAGTTATCAGATAGACGCGTGGCTCGATATATATTGTGATTTAAGGAAGATGGAAGGCTGTCTTTATTAATAAAGGTAGTTCGGCCGCTATGATCGCTTTACAATAACGTTATCGTGAAAGAGATCGTTTCGATACGAAGAAACGCTTACGCGAATGAAAGGAAAAGAGAAACGAGGGAGAAAGAGAGAGTCTGCGTCCGATCCCTCTGAGGAAGCGCAAGAGAGCGCTCGCGCAGTGGCCATCGGCGTGGCTGCGCTATCGGGGAAGGAACGCGGGCGTCGCGGGTCCTCCCGATGCGCAAATAAACTTTCCTCTTCTCCGTATACGTTATTGCGAATAAGATCGTCTAAATCCCGGGAACGCTTGAAGGAAGAAGAAGAAAAGAGAGAGAGAAAGAGAGAGAGAGAGAGAGAGAGAGAGAGAGTCTGCATCCGATCCCTCCGAGAGAACGCAAAAGAGCGCTCGCGCAGGGGCGATCGGCGTGGCTGCGCTATTCGGGCTCCGCTGCCCTGCTCCAAGCATTCCTGCGCGATTGCAGATGCACCGGCGCACGCGAGAGCAGAAGCCTGCCCCCTCTCCAACGAGTTATTAATGAATTAACCAATTAATCAATTTACGCGGTTACCGTTAACAATCTGGAGCCGAGGCGCCTCGGAAAGGACCTGGCTAAGGGGAGGATCACTCCCCTTTTGCAATTTTTACGCTATCTGTAATGGTTTGCTAACAATTAATACATTTGATTAAAGCATGCGTGCCGCCAATGTGGACCGCATGCTCGCGGAGCGTGATACCCTGGGCCCACCAGCGAGAGCGCGTGAACATGGCAGTGCCTGGCTACCATGGCAACGCGTCTCGCGGCACGACGCTTTGCATGTTTGTGACGGATGGCGCGAATTACTCAGCCGGACGTAACACTATAATATAAATCAGAATTAAACTAGTCGGTCACCGCGCGCATTTGCTACTTCCGCGAACGTTGTATTTTCGAAATTTTGAAAGAAAGTTGCTTTCGCTAGACGTTGCATTTTTGCAAAGTTATTTTGAAGTGTTTTGCCACCCCTCGTAAATATTTTTGAGGATTAGTAGTTTTGCAACTTTGGTGAAATATGGTTTCACCATATTGAATTAAGGGGATCCTAAAGTCGTCTGTTTCACCGACAATTTTTACCAATGCCTATCTTTTTATTTAAGCATTTACAGAATTAAAAATCCTTCTCCACAATTAAAGTGCAGACGATAACAATGTACGGACGTAACGATTTTATACAAAAAACCCCAAAAAATTTTTTAATTGTCGGCATCTGACGTGGACTCGTAACAAAATGTGCTTGATAAAAAAGTTGTGCACCTTGTACGTATAAATCAAGTCAGGTTCGGACACGAGTAAACATTAAAGAACAATATTATGCTTTCAGATTGAGCGTAAGCGTCTTAAAAAAAAAACGCATTGGTAAACTGATTTCGTGTCTCAAAAGAGCAATCTAAAAAATTTTTTTTAATTCATGGTATGAAATTCAATTCATAAGCTGATATTAATACATAAACTTTAATTCTGGAAAAGTATTTCTAAATCTATAAAAGAAATATATACAAAATTTCGTTAATAACCTCGGTCAAGTTTGACTAGCAGTTTAGCATTTCCTTAACCAAGAAGCCGATTGAAAAAGACGTTAATTCGGCTGATAAAATTTTTCGCTTTATTTTAGTTTCGCAGCACTGCCGAAATAATTTTGGTGTTTAATTTAAAAACATAAACATATTGAAACAAAAATGAATATGTACACATAGGTAGAGACCAAAATTATTTCGGCAATGCTGTCAAAACTTAAATTGAAGCGAAAAATTTCTGAGCGCGAGTTAACGTCTTTCTAATCGGCTGAGTTAAGCCTTTTTCTTTGAAAGCAACAAAGTGTTCTTCGTTATCCCCAAGCGTTTTCAGAATCCGATCCGTTTCCCTTAAATGCTACACGAATTCCACGAACACTCGGCAAACTTCGGAAAAAAACACCGCCGTCCTGTGTGCCCCGCGACATCAGGGCAAATCGCCCTGTTGCGCAGTTGACGCAGTTTTAATGATGAGCTAATTAGTTATTTTTTCATAACAGTTATTGCAGTTATTATTACTCATAAATAACTGTTAATTTATAACAGTTTATAAAATTTATAAGCTTAATAAAAGAAATAAAATACAAGAAATAAAATTTTAACATATATAACTACTATAAATTCTAAATTAAAATGTGATATTGGAAAAATTCTGAAAGACATATATTGAAATAAATTCTAATAAACATTATAAGTTTTTACAATATATTATTTATTATAATATAAACATATTTTATTACATTTTCAATTACAATCACAGTTGAATTACAGATGCGCCTACAAGATGCGCAGTCTATGGACAAAATTCTTAGATCGATCTTAAGTTCAAGAATCGTCTTAAGTCTAGCCACGAGCAGACTTGAGATTTACTTAACCAATGAAACAACAGTCTCAAGATTGTACTTAAGATAAATCTTGAATAACCTCTAGTCTACAATGAAGAATTTAAGCTTTAAGTCATAAGAAACTGATCAATCACAGTAGATTTTTATAAAATCTATTACAATTGTGATTGGTCAATTTCTTACGGCTTAAAGGTTAAATCTTCATTGTAGATAAGGCCCAAGATCGATCTATGAATTCCGTTCTATGAGTATAAGTCTATGAGCTTTCCGACCGTAGCCATAAACAGTTATAAGTTAACTTCTATTGGAGAAAATTGTTAACTAATTACAACGGTTCTCCTTCAATAACAGTTACAAAGTACTAGATATAAAAATATCGCCCATCACTACGCAGTTTACACCCAGCGCACTGCACATCCTAAGGCCGCGATCACGCGTACTATTGTACTCGGGCGCAACCAAAATAGTTTTGACACACAACAGCTGATCCCGCGGAAATGCTACCACGCGGACACTTTATATAAATATTATGTATAATCGGTGGAAAGAATAAACTGTAATTAATTAAAACATCGTGTCTGCTGTCTCGAAACCTTCCCGTGCTTTGGTCCTGGGGAGCTAGTCTGTGCACGAGAACGAGTCGTTAAAATGTGCAGATATATCAAAATTATAAGAGAAATGTTGTGGGTAAAGATTATAAGAGCTATCTAGTATTTAAAAAAAATTCATGTACTGAATAACATTTTTTAGGACAATGACGTTTCTTAAATAAAAGATTTATATTTTTGAACTTTACATTACGATATGCTTCCTCGCAGGACATATAGAGAAAAAATAAAAAGTTTTTTTCTACAAATCAAACCCACGCTTTTGATTAAGTTAGAAATTGATCGATTCAATCGTTATTGAGATCTAATAATCTCGGATGTTCGCAAAGCGTATAATAATACCAATGTGGTCTTGCGCTACGCGTTCACTTGATGCAAGACAATATCGTGTCTCTCGTTATACGTATTGGTATATTAATTTATATATTTATATATTTATTATATATTTATTACATTTTATTTAATTAAATATAAAATATATTATTCTTTGTCTACTCTACATTTTAATATTGATCGATCGTAACTTCCATCATTTTTTAATAGATTTCATGGCAATAAAATAAGACAAGGACGCATTTGTTAGCTATAACAAAGAACAACAGTTATATTTTCTTATCTTAAAATATCTTAAAATATAATATATTATGATATATGTGAAATGTTTTATACCGTAGCAAAACATTGTAAGGACCCCACGAACAATTTACCAACTTTCAAACCAAAAGGTTTATTGCCTCTTAATAACAAAAGTTGTATCAATTTTTGTATATATAGAGGAGTTGCGTACCATTGGACTTCATACCTACATGCGATAACATAATATTAAGTAATTTGAGAGAAAAATATTTATAAATGATTTTTAATCCATATATATGTGTGTGTGTATTATATTAATTTTTACATTCGTTACTAAAGTCTGTAAAACAATTATAGTAAACTAGAATATTTCTTACGCAGTAATAAATATAAGATTATAATGGTCTGTAATTTCTTGTCCCATAAAATTCGAAAAGAATAAGTAAATATAAAAACCTAGTATTATTATAAGACGTAATAGAAGTTCCTCAATATTAAGTTCAGATGATAAGATCTGAAAACACTAATGTACGAGTATAAATGTTAGAATCAATTTTTAAATCAAAATTTAAATTAGATAACTTATATAATAACTTACATAATCTATTGTACAAGATATAGTTTAAAATTTTCAACTACATTTTTAACTACATGTTTTTAGAAATGAATAAATTCGTATTCATCTTAATCTTAAACGCATAGCATTCGACAATATATAAGATCTGTCGTAAATTGTAACTAGTAAATTGGCCTGTTCTTTTCTTAAAAAAAAAAAATGAATAGAAAAAGACGAAGAAGCATAGAATGAAGATAATTTAAATTCTCATCTACAGTGTTCAAACAGTGATGTAAATTTGGACAGTACTTATAAAAGACCAGCTGTTGAATATTGGCGAAATTTGGACAATAATAAAGAAATTAACCACAGAAAAAGGCATCGTTCTCTAAAATCAGTACAAAGTAAATTTAGAAGAGTTTCATCTGAACGTCAGTTAAGACGATGAGAAGAACAATTACAATCAACTAGAAATCGTTTGGAAAAATTATCTTATATCTCCAAATTTACACATGATAAATTTACTGCAGCTATTGAATCAGGATTCATGGTTCATGATATCGATTAAAAAAAATGGGCTTTACAAGCCCAAGAAGAAATAGGAAATGTAAATCCTATATTTAAAACATCTCAGTTGGATATCAAGATTCAAGAATTCTCACCAAATTGTTTCAAGATAAGTTATGAAGTTTGTAACTAAAAGAACAGTGGAAGATTCTATTGACTTACAAAACTCAGCAAATAATTTTTTAAAAACAGTGAAACCACTTATTGAACAGTTTGGAGCAGAAAATGTTTATAATTCTGATCAAAGTGGTTTCCAATTAGAAATGCATTCTAGAAGATCATTGTCTCCTAAAGGAATAAAAAAAGTAGAGCGTATCGTACAATCTGTATCATCAACAATCCATTCATACACAATACAACCAATAATATCATGTAATGGTAATTTGCTGTTACCCTTATTTATTGTTTTAAAAAAAGTTAACAATAAATTTGGACCAAGAGTACAAGAAATTTTATTTAAACCAACAAATATTATTGTAAAAGCATCGAAATCTGATAAAATAACATCAGGTAATATAAATTTCCTTTTATAAGATTTTAGATTTTTAAATATTGAGATAATTAGAAAAAAATAAATTTGCATAGACAATTACATAATAAAATTATATAATAAAATCAATCTCTGATACATAATTAATTATCATCCTTATGAAATTTTATATTTAATTTAACAATCTAATAACAATTATAAGAAAGTTATTAAATTAATTTATATTTCTTACAGCTCATTTAAAAATGTAGTTAGAAGAAGCTTATTTTCAAAACATTGGTTCTAATAGCGTTCTTCTTATTGATTCATCCGTTAATAATAATAGGCAATAAAATCAAATTCGCGTTGGGCTATAAACCTACCCCGGTATGACGTTCTATGGTTAAATAAATAAATCACAATCACAACGAGCTTAACTCTTACAGAACTGAGATTAGGTTTATTAAGATTATTTCAGATTTATTAAAATTATTTTAAAAATATTTATCCATCCTTTAGTCCCTTTTAAAGTCAGTTTTTAAAGTATTTAGTTTTTTTAAAGATTGTTTTAAAATCAGTCTTTACATACTTAAAAATTTTTTTAATCACTTTAGATTAACATTTTACATACTTTAGATTACTTAAAATTTTCTTCAGTAAACTCTTAGATTTATAAGGTTACTTTTAAAAATTTTAGCTTCATTTAAAGTAAATTTTCTTAAGAATGATTAGCTACTTAAAATGTCATTATAAATGTTATTATAAGTGTAATTATTATTATAAATATACATTAAAACATTATTATAAATATAAATATTATTATAGATTATTATGAAAGAAGAAAAATATATCTTTTGTTCACCATTTTTTATAATTTATGTTGATTTGTGTTTATGTAAAAATTTTAGTAATTATTCTTAAGTAAATGTTGATTAGTTTTTCAAATGTTGATTACTAAATATAATTAGTAACTGCATAAACATTTGATTTTCAATTATTAACAACTCTTTATAATTCTCAAAAATTACACTGTATATTAAGTAACAACTTACCCCAGCACTTTAATAACTAGCTCCACCATGAGGTAAGTAGTTTTTTCCTACTTTTTATATGTAAAAAGTACGTGCAAAAATCTATATAAGATATACCTAATATCATAAAATATGATAAATTTGTCAATTTCTACACCAGCATTAAATAGCTAATAATACATTTTAGAGATCATTTGCAATGTCCTTTCAAAATCAGCACATATAACCCCACTCTCCCCTAAAGTCAGAATGTGTAATTTCACACATTAAATTGACAAGTAATTTAATAACATTGTTTAATCACATTGTTGTTCAGGATCTGTAAGATCCCCTCATCACAAAAAACTGTAAATAATTTATTGCAAAAAATAATACTTAACTTTCAGTAACCTCAACTCAATGTACATGTTAACTAACCACACTAATACGATTTGGAATTTTGCATTTTTGAAGTTGAATAACACGGTAATAAAAAAAGAAAATTAAATTTAGCCTACGTTCTTTGGGGTAAAACTTTATAAATGCAACGTATATACTTGTTAGAGCAAAACGTAATTATTTAACTATAAAAAAGACCAAATTCAAATAGAAGTTTTCAAAAATTCGAAAGGAACCCAGCTAGCCAGGTCTGTTAAAATCACATATCGTGAAAGCTTTACAGCAAGGATTGTTTCAATTTTGACAACAATTTTATGACAAGTAATTGTCTGTTGTTTTGTCTTTTAAGTTTCGAGCAAATTTACAGCAAAAGTTTTCATCACACGATACTGCAAATAACAGAGAAAGACTTGTACATAAATATTACGTAGAGAAATTACAAGATTTGCCCTGACACGTTAAAATGCAAAATTTAAGCAAATAACAGAGCAAACCTTGCTACACGACATGACAATAAATTTATGGCAGGAACAGGAAATCTTGTTAGGCACTGAATAACGGCAAATTAGTAGCAAGAACAAAATAAAACTTGCCGAGCACACTTTTGCAACAAAATTGCGACAAGGTGTGTCCGTAAACAGCTTAGTTTTTGCTGGCAAGGCTTGTTGCAAATAGTATGACGTACATTTTATGCAAATAACAGGATTGCATTATCGGATTTTAAACTTTATTTCTGGGTGACTTTACTATCTGTCTCGAGATGGCGTATTTCTCGTGAAAAAGATTTACCTACTGAATTAATAAAAGAAGCTCGTCGAGATTGTCGAGAACAGAGAACCAAGTACGATTGCACCATTCACATATGATATTGGACTAATTAGTCCAATATTTAATTTTTGTTGATCTTAATTTCGACAAGATTTGTCCTGTTCTTGCCACAAATTTGCTATCATATTGTGCATGGCAAGGTTTGCCTTGTTTTTGCCACAAATTTGCTATCATGTTGTGTACAGCAAGGTTTGCTCTATTCTTGCCACAAATTTGCTATTATATTGTGTACAGCAAGGTTTACCTTGTTCTTGTTTCAAATTTGTTGTTATGCTTTACTAGAAAATTTTACCCTGTTATTTGCATAAAATATGCGTCATACTATTTACAACAAGCCTTGCCAGCAAAAGCTAAGCTTAATGCGGACACACCTTGTCGTAATTTTGCTGCAAAGGTTTGCTCGAGTTTGCGGCAAACTTCGCGCAAAGTTTGCGTCATTTTGCTAGCTGGGAAGAAGTTTTGGGCAGTGTAAATTTGCACTAGTGTGGTTATTACGAATTAAATCAGGCCAGGGTTCCAATTTGGATCTTTCAACATTTTATGTGAGTATTTTTTTAATCGACTATCAAGGTATATAATATTATTTTTTACAATAACTGATATAAGTTAGAAATTTCTTTTTTAAGCAACGTAGTATCTATAATAATAACACAGGCCCACAAAAAAGGTACCTTGCGCCGTAGACCAGACCAAATTAGTCACTAATAAAATTACAAAATTAACATTAAAATTTTTCTTTTATAAATGTCACAAAAATTTTTAATCTAAGTTGTCAAAATTATTCAAAATATAAAGATTATTAAACACATATAAAACACCATAAACATGTGACACATATTTATTAAATATGGACTTATAAATAAAACTTACTTGGAAAATATTAAGACTTAAACTAAATACACCAAGTATTATTAAAAACATAAATGACATCTCAAAGTTAGATATTATATATTCGGAAAACCTTCAAAAAATAAATTGTTATTACATATATAATATATATAGAGACATTGTATTAGAGAATGTAAATACTTACATTATTGCCTTTCGATGAATATGTACACCGTAAATAAAATTGTTATAAACCAATTTTTTGTTTTTAAAATTAATACTTTGAATGTAAATTACTATTGCCTTCTTGATACGATAACTGCAAATAATTTAATAGCAATGAATATCTAAAAATGTCGCTGTCTCGAAAACAGAAGTTTTTTATTCGTAGCAGTATTTCTCGAATATTCTAAATATGTCCCATCATATGTTCTATGAATGTCATTATCGTACGTATATGTAATGTTCATACACCATTCCAAATATTTTAGGGGACATTTGGTGATTCTGTGAACATTCTTCTCGCATTGCAAACATACGGCAGTTTTAGGATACAAATGGAATATCTCAGGAATATTTAAGGTTAGCTGAGATATTATTTAAAAAATATAAAAAAATAAAATTCTGTAGCTTTTTTGAACGATGTTAAGTTATAGAAAGCTGTAAAATTTTGTACTTATTTAAAAAAAATTTTAATATTCTCTAGAAAAGTACATTCAAATATTTACAGAAAACCACAAATTTTTATTATATGAGTTTCAAAGAAAATAGTTTTTAGAATTATTTACAGAAACCAAACAATCTTGTTATTTTATGTGGAATTTGTAATATTTTATGCAAAACTAAAAATAGAAAAAACTCAAAGTTCTGTAGTTTAAACAAAATGTAAAATTTAGTACATTTCTACAAATATTTGTAAATAAATCTAATATTATATAAGTAAATAAATATTTTGTTGTGCCCCGTATTAAGAGACACGATATTGGGAATTGCTGCCGTAACTCCTCGGGTCAGGTTCCATAGAGATAACGCCGATTGTGGCTTTAAAACGATATATATTCTTTTAACTGAGTTACACTAATTTGTTAATCAATAAACCCGTACAAAAGGTGTAATGTCGAGCGACAAACGTTGCTGTATACTGTATAGTATGCAAGTGTTCCGTTGGAACACAGCCAAAACCAATGACATTGAGCGAGCGCGGACTCGCCCGGGATTTGCCGATCGAAGAGACGTCGATCGGCAATCATTCGCGGATGAGTCCTCTCTTCGTAGCGCATCCGATTTTTCCCGAGCGTCACCGGCGGCGCTGCGGCGGGGAGACGGGGGCTTGTGGACCGGCCGGCCACGAGTTCTCACTCTCTTCCGAGCCATCGATCAAGCGACAGCTTTCTTCGAGCATTTAGTGACAGTGATTCGAGTGCGAATTTATTTCTAAGAAAACGTGTCTGTGCGGACTTAGGCTACGTAGCCGTGCCTTTACGTTCCACGCGAGATTCGAGTCCTTCTCAATACACTCTTCACGTGCGGCCGGTCGACAGCCGGTTCGCGAGGGAGCCGAGCCTCCTATTTGCGTCGCGATCCTCGTGATCCGACTTCCGGGGATCGAACTTCCCCATTTGCGTCGCGATCCTCGTGATCCGACTTCCGGAAATCAAACTTCCCCATTTGCGTCGCGATCCTCGTGGTCCGACTCGCGCCATGAATCTCTCGACGTGATTTAGCGCATCTTCGAAAGTAACGCTCGCACCTCTGATTTATAATATCTTCGTCGTTTTTTTTGTGTACTGAGCTCAATGTAATAGTTCTTCGAATAAACTTCAAAAGGGGGTTTTTGCCGGGCTCGCACTTGCAGGCTCGGATTTTCCTCCTTGGGTTCGCCCTAATTACTGTTTTTTAATTTAAATCAAAAAGTTTCCCACACTATCATCCCACTCAAACTATCTCGCCTATCGAAGGGGATTCGAAAGGCGGGAATACGATCACGCGCGGTCGTACAGCAAGTAAGCTCGTTCGTTACCTTTACAGCGGCGTTTATTTATACCGATTTTTGGCGTATAACCGAGGAGGGTACTTTCGCGGTCACTGGCCTGCGGTCAGTGCACTTGCTTAGTCAGCAATTGCATCTCCATCAGGAGATTTTGGGTGTTATTTATTAGGCAACCGGGTGCATTGCCCGGTGCGACGCTCGGTATGTAAGCGGAGCGGTGTTACATGCGCGAGGTGTCACTTGACACCTTTATTGCTTGCGACATTTCTGGTGTGAGTGCATCACAACAATTTTAAATAATAAAATTTTAAATGTTTTTACAGTTTCTAAACTTTTTAATTTAATAATTATAAAATTATATATTTCTAAAAAATCCTATTTGCAACACACCTTTTATTTAAAAGAATTGTAATTTGTAGTTATTTTTTTAGAACTTCTACAAAAAATTTGATATTTTTATAAAATATTAAAGCTTTTACAAATTTTTACTTTTTGTAAATATTTTTACATTTTCATAGAAATTTTTTCCGCCGCACTTTTTAAGCCTGTGTATACTACTGTTGACAAAAAGTTCACTGAGATTCATCCTCTTTTAAATTCAGCTAACCATTATTGTATATTTGAATAATCACAGTTTCTTACCTAGCAATTTTAAACATTCCACATGCATGTTGACCACATGTCAAAAGCATTGATCCTGTTGATATCGATGCGGTGAATCCTATGCATAAAGTTGCATTTATATGGAATTGCTGTATATAGTAATATCTTTCTTGATCAATAAAGTGTTCAGTTAAGCTTTGCAGGCGGCGTGATCGAGACTCATTTGTAGTTAGAATAATATCAATAAAATCTGGCCATAATTGGATGCCAACCAATATAAGTATAAAACAAACGACAACTACTAAACAACATTAGAACAAATAATTATTCATATAAAGTAGCCTTTTTATAATGTAAATTTAAGGGGATGCTGGAAACGTGGTTACACGACATTTTCCCGAAAACTAGATGAGAAAATGTTGGTACTAACCAAATTCTCTAGGCAATACCGTTTCAATTTCTACAGGTTAGTAACACTGTTAGAGTAGTAAATTCAAGGTTTGCAGAGTCGGTTTTGACGTATGCGCGCGTATGTGTCAAACAATAAATATTATATAAATGATTTATGACATTTGATTTAATAAATGAATAAAAATTATATAAATAACTAAAAATATAGTGCATAAAGATGAACAAGGTGAACAAATGTTTTATAGTATATTTATATATGAGAAAACAAATTATTATATTTATAATGTATTAATGTATTATATATTATTATATGTATTATATTATATTATATTGTATTTATATTATATTATACTATATTATATTAATTTTCAGTTTCTTTAATGTGCCTTTATAAACACCATGCATGATTGAATTTTCGTTCTTCGCCTTGGAATCATTCAGATTTCAATGAAATAAAATTAATAGAAACATAAAGAAAGAAGATGGAAAGAAATAAAGGAGAATAGACAAATATATCAGATAAGTAGCTAATATCTTTATAGAATAAAAAATTGTGTATCCTATGTGTTTTTTGTAATCATAGAGGAACTAGCCAATTCATTTCTTGAATTAATTTTTTGTTTCAGCTTCCCAGTCAATCATTTGCTTGTAGAATGTTGACAGCCGGAGAACAATCTCCTGCAGAGTGAAACTACCAAATTCTAAGCCTCCTACGTTCTCGAGTGTACCAAAATTGTAAGCAAAAAAGTTGAAATCACATTGTAGCATTAAGTAAATTTATCATTAACAGTGCAACAACAGATTGATACAACAAGCTGAGAGTAGGCTTGTCAAAATTGTTTGTACTACGAAGCATATGTGCTGTTTGTACCAGCAATGTACTCACATTGTTTACACTAGAGATACTGTTGCGTTTATCATTAATATGTCATCAACGCTTTCGACAAACCTGCTCATTGTTCATTGTCACTTTGTTATATGTATAGTCTGCTGATCGATGTATACCTTTTATCTTTCAGCAAGCAGAACATGTGTTATCCACATTGGTCTTTGCAAGAATGGGTATTTGGAGTAGCAATGGAATGCTTGTCAAAGATTATTTTGTAAGTAAATTTACACTATTTGAAGTAAAATAAATTATCGTAAATGGAAACCCATTAAGACCATAATAAATAAAAAAGTTACAAGTCTAGGAACAATAATTAAAAAAAGAATAGTAGTAGTATTAAAATGTTTATTTACTTATTGTTCGCGCGTGCGTAGAGTAAACGCGATCGCACGGGGAGAATTGCCGGGATCCGTCCCGATAGAGACGCGAAGTGAGTGGTCAGGAATGCGGGAGGTTCACGGGAGGTGATAGGAATAAGGAGGAGGCATAGATATCACTCACACTTAATTTCTTTATTCCACAAACGAACGCTCGAAGCGAGGGGCGAACCGTATCTTTTACACTGTGTCGGATATCTTGATACGCCCTGATATTGCGCTGCCTAATCGACGCGGAAATCTTGCAGAGCCTCGAGATCGAGGTCCTCGCAAATCCGGAAATCTTGCGCGCGATCCGACGGAGATCTTGTGCGCGAGGCAGAGGACGTTCGCGGGAAAGATACGGTCACCTGCGCACGAACGTAACACACTTACAACATTCACGCGGATATTAAAATTAAGAATTGCATGGTCGGAGCGGATTAATTAATAATGCACTCGCACTATCACGGCGCGAATGATAGGGAAGAGCGGAAGTGAATCTTCGCAGCTAGGATCGGCGGAAGACGGGAGAGATCTGTTGGACGATCTGATGTCGGTGCCGGGCTGCGAGAGACTGAAGAATTATGCATCGTAAAACAATTACGATCGGAGGCGAGAAAAGGGGCGGTAGGGAACCGATATCGAGACTTATTTGGGCATGGATTTGGACGTGCCCTTTTTTGGGCATGTTTATTTGCATAGCGACCGAGATGCATAGTTACCGGTGCTGATAGCAAACGAAAATCGCGCGTGTGAGGAGCTAGTGACAGCGCCGCGCGACTCGGTGCATCGAAGAAATGAACTATCAAAAGCTCGATGGCTGTCAGGAGCCCTCACTACTCGCGGATAAAACAGAGCAAATAAAAGGACAATGTCAAAACTTTAAAATAATTGTTATTGTCTCGAACACTTATAATTTCCCTACTAATTCGAATAATTTATACAAGATTAATAAAAGATCCAAATCTTTGTTATCTTCAATTTGACTCCAAATTTCTAATATTTTATTTTCTTTTTCTTTTAGGCTATTTCGTTTTGTTCGTGCCCAAAATTGTGGATGCCTCATGAAGCTCCGAATACGTTTCTGGTGCTCAGAAAGGTAAACTGTAAATAATATTGCATTTTAAAAATAATTAATATGGTATGGAAAAAATGTTTGCAAAATGAGGCATTTAATATACCTAAAAATTCAACAATTGTCGTGTGTTTTTTCAGATTTAACCGAATTTCTCGGTTGTGTCTCTCAGAAATATAATTAGTCCTGTGTACTTTTTGAAATACGCAGAAGGAATCGGGCTTAAAGTTATTCAGCCACGTTTCTTGATAATAATGAAAAAAGGATTCCAAAAACGTGCAATTATGGAATATAATTGTAGATATTAATTTAAAGCCTTCTTTTATCAATGTATGTGGTAAATAAGTCAAAGATATCAACAGTTTTGTAGCACCCCACCCCACATCATCTTTTAGTATACCATATTTTTCAGCATTATGCACTAATGCCTGTGATAAGAAATAAACACGATTAAAATTGACATGCATTTTATGCTAATTAAGTGTAATGTTATTTTTCCTAATTACCTGACTGTAATGAAATAAACGGCCCATAATTTTAGCGCTAGGAAAAACTATTCGTAAAGCTTTCCTTTCAGCTTTCTCAAAATCAGATATCACTGTATCAGGTTCTATTTTTAAAATATTTGTAACTTTTTTTAATACAGCAATATAATTTTTTGCGGTGCGACCTTCCTAATGGAAGATCGCACCGCAAAAATTTAATGTTCTTCTGTACTGATTGTGTAAAAGAATTAAAAAAATGTTATCAATTTTTGTAGAACTATATAAAGAATGAACATTCAATTATTTCTTATAAGTAAATAAATAAAGCTTAAAAAAAGAAGTACCACAGTATGGTGCCACAATATACAAATAAAAAATTATTAAATTACAAGCTACTCTTTCAATTTTTCTATGTTATCTTTTAATTAAAGATTCTCTCACTCTGATGATGATTTCCACTTACTTCGTATCTGCGTTCGATTTATTCAGATGGAAATGATATCCCTGATATTCCACTTTTGTTTCTTGTATTCTCGAAAAATTATATTTTGTTTTTTCTGCCATATTAACAAATGCACGCGACAAATACTCTAATTTTCAACACGCAATATAATAAACACAGTGTCAACACACAGTATCTTGGTTTGACTGCAAAATGACAATCGGGAAAAATACTAACTAGAAAAAAATCATAACGACAAACAAATGCATAAGGAATAATGAATAAACCGCAATATTTAACTTTTAACATTAGTTTATACTTGAAGTAATTAGTAAATCGAACGCAAATACAAAGTAAGCAGTAAGTAATCATCATCAGAGTGAGAGTTAATTAAAAGATTATAACAGAAAAAGGTTTATTCATTGTAGAATTAGTTGTTGAAGATAATACGACGAAAGCAATTATTTTTATTGACAAAAGTTTGTCAGATAAAATTCTAAATGAGCAAAACAATAAACTAACAGTTTTTGTAGATGGAACATTCGCTACTGTTCGCCAGCTAAAAAATATTAATTGCCAATTGTGGACAATTATCATTAGACACAATAATAGAGTAAGCAAAACAATTTAGTTCATTATTAAAATAATTAGTTCCTTTAATCACAACGGGCACTCTATATTCTATATAAATATATTATTAAATATAAATGCTTTGAAATTTTTTAGACATTTCCAATAGTCTACGCCATAATGGAAGGTCGCACCGCAAAAAATTATATTGCTGTATTAAAAAAAGTTACAAATATTTTAAAAATAGAACCTGATACAGTGATATCTGATTTTGAGAAAGCTGAAAGGAAAGCTTTACGAATAGTTTTTCCTAGCGCTAAAATTATGGGCCGTTTATTTCATTACAGTCAGGTAATTAGGAAAAATAACATTACACTTAATTAGCATAAAATGCATGTCAATTTTAATCGTGTTTATTTCTTATCACAGGCATTAGTGCATAATGCTGAAAAATATGGTATACTAAAAGATGATGTGGGGTGGGGTGCTACAAAACTGTTGATATCTTTGACTTATTTACCACATACATTGATAAAAGAAGGCTTTAAATTAATATCTACAATTATATTCCATAATTGCACGTTTTTGGAATCCTTTTTTCATTATTATCAAGAAACGTGGCTGAATAACTTTAAGCCCGATTCCTTCTGCGTATTTCAAAAAGTACACAGGACTAATTATATTTCTGAGAGACACAACCGAGAAATTCGGTTAAATCTGAAAAAACACACGACAATTGTTGAATTTTTAGGTATATTAAATGCCTCATTTTGCAAACATTTTTTCCATACCATATTAATTATTTTTAAAATGCAATATTATTTACAGTTTACCTTTCTGAGCACCAGAAACGTATTCGGAGCTTCATGAGGCATCCACAATTTTGGGCACGAACAAAACGAAATAGCCTAAAAGAAAAAGAAAATAAAATATTAGAAATTTGGAGTCAAATTGAAGATAACAAAGATTTGGATCTTTTATTAATCTTGTATAAATTATTCGAATTAGTAGGGAAATAACAATTATAAGTAAATAAACATTTTAATACTACTACTATTTTTTTTTTAATTATTGTTCCTAGACTTGTAACTTTTTCATTTATTATGGTCTTAATGGGTTTTCCATTTACGATAATTTATTTTACTTCAAATAGTGTAAATTTACTTACAAAATAATCTTTGACAAGCATTCCATTGCTACTCCAAATCCCCATTCTTGCAAAGACCAATGTGGATAACACATGTTCTGCTTGCTGAAAGATAAAAGGTATACATCGATCAGCAGACTATACATATAACAAAGTGATAATGAACAATGAGCAGGTTTGTCGAAAGCGTTGATGACATATTAATGATAAACGCAACAGTATCTCTAGTGTAAACAATGTGAGTACATTGCTGGTACAAACAGCACATATGCTTCGTAGTACAAACAATTTTGACAAGCCTACTCTCAGCTTGTTGTATCAATCTGTTGTTGCACTGTTAATGATAAATTTACTTAATGCTACAATGTGATTTCAACTTTTTTGCTTACAATTTTGGTACACTCGAGAACGTAGGAGGCTTAGAATTTGGTAGTTTCACTCTGCAGGAGATTGTTCTCCGGCTGTCAACATTCTACAAGCAAATGATTGACTGGGAAGCTGAAACAAAAAATTAATTCAAGAAATGAATTAGCTAGTTCCTCTATGATTACAAAAAACACATAGGATACACAATTTTTTATTCTATAAAGATATTAGCTACTTATCTGATATATTTGTCTATTCTCCTTTATTTCTTTCCATCTTCTTTCTTTATGTTTCTATTAATTTTATTTCATTGAAATCTGAATGAATCCAAGGCGAAGAACGAAAATTCAATCATGCATGGTGTTTATAAAGGCACATTAAAGAAACTGAAAATTAATATAATATAGTATAATATAATATAAATACAATATAATATAATATAATACATATAATAATATATAATACATTAATACATTATAAATATAATAATTTGTTTTCTCATATATAAATATACTATAAAACATTTGTTCACCTTGTTCATCTTTATGCACTATATTTTTAGTTATTTATGTAATTTTTATTCATTTATTAAATCAAATGTCATAAATCATTTATATAATATTTATTGTTTGACACATACGCACGCATACGTCAAAACCGACTCTGCAAACCTTGAATTTACTACTCTAACAGTGTTACTAACCTGTAGAAATTGAAACTGTATTGCCTAGAGAATTTGGTTAGTACCAACATTTTCTCATCTAGTTTTCGGGAAAATGTCGTGTAACCCGAAACGTGTGCCTGACGTCTGTTTTACCGGCAGGAAGACAGTAATTTTTGTATCGCAATATGTTTTTATTGGGCGCGTCTCAGATGCGCACAGTAATAAACGGACACAGCAGGTTATGTGGAACGGACACAGTAACAAACGGACATAGACCAAACCGACACAGTAACAAACGGACACAGTGCGAAACGGACACAGACCAAATGCGCACAGACCAAACGGACACAGTAACAAACGGACACAGTAACAAACGGACACAGTAATAAATGGACACAGTAATAAACGGACACGGTAATAAACGGACACAGTAACAAACGGACACAGTAACAAATGGGCACAGACCAAATGCGCACGGATCAAATGCGCACGGACCAAATGCACACGAACTTACCACATGAGTTACAACTTCTCAGAACATCGTACCGACGGGGTGGGTGCGGGAGATGGGGATGAAACCCTACCCTTGCACCCCCCCACCGTGTGTGTGTGTGTGTGTGTGTGTGTGTGTGTGTGTGTGTGTGTGTGCAAAGCATGCTCTGCACCACATGGGTTTACGACTGTGTCCGTTTCGCACTGTGTCCGTTTATTACTGTGTCCGTTTTGTTCATGCGCATTCGGTCCATGCGCATTTGGTCTGTGTCCGTTTGTTACTGTGTCCATTTATTACTGTGTCAGTTTATTACTGTGTCCGTTTGTTACTGTGTTCATTTGTTACTGTGTCCGTTTATTACTGATGTTTGGTCTGTGCGTATTTGGTTTGTGTCCGTTTGTTATTGTATCCGTTTGTTACTGTGTCCGTTTCACTCAGCCTGCTGTGTCCATTTATTACTGTGCGCATCTGGGACTCACTCTTCTTATTCCTTTTATAAATTGGGAAATTTTTCTCAAGAGAAAAACTAAACGCTATCAGTCTATGGAGTGGACTTTATATCAAAAACGGAAAAAAAATGTTAATTTTTTGGTCACATCGTAACAATATTTACTTAATATAACCCTAGTAGCAAAAAACATTGGCGCAATATGGGAAAGTAATATAGAAACAATATTCTCAATATTGGTCCAATATTGTAAAGTTGACGATTCATCGTATTTAGCCAATTTGTCTAAGAAGAAATATTGGTTCAATATTGGTTCAGCATTGGGCTAATATTGAACCGATCGATTTTTCATATTGAACATTAATTGCATTTTAATTTGGAACCAATATTTTATAACCAATATTGGCGTTACATTGAGAAACATTGGGAAAACATTGGCCAATGCATTCCCAATATATTCAATATTTAACCAATATTAGCCAATAATGGCCAATATACTGCCAATGTATTTTGCTACTAGGGTAAAAGATCTACGTACAGTTTGTACTTATGAAATTCATATCCATACATAGATTGATAGACAGGACAACAGGAACAAACAGCGCCGAGTTTTGAAAATTAGATTTTGATGTTTATTTGAGACAAAATTGTGATACAAAATTTAGGTTACATGCGCATAAAAAGTTGATAAGTAGAACGACATGAAAATAATGTTTTTCGTTCTTTCGATATAAAGTTTAATTCACAAATCGATACTAATATGTATACTTTAATTCTGGAAAAGAATTTTTAAGTTTATAAAGAATACATATAAAATACATATAAATTTTACTAATGATGTGCACAAATAAAGGCCTAAACACAATATCAGGAAACAGGCAATAGGAATGAAATAATGAAAAAGAGAAAGAGAGAAAGGATCTTCTTCTTTCTTTCTCTCTTTCTTTATTTCCTATTCCTATTGCTTGTTGCGTGGCATTGTGTGGTGGCCTTGACTCTACATTATCGACCCCGAACAAGTTTGAGAAATAGTCCAGCATCCCCTTATGTATAATTATACACAGCACTGCCATTTCTGAGCTGCATACACAGGACTGCCAGAGCAGCATAAGTACACAAGCAACGTGCCGTGTTATATGTATACAGGGTGTCCCAAATCTGGTGTGCAATACTTCATGGAAAGATAGACGAGATCGAGATGAACATAAAAATCCAATATAGTCTTGGTTAGGTCTATCAATAATCAAGATATAAATTTTTTAATTTATGCGAATGAGAGCGCGCCTTGCGCGCCGAAGGAAGAGCTCGAGCCGCTCGAGTCATAGCACGGCCTACTGTCTCAAGCATTGGCTGCCGGCGGTGGCGGGGGGAAGAAGGAGAAGCGTGGCGTCGTCGCCGTTCCCACGTCTCGCCGCACCGCGCCTAAGCTCGCGTCGATGGCTGCTAAGCATACTCGCGATTACATGACAAGATTATAAATTATTAATAAAAATATGACAAATTAAAATCGTAATAAACTTCTGTAAATAAGAAAGTCAAAAGAGATAAAGCGATGGAAACGTATGAATCCTGCAAATAATATAATATTTGCCGCATCAAATTCTCTTATCGTTTTTTATGGAATATTCAATTAACGAAGATTTATCACGATTGATTCTTTATACATTCTCCTTTCGTAACCATCTTATTAGAAAATTACAAAATGCACGAAATACTATCCCTAATATACACTCTTTGTAAAATAACACGATAGAAAAATATTCACGTTTGATCTAAGGACTTCAGGATAAATTATTCGATGCGACTTCTACGGTAATTATAGGTAATCAAAGATCAATGTTATGTCAAGTATCGTTAGTATGGTTAACTACAAAAGATTTTCTCTTGTATATGATAGAGAACTTCGAGTTTCTTCTATCGTTAATACATTATAAGTCACTGAAAATCTGTCGTAATTAATAATGCAATTAAAGGTAGAAGAAACTGTAAGTTTTCTATGGTTATAAAAGAAAATCCTTCGTTGTATTAACAATACATGATATTAAACATTAATTTTTAAGCATAATTATCGTAGCATCGCGCCTAAGCTATCGTGAAATCGTTACATCAAGAGGGAATATTTTTCAGTGTTATTACAAAGAGTGTAACATACTATGGATAAGTATTTCGCGCATTTTAGTATGACACCTCTCTCTCTCTCTCTCTCTCTCTCTCTCCTCTCATCCTCTCTATCTCTTCTTCTCTCTCTTCTCCTCTCTCTCTCTCTCTCTCTCTATTCTCTCTATCTCTCTCTCTCTCTCTCTCTTCTCTTTCTCTCTCTCTCTATCCTCTCTCTCTCTCTCTCTCTCTATCTCTCTCTCTTCTCTCTCTCTCTCCTCTCATCTCTCTATCCCTCTTTCTTCCTCTTTCCCCTCAAGCACTACGTAGTACACAAATACAATAAATATTACCACGTTTAAACAACATTAGTGGTATATTCTACTTTCATTATGTGTTGTAAATTGATTAAAATTTTAACAATTATCATTTCTTTATATTTTTAGTATTACACACGATCGAAAAAAAAAATTATCAAAAATTATCACTAAAACTGCGATAAATAATCAGCACGATACTTTCTTTCTGAGTGTCGTATTGTGTTTAATGTTAAAAATGTTAAAAAATAGTAATCTTGTTAAAAAAATTTTATATGACATTTAATGAAACTCTAATAATATTGATTGGAACTGTTGTTGAAAATGACATTTATCGTGTTTCTGTAAATACTTTAGAGGGAAAGATATTCTGCTAACTTCGCGAAATACATCTTTTTATCTTTGTCTTTTTAATATAAAAATTGTAGCAACGTTCTGCTTTATTTAATTACACATAATGAAAGTAGAATAGTACAAACTAATGTTGTTAAACGTGGTAATATTTATTGTATTTGTGTACTACGTAGTGCTTGAGAGGGAAAGAGGAAGAAAGAGGGAGAAAGAGAGAGAGAGAGAGAGAGAGAGAGAGAGAGAGAGAGAGAGAGAGAGAGAAGAGAGAGAGAGAGAGAGAGAGAGAGAGAGAGGTGTCATACTAAAATGCGCGAAATACTTATCCATAGTATGTTACACTCTTTGTAATAACACTGAAAAATATTCCCTCTTGATGTAACGATTTCACGATAGCTTAGGCGCGATGCTACGATAATTATGCTTAAAAATTAATGTTTAATATCATGTATTGTTAATACAACGAAGGATTTTCTTTTATAACCATAGAAAACTTACAGTTTCTTCTACCTTTAATTGCATTATTAATTACGACAGATTTTCAGTGACTTATAATGTATTAACGATAGAAGAAACTCGAAGTTCTCTATCATATACAAGAGAAAATCCTTTGTAGTTAACCATACTAACGATACTTGACATAACATTGATCTCTGATTACCTATAATTACCGTAAAAGTCGCATCGAATAATTTATTCTGAAGTCCTTAGATCAAACGTGAATATTTTTCTATCGTGTTATTTTAGGAGTGTATATTAGGGATAGTATTTCGTGCATTTTGTAATTTTCTAATAAGATGGTTACGAAAAGAGAATGTATAAAGAATCAATCGTGATAAATCTTCGTTAATTGAATATTCCATAAAAAACGATAAGAGAATTTGATGCGGCAAATATTATATTATTTGCAGGATTCATACGTTTCCATCGCTTTCTCTCTTTTGACTTTCTTATTTACAGAAGTTTATTACGATTTTAATTTGTCATATTTTTATTAATAATTTATAATCTTGTCATGTAATCGCGAGTATGCGTAGCAGCCATCGACGCGAGCTTAGGCGCGGTGCGGCGAGACGTGGGAACGGCGACGACGCCACGCTTCTCCTTCTTCCCCCCGCCGCCGCCGGCAGCCAATGCTTGAGACAGTAGGCCGTGCTATGGCTCGAGCGGCTCGAGCCCTTCCTTCGGCGCGCAAGGCGCGCTCTCATTCGCATAAATTAAAAAATTTATATCTTGATTATTGATAGACCTAACCAAGACTATATTGGATTTTTATGTTCATCTCGATCCCGTCTATCTTTCCATGAAGTATTGCACACCAGATTTGGGACACCCTGTATGTTGAATGCACATATTAGACGTGACGCGTCATGGATACATCATTTGTGTGCGTACGCTGCTCGGGCGCCTAAGTAAATACAATATTTAATATATTACGACACCTCTAAATAAAAGACCTAGGTAGCAAGGTGACGCCCACTGGACGTCAATAATTCGTCATTTAAGGTCGCGGACGTCATGTTACCAAGACGTAATAGTAACGTCATTTTTTTGACCTATTAATTACGTCAGTCATTTATCCATCCTCCAACGTATTTTCGATGTCATTTCTTGACTAATTAATAACGTCAGTTAATTGATCATTTTACGACGTATTAATAAGGTTTTATTAGTGACTAATTACTGACGTTAACTATAATTCTTTGTAATAATTGATAATTTAACCTCAAATGACGAATTATTGAGGTCCAGTGGATGACACCTTGCTACCTATAACTATTAATTATTATTTAAAGATTGGTTAATAAACAACATTATTAATAATTAATATAATATTTTATATAATTAATACTATCAATATTTTAGCATCATCCCAGACAGCACATAATATTTATGATAAATATTTATTAATATTTATTAATATTTATTTTTTTTAAATATATATTATATAAATATTTTACACATATTTTATATACACGAAGAAAAAATCTTTATTTAATATATTATTAAAATATAGACTAAATAGTTTATATAATATTTATGGTAAATAAAAGTAAAGATTTGTATAAGTAATATTTTGTAAATATTTATAATATTTATAAATATTTCATAAATATTTTTATAATATTTATGATAAATCTTTATGATTTGTCAAATCTAATTGTAAGAACACAAAAATATTTATAAAATATTTGGATAAATATTTATAAAATATTTAAATAAATATTATAAATATTTTATAAATATTTGCGTGCTGTCTGGGGTATAATTTAACTTTATTAAAAGAACAGAGCAAAAACATATTTTTAAAAGTTATTCCACATATTATTTTGTAACATATATATATATACATATATATTGTCACGACTTTTCCTGACCGGGAAAGCCGCGAGCAAAAAGCAGCGAAACCGATAGGGTAACCGGTACCCCCGATGCCGTGCTTGTCGCGCTCGAATCTCAGCCACGCTATCACGAGAAATTGTTGGGCGCCAGACGCGCTCGACGACGCGTCAATTCGCGAAAATCGATACGCCGAGGTGTCCTCGATCCTCGCGCGACAATCTCGACCAGCTCGGCCTAACGGTAGAGGGGCGGGGTGAATCGTAAGGGAGCAGGCGAATGCGGTAACACGAAGTGGTAGACAACACACTAGAAAAATAGACTCCGAACGTAACAAGTAACGAACTTTATTAAAATTAATAGTCAGACAGAAACAATAATATCACGGGACGCGGCATGCGGCGTGCCGACAATGCGGCGCCCCGGCGCGAAGCAAACCAAACAGAAACGCGAACGATACGCGGGAAGCTCCCGCGGTAGGCACGCGGCCGACAAGGACAGACGATGGAATCTCCCGCGCACAATGAATTTCGGACGTTCGAACGTGCCGACACTCCCGGCAACTAGAGAACACGTCCGCGTGTCTCGCGGGGGTCACAAAATAATCGCCAGCCGCTGCCGGACTACACGCCGTCGCGAAACCGGACGTCCCGTCCACCCGCTACTCGCGACGCGATACTCGCTTGCGCGAGGGCTTTGCGGCGCACACGGTCGAGGGGAATCTCCGACGGAACCCACGCGTCCTCACAATCGTCCTCCCCGTGGCTCGGCGCTTCGGCGTCCCGCCCGCTTGCATCCGATGTATCCCCAATTACTGACACGAACGTATGACCGCCCTGCGGCCCACGCGAATCACGCACCAACACAAAAACGGATGCAGAACGGGCCCGGGAACGCCTCGCCGGCCGGTAACCGCTCACACTAAGTTATCTTGGCTGGCCACCTCACCGATAACGTCCAAGGCGTCCTCCCTCGTCTCTCGGCTCGTCCTCTGGCTCTCTCGATGGCCCAGCACGCGCCACACCGATAATTTTTGTCTCTCGAGACACGACCCGCAACCGCAAGCCTGGACCGCTCGCACGCAAAAGCGGGGTGGATCGCGGTCGATTCCGGATCGACGCCGCTACCCCCTGTCCAGTCATGCGCATTGTTTCCGCGCCGCGACCCAATTGCTGCAAGGCACGCAGTCCTGCGTACGCAGGGACGTGCGCGCCGTAATCCTTCCGGGGGCCTCGCAGGCCCCCGCGAAATTTTCTTTCTCCCGCTGGGCCACTTCCCGAGCCGGGGCAGCGCCCGCGGAGACCTCCGCTCCCTGCGAGAGGACTCGACGCCTTCCTCGATGCGTTTGACCCCATCCGGGCTCCTTCACAGCCCTCCGGGACGTTCCGTCGTGGTGTTGGCGGGCACCGCCGCTTTAGGCTCCGGCCGTGGCTTTGCCGGGCCACGCCGAGTTCCCGTGCGGGCCGCGTGCTCGTCTCTCCCGGGCACCGGTGGCGTCCTTCCTTCTTCCCCGCATCGTCGTCGCTCTCTCTCCTCCTCTCTCGCTCTCTCG
This sequence comes from Monomorium pharaonis, assembly GCF_013373865.1. NCBI lineage: Eukaryota > Metazoa > Arthropoda > Insecta > Hymenoptera > Formicidae > Monomorium > Monomorium pharaonis. Next base: position 13,148,903 of record NC_050476.1, on the reverse strand, counting down.
CCGCATTCTATCGGAAGGCGGCCGCCGCGCAAAGAAATCAAAAATATAAGAAATTAATACTACGCTCGCTAGGTCTGTCGCGGTTCCCCATGGAGATCCCCTCTCGCCTCTCGCCTATTTTCCCCGTACGGCGCGAATTCGCAGCCTGTGACGGGGGAGGAACGCTGCTACCCGTGGCAGCTGAGCTACCACGTCACAATATATATATATATATATATATATATATATATATATCCCATACAGCACATGTAGATGCTAAGAATGTTCGAAGGATATTGCAGCAGTATATTGCGTAAATTCTAAGAACATTCGAGATACGTACTACTATTTACTGAGAACATACTGAGTACATTTCTATTTCCGCTTTTTTCTGCTTCGTAGAATATACTAAAAATATTTTGCAGTATATACCAAGAATATCACTAGTATCAACGTAGAACCGATGATAAAATATGCACGGTACATACTTATTATGTTAGCTGGGCATCGAGTAACGGCGACGATGACAATGACAATACTTGTGTGGAAATTTCGCCTTACATATGGCTAGGTTCTGGACAGTTTTTCTAGATTCTGTCTAGCATCCATCTAGAAAAAATGGCTAGTACTAACCCAGATAGCACATGGATGAATACTAGGGCATTAAAAAATATGTCCATTTGAGATCTTTTTAGGTCCATTTCAGGTCTTTGTTTGGATGTTCACGGACATCCGAAGTTGTGAACAACGAGCGTCCATAAGACGCCCATTGAACGTCCATTGAACGTCCGAGCTCGGACATCGGGACGTTCATTGAGTAACCAAATAAGGTTCGACGGACGTCTTATGGACGCTCGTTGTTCACAACTTCGGATGTCCGTGAACATCCAAAAAAAGACCTGAAATGGACCTAAAAAGATCTCAAATGGACATATTTTTTAATGCCCTAGTATTCGTAATTATTGCTAAAATGAGTGTTTAAAAAATATAAAGGAGAGTTTATAAGCAATAATAAATACGAAATTCAGAATTAAATTATATATTTATTACATAAAACAAAATACAACATAATATAAATCAATATTTTAAATTATTGTAATTAAGAGATTTATGTATATATAGATATATTGTTGCGTGCGTCGCCCGGTATACTCCGCGACCGCGACTCAGCTGTTCGAAGACGGATCAATACTATTGATTTCCTGGACCGAGCGTTGTCAGCTGACGAGCGCTTGACGACGCGTGTAAACAACGAGTTGAATCTCGGTCTCGAGCCTTGTCGGACGCGTGAATAAAGCTGCTTGGTTTTACATTATAAAAGTGTCTTTCATTTCCGCGGCGCGCACGCTACATTTTGGGGGCTCGTCCGCTTGTCGGACCTTGAGGAACGCGCGCGGATCTAGTGATAAGTGCGCGGAGTGAACAGACGAGAAGAAGCGGAGAATTCGAAGGATGTCAATCCACCGTTCTCCTGTGATGACCCGATCTCACGCTTCTGCCGCTGCGGAGGGAGACAGAACGGATGTTCGAAACTCGGAGCAGGAGACGCCGGGGATCGTAAAGGCGCTCCTAGAGGAGATGCGGTTGCTGCGCGAAAGCCTGACTCAAAGGGAGGAGGAACAAGCCGCGACGCTGCGACGGCACGAGGAGGAGCTGCGCTTTTTACAGCTGAGTCTTTTGAATAATATTCCGCAAAACGGAAACGCGGGCAGTGAGTCGCGTGTGTCCGGGGCGGGCGCGGACGCGCGGCGAGAGGACGCGTTCGGTGCGGACGTGGACGCGCGGCGGGAGGATGCGCGAAGTGAAGCGCGAATGTCCGTCGGTCTAAAATTAAAGCCCGATACCTACGACGGGACGGCTCCGTTACGCGAGTTCCTCGCTCAATTTTTGCTTATCGCGAGTGCGAATCATTGGAGCGAGTCTGAGAAGGCGGTAGTTCTTGCTTCCTGTCTGCGGGGGAGGGCGCGTTCACTTTTGGACTCGTTTCCGGCTGACGAGGGCTCCATTTCGTTTGCGGAGCTCAAGTCAAAGTTAGAACTTCGATTCGGGGAAAGTGAGCTTGCGCAAAATTTTTATATGCAGTTCACGAATCGGAAGCAAGGGGCGGGGGAAGATTTCGCGACGTTAGGCGCGGATTTGGAGCGCCTATCGCGTAAAGCGTATCCCGAGTGCTCGTACGAAGTGCGCGATAAAATTTCTTGTTCGCAGTTTATCGCTGCGCTGTCGGACGGGTTTGTCAAACGCTCCCTTCAAGTTGAAGGGGTAACATCTTTACGAGTAACGGTTGAGCGCGCGAAGATGTTAAAGTCTTTTAATTTAAATAGCTTTTCGGAAAAAGGGGGGAGATGGAACAATAATTTCCGTTCGGAATGTAAGGGAGACGGAAATTCTCGATCGGAGCAGTCGGGAGTTTCAAAACGGAAAGAGGAGGACAAAGGAAAAAAGAATTATTTTAAAGGAAAGGAAGGAAACGGAGAGCGAAAAGGGAAAGAATGTTGGCAATGTGGGGCCACCGGGCACTTTCGTGCGGAGTGTCCGGCAAATAAATCGGGAAACTAAGTTCTGTCGGGTTTATTGGGGCCGGCTCGGCAGGCGGAGTTCGGGCTCCTGTTCCCGCGCGCGACGGGGCCGCTCTGGTTCGGCGACTTGACGGTGTGAGTGCGGCCGCGCGCGGCCGTTGTTATTTTACCGGATATTTAAATGGGAGAGTATGTAATTTTAAAATCGATACGGGCTCGGATGTATCGGTCGTGAGTGCTAAGAAGGCTGCTTCTTTTAACTAGGAGCGTATTATTTCTTGTGATTTGAAATATCCTACCGGAGAAAAAGTTCCGGTAATTTCTCGTATTACTGTTGAAATTTCTTTAGGTAAATTTTGTGTTAATTTATTGTGTTATGTCGCGGAGATAAGCGACGAATGTATACTCTGAGTGGATTTTCTCTCTGAGGCGGGAATTCTTGACGGTCTGTTTGAAAGCGCCCTCGGTTTAACGGGCAGCGAGGCGGAGAAGCGCGGGCAAATTTGTTCTCGGATTGAGGAATGCCCTGCTCGGCTCTCCGATCCTCTTTTGCGGATTTTTGAAGAAAGTTCTCAAGAATTTGAATTTTCTCAAAAACAAATGTTTTCGAATTTCTTGTCTGAATTTTCTTGTGTATTTTCTGAAAAGATTATTGCTGGTAATTGTAATGTTTTGTCGCATAACATAAAATTGTGTGATTCTCGCCCTATTAAGCAGGTACCTCGACGAATTCCCCTTCATTTACAGGCGGAAGTGAATAAAATTTTGGAAGATATGAAAGCCCATAAAGTAATAGAGGAATCAAATAGTCCTTGGGTTTCTCCAGCAGTTATGGTCAAAAAGAAGGACGGTACAATAAGGTTTTGTGTCGACTTCCGGAAATTAAATGCTGTGACCATAAAAGATTCTTTTCCGCTTCCAAGAATTGATAACATTTTGGATTGTTTAACGGGGAATTCGTGGTTCTGTACATTGGATCTTAAAAGTGGATATTGGCAGTTGCAGGGAAAAGAGGAAAAAGTCATCGCTTACTACAGTCGGATTTTCAGTAAGACGGAGCGGAATTATTGCGTTACCCGTCGTGAACTTCTTGCTGTCGTGGATTCAGTGAAGTCTTTCCATCACTATCTTTATGGACGAAAGTTTTTAGTGAGGACCGACCATGTTTCTCTTCGTTGGCTGATGTCCTTTCGGAATTTGGAAGGACAGCTAGCAAGATGGGTAGAACGCCTTCAGCAGTACGATTTTGATATCTTTTATCGGAGCGGAAAGGTGCACAAAAACGCCGATGGACTCTCGAGACGACCATGTTTGGAGACTTTATGTCGATACTGCATAAAGGTGGAATTAAATGAGGAATCTTCAAAGGAAGAGATTTTGGGACGTTTAATCTTTTCAAATAAGGAACTTCAGGAATGGCGTTCAGAGCAGCTTCAGGATTCTGTTGTTTCTTTGATAATTCGTGCTAAGGAGGCTGAGACTCGCCCTAATTGGCAAGAAGTTGCTTCAGGCGAACCTTCCTTGAAGATTTATTGATCTTATTGGGATTCATTGTTTTTGATTGACGGAGTTCTTCATAAGAAATGGATTTCCCCGAACTTGCGGAGAGATATTTTTCAAATTGTGGTGCCACGGCATAAAGTTCAGGAAATTCTTGAAGAAGCCCATGATTCACCTTCAGGGGGACATTTCGGTGTCAATAAGACCCTTCAGAAAATACGAAAGCATTTTTATTGGGCTACCAGCAAGAAGGACGTGGAGAGATGGTGTGCCTCTTGTAAGGTATGCGTTGCTAGAAAAGGGCCCATTGGGAAGGGAAAGTCTCCCTTGGAAATTTACAATGTGGGCGCACCTTTCGAGAGGATACAAGTCGATATTCTGGGTCCTCTACCGGTTTCTTCTTCAGGAAATAAGTATCTCCTAGTGGTAGTGGATTGTTTTACTAAATGGCCAGAAGCTATTCCCTTAAAGAATAAAAGAGCTAGTACCATTGCAAGATCACTTGTGGATCAAGTATTTTCTCGACACGGAATTCCTTTGGAGCTTCACACGGATCAGGGAAGGAATTTTGAATGTAGTCTTTTCAAGGAGATGTCTTTGCTTCTAGGGATGAAGAAGACGCGTACGACTCCTCTTCATCCACAGTCTGATGGACAAGTCGAGCGTCAACATCGCACAATTCTTGATTATTTGGCGAAATTCATTTCTGAAAACCAGAAGGATTGGGATCGTTGGATTTCACTTTATCTTTTGGCTTTTCGTTCGTCAAAGCAGGAAGCAACTGGAGCTTCTCCTGCGGAAATGTATTTGGGACAAGATTTACGTTTGCCTCTAGATCTTCTTAGAGGCAACCCTCCTTCTTCCAAGAAAGAAGAGAGGACTGATTTCATTTTCAGATTGAGGCAGAGATTAGATTTGATGCATCGTTTCGCTCGAGAGCGTCTTTCAATTAGCTCCAAAAATGCTAAGTTTTGGTATGACCAACGGACTAGACAAGTAAATTTCGAACCAGGGCAGAAAGTATGGTTCTTCGATCCTCGACGGGTTCCTGGAAGAGCTCCTAAGTTGCAGAGTTCTTGGAACGGTCCGTGGAAGATAGTCAACAAATTGAATGATGTATTGTATTGTATTCGGAGATTTCATAGAAATAAAGTCGTTCATGCAAACCGTTTGGCTCTTTTCATGGAGAGGGAGTGAAGCCGATGTGAGTTTAAATCGAACCGATACGAATCCGAGCCCGAATACGAAATAGGGGGTTTATTCTAATGTTAACACTGTTTTGAAGTCAATTTTAGTTCATGTTTTTGTGTTTTTGTTCTGTTTGTTTTCTTGTGTGTTTCAGTTGCTCTTCGGAGAGCAGTTTCTTTTTAGAAGAAGGGCGGACAAAGAGGGATCTCTTTCGGAAGGAGGTCGCTACTTGTAGGGAAGAAGACTGCCTCATCCACGGTTTTTGACCGTGGTTTTCCCGTGGAACTTAGGGCAAATGCCGAGGCAGAGGACGGGGAGCTTTTTAAAGCGTTGGGTCCACGGAGATAAATTCCCCCCCCGATCCTGAAAAAAGAAGAAAGAAGTGCACAAGATCCGACGTCGAGGGACAGTATCGCAAGGGGAGTGGAGCACGGGGACGCGGAAGGATTCGGGAGGTCCTGCGTGAGAGCTGGATGAGCTCGGCGTGAGAGGATGCCCGTGGTAGTCCTTGCAGGGGACGAAAAACTTCGGTGGACGTGGCTCGGGAACCCGTTGCAGCAGCTCGGGAAGAGCAGGAAATCGTCCGGGAACCGAGGGAGTCTTCTGCGGAGAGCGCTAAAACTGTTTCCCTGATTGTCGGGACGACAATCTAGAAGAAGGGGGGCAGTGTTGCGTGCGTCGCCCGGTATACTCCGCGACCGCGACTCAGCTGTTCGAAGACGGATCAATACTATTGATTTCCTGGACCGAGCGTTGTCAGCTGACGAGCGCTTGACGACGCGTGTAAACAACGAGTTGAATCTCGGTCTCGAGCCTTGTCGGACGCGTGAATAAAGCTGCTTGGTTTTACATTATAAAAGTGTCTTTCATTTCCGCGGCGCGCACGCTACAATATGTATATATTATATAATATAATGTGTATATTTATACATACATATTTATTTATTTATTAATAATATAAATCAATATTATAATTATAATTAAAATTACATATAAATTATAGACACCCATAAAATTTGAAAATTTTACATATATAAATATATCTTGGAATATTCTTGGAATTAATTATTTCATGGCTATAATTATAACATTTATATATAATTTCAGTTTTTAATATATAATCATACACTTTCTAAAAATGTAAAACTATTATAATACATACGAATCATTTAATAATTTCTATATATTTGTAGAAATAATAAATATTAAGGACGGACACGAACGACCCTAGCAAACACAAAACACTGCAGCAATATTGCAGCAATTTTGTACTATTGCTGTAATATTGCTACAATGTTATAACATTGCCGCAATATTGCTGCTATGTTCTGTGTTTACTAGGACTCATTGTATAAAGAAAATCATTGTGTGTACTGAGATAGTAATTAAGACTGTTTTAATAATTAAAAATCGACAATATGAATACTTCGTAGGATATCTGGTCTTGGACTCGTTTAAATATTGGTCCTTTCAGATCCATTTCAGGTTTCTTTTTTGAATGTTCAATGGACGTCCGAAGTTGTGAACAATCAGACATTGATGGATGTCTGAAATCGGATATACGACGGACGTCTATTTCATGTTCATGGACGTGTGGACATAAAATGGACACAAAATAAACGTCCATAGGATGTTCTGTGCTGTCTGGGAAGCTGTATATGTAACCTGCTGAATCTTAGCCCTTGAACATATAATCTATCCAAAAAGTAGTTAATGTTTCTCGCTACTTCTTGGCCACTGCATAAAACCAAGGAATCAAGGATTAAAATTTTATTTTTATATTTTCTCAATTCTCGGAAGCTCTATTCAAGTTGCGGAGGCCCAAGGAATGGGGACTCTCTTCGAGTAACAAAAATGATACCACACTTTATTGCTAGGTAAGCCTATTGAGCTCAATACACTGAGATCCGAGAGTTAATTCGTTGCTGTGGGTGGTTTTCTTTTATTGGCCTTTTGGTGTAAATTTTCTTACGAGAAGCGCCGCGCTTTCGCCTAGCAGCGATCTTGCGAACTACTCGCGGCGGAATAATGATATATATATTATAGAAGATATTGTAACAATATTCTCAATATATTATGTACGGTATATATATTCACAGTACGGTAATCAAAATAAAGAAATTATTTCGTCATTTTTGGTGACGTTACATTTTTTGACGCCAAAAATAAACCTTAAGCATTAAAAGGTATTTAGATTGCATATATAACTCAAAAGTAAATTCTAAAAATATAGGAAAAATAATATACTGATTTAGATATAACAGGTATATTCTAATAATATACAAATAATGATATATTAAAAAAGATATTATAAGAATATTCTTAGTACATTATATACGATACGTATGTTCACAGTATGAGTACAGGATATTCTAATGATATCATGTGCTATGTGAGATATATATAAGATATAAATATTCAGTATCTATAGGAATTCAAAAATTAAATTAATATAGAGCGAATTTGTAAAATAGAAAAATAAAAAGGATTGAAATACAGATATTAGATTAGATAGATAGAATGAAGAAATAGACGTATAAATGTATTAGAAATTGTAAATCAAGTTCCCTTCTGATTATTGTAATGTTGAAGAAAATAAAGATTAATTATTATATACAAAATTAATATTTATTGTTAATGTAATATTAAAGCAGGAAACCCGGGAAAAAATATTTTATATAAAAACATATATAAATACACTGAGCAACAAAATTAACGCAACAAAAATTTTGACCAAAATTTGACTCAATTTCAAATAATCATAACTTCGCGAAAACTTATCGTATTGGAAAGTTCTTTTTTTCATTTTAAAGCTTGAAGCCTCTATTTTAAAGAGCGTTTGTCAGATTTTGATCCTCTCCTTTTCCCTTTTCGGCATCTCTTTAAAAGTAAGAACATGTTTTGTCTTCAAAAATTTTCATGCTTTGACGCACTCCACGGGGTGCAATGAATTTTTCTCGTAAATTTTATAAAAATTATCGTAAAATATGAACTTTTCCCTACAAATTGAAAAAAAATTGAAGTCTGTACGATTTTTTTGGTGGAGTTATTAAGATTTAAAAAAAAAAGGTTATTTTGACTCTTATCGCTTGTTACTCGGGAACAAATCAACGTATACCGCTCAGCAAAAAAGCATTGGAAAGCTGAAAGTTTGTACTTTCAAATGCTATTATTAATGCTCTTTTAAAGAGATGCCGAAAAGGGAAAAGGAGAGGATCAAAATCTGACAAACGCTCTTTAAAATAGAGGCTTCAAGCTTTAAAATGAAAAAAAAACTTTCCAATACGATAAGTTTTCGCGAAGTTACAATTATTTGAAGTTGAGTGAAATTTTGGTCAAAATTTTTGTTGCGTTAATTTTGTTGCTCAGTGTATATATAAAATATGTCCATATATGTTTATATTTATAGCTTCCTTTTTTTGTAAAATTTCTGTTTGATATAAATAAATAATAGTCATACTGAAAAGATAGAAATTAATTTAAAGAATAATTTTCGCATTGCTTCTTTTAAAAAAGCTAAGTACGAAAAATTGTCCATATATAATCAAATATATTCCGGAATATATCTGGTTATATATAGATAATTTTTTATACTTAGCTTTTTTAAAAGAAGCAATGCAAAAATTATTTCTAAAATTAGTTTCTATCTTTTCAGTATGACTATTATCTTTTTATATCAAACAGAAATTTTACAAATAAAAGGAAACTGATATAAACATATATGGACATATTTTATATGTATATATTTATATATGTTTTTATATGAAACATTTTTTTCCCGGGAAGATATTTCATACACCTATAAGTATTATCGATACCATATTATATATTATTTATGTATTCAATAATATAATACTTAATTGTATTTCATTTAGTACACACTTGGACAGGAATGCCATATGAAATGAGCTCTCTTCTAGGATTTCTATAGTGTATGTTACGTATTCTATATATAATAGAAGTCGAAATGCAACTAATTTCATATGGCCAGGCATTCCTGTTCGCATGTATACGTCTAATCTGAAGAATATTGCATGAACGTTACAATATCCCAACAGCATCATATAGATTTTGTATTATATAGATTGATATTCTGTTCTTGCAACGTCCTTCAATAAGTGTGTGCAGTATGATATTTGATAAAGGTACATATATTTTATTGTAATGGCAATATTAAAATGATTTTATGTTTTAATAACTTTATTTGTATAAATTCATTAATCATAATTATTAAAACGTATTAAAATATATATTTAAGAAACAAAGTGTATAAAATATTTTAATTTTGATTATTTTTTATTTTTTGTGCTTTAAATTTTTTATTTGTTAATATATTTAGATTTAAAAAAATAAAACATGTTGCAATTCAAGAAATTTGAAAAAAATGTTTTGTTATTCAAATTTCATACTTGTTAATATATTATAAGTATAATAAATAAAAAGTATTGTCTTACTTATAAACGCAGTCGTATAACGTTTCGAAATGTTTACATATCTTTTAAAGATGGCAATTTCATTATTATCCTTTAAGTCATCATAAATGAGCTGAATTTGTTCCATTAAATATCTTAACTATTTGTTTAAAAAAATTTATTTTAGTATTTATATATTTTTTATAAAAAGAGAAAAAAACTCTAAAGATTGCAAAATTATATCATGTAAATGTTTATTAAAATATTAAGTATAATTAACTTACTTTATCACCGTTAACGTAAAACGAATTGTATGTAACGATTAAAGTAATGACAACAAATAATATAGAACAGAACTTTATGACATAATCTGCAGTACATTTTGAAGTCACAAGTGTTGCAAACTGTAATTAAAAACTTTTTTAGAAGCATTATACATGTCTTTATCATTTATCCTTTTAAACATAAACCTGATTATACATTATGTTAATGTTTTTTTTTTAAACCGAGTTTTTGAAACAATTTTTGCTGTTAAAATTCTAATAATAATTTATTCTATTTTTTTAAATTATTATACAAAAATATACATTGTACTTATTTATAAATAGGTTTTTATTTATTTAAGAATCAATCTGTTAATATTATTTAAAAAATAACGTCCCTGTAAATAAGATATCACTAATACCAGGGTAATGAAAATGCAAATTAAAAAATAATGCATTACTTATTATTTTTTAAATAAATAATTATTTCTTTACTCATTAATCATTTCAAAACCCGAGTAGAAAATGGTTAGGGAAATCCTTATGTAGCATAAGGCCCCGATGAGGATTTAATAAGGATGCCATAAAAAGGGGTACCTTAATATTACCACATCAGGGCCTTATAAGGTATTATTAAGGATGCCTTAAACTTACTGAGTAAGATTTTGTTATGGAAAACTAACAAGGGCCTTACAAGGTGTTATTAAGGATGCCTTAGATTTACTAAGTAAGATTTTGTTACGGAAAGCAAAAAAGGGCCTTGCAAGGTATTATTAAGGATGCCTTAGATTTATTAAGTAAGATTTTGTTACAAAAAGCTAATAAGGGCCTTACAAGGTACTATTAAGGATGCCTTAGATTTACTAAATAAGATTTGGTTACGAAAAGCTAATAAGGACAAGTTGCGATATCGAAAAAATGTTAATGCAGTTCTTGGCAATAATTTTTGTAACAATTAGTTGCAAAAAAAATTTTTTTGCAATTTGTTATAAACAAATTAACAAATAATTATCCTAGCCTGAAATAAACGACGGAAACATGTATAATATGTCTATGTTTATAACAAATAATATAATGTTTATAATATATATGTTCCTTGTTTATAACAAATTATTAACAAAATTTTTTGCAACTGATTTTTGTTGCAAAAATTCGTTTTTTTTTTTATCAAAACGGTCATTTTTTAAGTTATTCCACATGCTATTTCTTGTATGTGAAAATTAATAAAAAAATTTGTTAATTAATATTTATTTATAAAAATATAATTTAACTAAACATGTTTCATCTTTTTAACATCTATTGAACTGATCTACAACCCGTATGTATAACATATAAATATCCACAAACATCAATGGTTCATGGATCAATTCGAGGTATCAGTTCCTGTACGATCTTAAAAGTCAAGCAGCGTTCAAAGTGGTTCGCAGATGGATGGGTGACCGTTTTTTCGATTGCAGAAAATGCTGTAATAATGGCCGAATCAGGCATGCCGGATTTGACGTTTGGTCCTGATCTGAATATGGTATACATAATATAACCCCCAAATTTTTATTTTTATTACATCCCTTATCCCAGGGGTTGCCAGATCTGGCCCGAATAAGGCCCTGTTAATATTTGTTTGTAGGGCCCTGATAATTTTTCCTTTAAGGTGCTCTTAAACCATTTGTTTCACTTCCTTTTCAGGCCCCTTATACATCCTTACTAGGGCCTGATTAATTTTAAGGAAGCCTTATCAGGGCCTTATCGGTGCTCTATTACATTTTCTACTCGGGAAGTAATGCGTAATGAAAAAAATCGCATTATTTATTAAGAAAGTAATGCGTAATTAAGGATCTTCGCATTAGTTATTTAAAAAATATTTTTTAATGAAACCGTAATGCATTACAAAAAATAATGCATTATTTAGAACCCCGATTAATACAATAATATTTTGAACAATAAAACAATAAAAACTACATATAACGTTTTTAAATATCTAGTTTTTATTGTTGTATACAATTATTATAAAAAATATTTCAGTAAAACATTAAAAATAATGTTTGAAGAAAACACATTGAAAACGTGTTATGAAGCCTTAGGGTAACAAAAATAGAGATTTATTAATGTGAGCATGCTCAAAATTATGTTTTTGTGTATAAGTACTAAGATTTGTAACAAGTAGTTGATCATTATTAATTCATAAGACATAAATTTAATAAAACAATTTTATTTTAAGTAAAATATATGGAATAAAATTTTAGTTTTTAAGTTAATAAAAAAGTCCTCAAGTATTGAAGTAATCCTCTACATTACGTAACATAAATGTAGTCAGTAAGTCAACATACCTGAAGTAGAACAGTAGTTACAATAATACTGTAGCAACAAAATGAATAAAATCGAACAAATTTTGATCGTTGATAAGGCCATAGACCAACTATCAGCAGAAAAGCACGGTTAAGACTGAAATATTCGTCTATGATACTGATCATCTTTCTACTAACATTAAATGCGTTTAAAAAAGATAAAAGAAACAAAAGCCCGCTTATTCCTCTCTATTAAGTATAAAAAAAATATAAATATCTTTATTTTTTACATTTTTTCTTTTTATAAAAGATGTTAAGTGCTATAATTCATTTTCTACAACTTAGTCTAATCGTGCGGTTATAAGATAATATAAAATATTTCTATGTGCAATTGAACACTTGCAATTTAACACTATAGCGTGTATGTGATAATCGCTGCCGATTACATTGAGCCAGCGCCGAGAGAACATCAGATGTTTCTTTCTCATGGAATATTGAGATAAAATTTTAAATAAAAGTTACGCATATATATGTATATGTATATTGTTAAGCCTAAACACAATGCTAGGCAACAGGCAATAGGAACAGGAAATAAAGAAAGAGAGAAAGAGAGAAGAAGATTCTTTCTGGCATTGTGTTTAGGCCCTTTCGCGCGCCGCCTATACTCCTCGCAAGTCAGCTGTCCGATTACGAATATCGATCGGCGACAGCAAGCAATTGCGAAGCAGCGGTGTCAGTTCAGACACTCCCGCCAGTAGGGCTGCGTGGGGCTGCGCGAGCGGTAGAAGTATTTGCTGTCTTTTTCCGTTTCGAGCTGTCACTAGAGAAGGAAAGAGACAACAGATCTCCCACCGTTTGTGCAACTGGTGTGGCATCGCTGTTGTCAAGCAACGAAAATAAACTAGTTGAAAAGAAATCGCGCGCTTATTCAGACGTGTCACGACATTAGTTTGTACTTGTTCTGAATAAAGCTTTTTGGTTCGTTCAGAAAAGCGAAAATGCTTTTTTTTCCTTCAGCGGACACGCGAAACATTTTAATTGCTCATTCGGAATCCTACAGAACACGCTCGAACGCGTGGTCTAGTGTAAGGGCTATCACACACAAAATGACATAAGCTGCATAAGTATAGCATAAAAGCTCAATTTAATATTTATTTTATATAAAAAAAATATTTAAAGTATTACCTAATAATAATATATAAAGTAGTATTTAAAAATATATGTATTCAATATTAATTTAATATTTATATTTCAAGCATTAATTATTTAAAATAATGTGATTTAGGACAAATATTTATATAATATTTAATTAATATTTATTTAATATTAACTTTACATGTTAATAAATTGTTTAAAATAATATTTACATAACATTTATTTCATGTTTGTGTAATATTTATTTCATCTTTAAAATAATATTTAAAATAATGCTTAAAAAATATTTTTTTAATATTAATATAATATTTAAGTTACAATAATTAATTATTTGAAATAATGATTTAGAACAAATATTTATATAATGTTTAATTTATATTTATTTAATTTTAACTTAACAATTTAATAAATCGTTTAAAATATTTATATAACATTTATTTAATTTTTATATTATATTATATTATTTATATTATATTAATTTTATCTTTAAAAAAATATTTCAAATAATATTTTATATTTATTTATTTAATATTAATTTAATGTTTAAGTTACAATAATTAATTATTTGAAATAATGATTTAGGACAAATATTTATATAATATTTTATTAATGTTTATTTAATATTAATTAACATTTTAATAAATTGTTTAAAATAATATTTACGTAATATTTATTTATTGTTTATGTAATTTTTCAACTAGTTTATTTTCGTTGCTTGACAGCGATGCCACACCAGCTGCACAATTATTTTGCATTTAAAAAGTCATTTAAAATAATATTCGAATAAATATTTGATAATCCTGGTTGAAAAGCTTCATTAAAAGATCGAGGACACGAGAACCCAATCAGCAATATTTTTTAAACGGTTTTTAAATATTTATTTTTAATTATGTTTACATTATTAGGGTTTACTTTATAAATAATGTTTATTAAATACTTATTAAACATTTAACAGAACAAAAATATTTTTTTCATAAATTATTCCATATATTCTATTTCGCATGTAAAAATGAGTAAAAAACTATAAAGCTTTATATTTATAAAAATATAAGTTAACTATATATTCAGCCTTTTGACAATATCTATTGAAATAATCTATAACAAATATGTATGCATAAACATGAAGTATTTATCACGAAATGTTATGTTGCGTACGATCCTTGAAGTTAAGCAACGTTGACGGTGGCTGACAGTTGGATCATGTGATCGCTTTTCGGGCGCAGAAATTAAACATGTCTAACAGATACGACTGTAGCTTGAAACATGTAGTCTTCTCTCCCTTACAAAATTATCGTAGAAATTAAATGATGCTAGATTGGTGAGATTACGTTGAATTTATCAAAATTATTTAACAATATAACTAACTTTTTGTTTTTTTGCAATAAAAATTTAATAATAAACTTAATATCAATCTGATAAGAATATTCGGATGAGTCGAAATGAGGATACCTTTACGTGCGTCGCGAATGTTGCGGCACGGCATAAAATTAATAAAGTGTCACAGTGAGAAACCGGAATTATTTGAGATAAATGTTTAAAAAACAGTTTTTTAAATGTTAAAACAGACATTTATTAAATTAAAAAAAAACATATTTTTAAATTTTAAAGCAAATGTGTATTAAACATTAAAAAATTATTTGTCTAAAAATTAAAAAAACGTTTTTTTAATGGAAAAAAAGGGAACTTATCGCATTATTTTTAACGTTTTTAAAAATGTTGTTTTAAATAATTTTTAAATATTATTGAAAATATTTTTTTAATATTATTTTGCTGATTGGGATACAGAAAAAAAGAATTTTGATAATATGTTTCTTGACACATAACTCTTGAAATGAGATTATAGAAAGTTAAACGGATATAATTTACTTGCATAAACAAATTTTTATGTTGTTGTACCAACAAAAATATATTCTCATTATTGAAGAATAATTTTATTAAATAAAGTAAAAGAAAATAGAAAATAATAGTATTTTGAAACAATTATTATTAAAAAAAAATAAGATTAAGTTATTTTTATTTGATAATATGTTATCCTTAAAAAGAACAGTTCATATGAATGTTAAATTAAATTATTGTAGGAGTATTTATTTACAATTTCTCTTTCTTGTTTTAAAAATTAAAATATCAATCGATTAATCAATTTAAGATTAATAATGTTTCACTAATCCTATCAAAAACTGTTGAACGGAATGGATGGGACGCGTTGGGGGCGGAACACACAATGACAGATTCAACTCAATCGTGTAGAAAAAAGAGAACAGAGCCTTTATTGTAAAGGGTTACAGAGAGCCCGGAATGAGCGATCGAGACGCACAAAACACGCGGTCGCGATGAAGAAGAAGGACGCGAGCGGCGCGAGAGACGGAAGCGCGGGGCGAGCGTAGTAGCGAGTCGAGTTACGTGATGTAGACGTCGCTATAAGCGGTCTCGGTTTGGTTAACGCGTAAGTTAATAGATGGCAATACAGTTCTAACAAAAACTGTAAAAAAATTATATTTATTTATAAAAATATTATTTAACTGTACACTGAGAAAAAAAAGTTGTTAACTTGACTAAATTTATCAATTTAATTAAATTTTTTTAAGTATTTTAGGTATTAATGCATTTAACTTAAATACATGAAATACTTAAATATATAAATACTTGAATTAAAAAAATGTAATCAAAATAAAAAATTTAATTAAATTAACAACTTTTACTTATCAGTGAACATGTGTCATCTTTCTGACAAGATTTATTAAATTGATTTATAACAAACATGTATTCATAAACATCAAATGTTCACCGATCATCACAAAGTGTTAGTTTAATTCGACAATTTTCGAAATCAAGCAACATCAACGGTAGTTAGATGGGTTTTTCTTCTTCGGATAGCACGCAACATTCAATGGATGTCCTATTTTGGTCTTTATTTTGTCCAACCGTTCATGGACATAATACAAATGTTTTAAGAACATACATTATTGGACATTTAAAATACATTCATATTTGAATGTTTTAAAGATGTTTTTTACATACTTTTGAAAAAATTCTTGCCTAAAAAATTTTTTGTGTATAATAATTGTCAATTATTTTTGACATGTGATAGAAATAATATATATAGTTCAATCTTATATTTATTGAAATTGTCTTAAGTTCCCTTCCATTCAATAAAATAATGCTGCGATTTTTTTATTGGTTGAATTGTATCTAAAAATCTCTTAAATATAATATTGAACTAATATATAATATAATTAATATAATATAATATATAATAATATAAAATTGAATATATAAATACCGTCGAATAAATTTTACTAATAAGTTAACTAATTTGCATTAAAATTGAATAATATTTTATTTATACCTGCCTATTTTAAAACATTCTTTTAATGTTTAAAACAGGCCCAATTTTGGTCTGTTTTTCCTTAAAATGTACGTTTTTTTAATGTCCAAGACGGTAACTGGATGTTTTTAAAATGTGTTAAAAATGTCCACAGCTCGAATTTGAATTATTTAAATACGTCCGTAACGTCCAGTGTATATGTTTTTAGTACGTTTTTTAAACGTCACTGTGCTGTCTGTGTTGATATGAAGACAAATATGTGTAAAGATGAATACGTATTGCAATAAAGATTAGAAAATTCGTTTGAGAAATAAATATTCTGAAATGGATAGCATTAATTGTTGCACTAATTTTAAAGTACATTCTAGATAACCTTTTTATCATATGAACAAATTAATATTATTAAAAAAAGTTCAACATATATTTGGTACAAGAAAAATGCAAGTAATATTCATCTTTTCTTTAAATTTATGAAAAAATTGAAAGCACATATTATTAAAATTGAAGTAAACATATTGTATCCTTTATATAAGTATTATAATATTGAATTAAAATTATAATATGATTGATATTTAAAATAATACAATTATTCTTCAAAGATTGTATATTATTGCCCACATATGAAATGATCGCAATAATTTAAATACATAAGTTTCAATATGAGAGTAATTTTTTTTCTGTGCGGCAAACAGAGCTTGGGTCCCGGTTCATGGGCGAGCCGTTCTCATGTGACAACTCGGAAGCGTGGGGCGCGGACGTACCCTAACGCATTTGCGTGAAAGAATATTTAAATGAAAAACCGTGTAATTTTAGTTTAGAACATATTCGTCGATGTATAGACATTGAAAGGGAAACTTATTGTTTTCGGCAGAAGGCAACTAGACCTTCTTTCTCACTTCTTCCGGATGCATTTTAGTCCCATGTTCCCCTTTCATATCTATATTTTAAGAATTTTAGAATAGATATGAGATCGGATGTGTCGGTTTTGAGCGCCGGAATGATCGCTTCTCTTAAACAGCGGGATAAAGTTCCGAAAAGCGTAAACCTTCGATCGCGCTGAAATTTTAACCAAAGCTCATTCTTGATTAGAGAAGAAAGTCCCTAAAAGGATTTTTGACGACAAAGCCTCGTTTGCCCCTCAGCCCCCTTCAAAGTTTTTACAGTTCTTACTAAATATCTCCGAAAATATTGGTTTTAAAGAAAAAAGTTTGAAACAAAAAATAAAGCTCACAAATAACTCTACAAAAAAGATTATACACATTTTTTACGTAAACCTATTATTTTGGCTTTTATGACTCAAAATAACTCGGCGGGGGTCAAATTGATCCCATCAAACATTTTTTTCAATTTTTGTTTTATTAAATATACGAAAATTTTTTCATTTAAAGGTTATATATATTTATTTAACATAAACAAAAGTTTAATTGCAAATTTAAAAAAAATAATTTTTTTACAGTTTAACATAAAACAGAAAATTGTTTAATAATCTCGTTTTGCGAGAAATATATCTCGTTTCGCGTGTAAATTCGCAAAGAGTTGTGCAGAGAACGCGTGTACGGGGGAGGAGCTTTGCCTCTTCGGATAGGCCTTCAAAGAAACTCTAAGAAGTAAAATTATTGCGTCAAATATGTCTGAATTTTTAGATAGTAATTTTAATTTATCGAAAAATTAAGATAGCAGCTCTAAAATGGCTGCCAAAAGGTAAATTTTTCTCCTTACGTAATAAAGCGGTAGAAACGTTTTCAAATACTTACTAGACTGATCTTTTGCACATTTAAGCGTCAGATTATGCATTTTTGGACCATGTGATTAATAGAAAATTAAAAATCTAATATGGCGACTTGGCCCTGTCGCATGACTTTAATTTATGGAAATTTCTCCAAAACTTACGTGTAAAAACAGACTACTGGTAACAGTGTGACATTTTTATTTATTTATTTTAATATTTTTGCAAAATATTATTGCAAAAAATGCTTTTTTCCAAAATTTACTAGAACTGAATAATTAAGTTTCTGAATATTTTGATGTAAAAATTTTGATATTAGTGAAAAATACAAAACCCCCAAAAATGAAAAAAATTGAAAAAAAAAAACAAATTAAAAAAATAAAAAAAATATCCTGAAATTAGTATGCCCATTTTATAATTGTATTTGATATGCATGTGATATGTGAGTATGACGTTTACACACATACATATCACAATCTTGTCGATCTTTGTCGATTGTCGATTTCCGCTCTGCACAATTTTGTGATGTTCTCTGCACATGGGTGTATCGCATGGGGAATCGAAATTTCGTTCACGTTCCTGCAAGCACTAAGCAAGTACTGACCGGATCAAGCACGCATAAAGTAGAAGGAACCCCTAACTTTTTCCATTTTCCCAGCTGCTTGATCTAAAGTGGCGTACGTCTGAAAATTAGTCTGACGTTGCAAACCCAAAAATTCTGAAAATTCTGAAAAATTATATGCAAGTAAAGCAGTTCGTTCCTAATAAGAAACTATATTTTATTTCCGCTAACTTCCACTTTACGAGGGTAAAACACCTCTTCAAAAAAAATTGGTTTTTTTCTTTCCAGGTAAATATTTTCAAAACTATAAAAGATAGAAACAGATTTTTTAAACAAAAGTTGAACGGTTTTAAGAGTATTTTAAAGTTATCAACAAAAAAACTTTTATTTGCATTTGTTTAACAAAATTCCCCCTCCTCTCTATTTTTTAATTTTTAAATTTTTGTTTACATTAAATTACAGATTTTTTTCAATTTAACCGTATATGATTGATTTATGTTTCAATAAATCATTTTCGAGAAATAATTACAAACGTTTCCGCATATATGCCATCCTTATATAAACTATTCATATGCTATTCGTATAAGCACTCAATTCTTGACAAACACAACGACAATACTACAATATAAAAAAATTACCTTGTAAAAAATATAGACTTTGTATTTGCGGAATAAATGTCAAAAAGTAAGATATCAAAAAAATTGTATCTAAAGTAATTTTTTAAAAATTGTTAGCACTTTTAATTTAAAAATGGTTTTGTAAAGCAATATTTAAATTATTTATATTATTATATATATATATTAACATACATTTCAGATAGCTAAATCGATCAGTATATACTTACAACTATAAGAAAAACAAATTAACACAAATTAATACTAATGAGTGACATGCATAAATCATAATAACAATAAATGTTATTTATTATTTTATTGTAATAATAACATTTATATATTCATTCTTTTAGTGTATAATTTTGCAAATCAATAAACAAGATATTAAAACTCTATTTTAATATTAAATGACGCAAAACTACATAATGCACTGATAACTTTCTGATTTACAGAATGCGGATATGGTTAACTATTTTGTAAATTACGGATTATAATTTGTACAATAATGATATTCTTCATTTGAATGTTTAAAACAGAAATCATGCACAGCGCATAAAAGCGGCTATCCCACAAACACTACTGTTCACGACCGTGGCGTGTGCGGGAACAAGAATGGCGCGGAGTGACGGGAAAGTAAAAGAAACTCAAGGACGTTAGTACTTCACGTATAATTAAAAAATATATATAAAAAAAATATAATAAATCTCAACTCAATTGGAGACGCGCTCGCTGCACAATTCGCCCGAGCGAGAGTGGGCTCAGCGCCGGGATCTCGCGCGAGCACGCGGAATATGAGAAAATAATGCAAGCGTACGAACTCGGAGGGCGACAGCGATCCGATCGCGGTACTGACTCGGCGATTTCTGGCGGCAGGGCGCGAAAAACGCTCGCAAAACGCCCCGAGAAAGCGGAGGCCCTCCCTTTCCGTGGATCGCTATCGCCCCTCCGAACGTGAAAGTGGCGAAGAAATGCCCATATAAAGCAATGTTATTGACATCGGATTAGCGCCATCGATTTTCGCGCCACAATCTTGTTTTGCGCGGAACAAGCAAAGGCCTCCCGCTCGACGGAGAGAATCCGGTACGCTCGATCCTCAACAACTACATTTGGGTATATGCTTTTTATTTTGTAAATAGAAATAGAACTCTACAATATTTTGAAATTCGTGGGGATGTATTTTTACTCCGCTTTTAAACCAAGCATGTTGGAAAAGATTTTTAAATCTAGGCGAAGAAAGCTGATTATGTTAATGATTGCAATTTAACTATTTCGTTACGGGAGTGCAAATTGACATCTCTCTCTTGAAGAATTATATTATCTGAAAATGTTCGCACCAAATTTTTCCAAATCCGGAATCCGAACACATCTAAAGGCTGAATGAGGCCCGTCGTCTTTTTTGGAATAGTTAAAAATTGTACGCCTTTGTCTTGTGAAATCAACTGCTGCAAGTTTTGAAATCTTCAGATGTAAGTTTTCCTAATTTTGAAGCTTGAATGTAAATATTAACTGGACGAAGAAGAGTTTGTTGCATTCTTGGACCAAATGTTCCTGTGGATTTCTTTAAAACCATGTACAGTGATGAAAAAAGACGTCCGCTTGTCAAAATAATCGGCATTATAGTGTAATTATGTATCGCAGAAGATACCGATTGAACCGTTGCTTCAACTATTTTTGCACCTAATTGCGTCAATGTTCGTCCAGAATATATTTCAAGGTTGAAAAGCTACTCTCATCTGCATTTTCAACTCTGATGGTTGGGATGTTAGATCTTACGTTTGAAACAAACGATTTTGCGATATCTTGTTTATTATTAATATTTTCAAGCATAAATGGCGTTCTGAATGTCGTTATTTTGCGCGAAACAATTCCATGCACATTCTTAAATTTCCAAATCCAATATTTACTTGCCTTAAATTCAGGTAGATCTATTTCCAAGGCCCTTGAATTCATGTCATGAACAATAGATCTTCTTTCACGAGCTTCTTCAAATTTTTGCAGTACGTATTTCGTAATAAAAGCAACTTTATCTGCATTTGTTCCATCTTTTTCTATATTCGCTTTCCACCTGTATAGATGCTGTAAGGATTAGCCTTTTGTATTATAAAGGACATAATATTGAGCTGGCAAATAAGTATTTTAATACAAATAAATATTTTACTACAAAAATTTGGCGCCGCTAAACCGAATAATTTGCCAGCTCTCTTTCTTATTATTTTGTGCGTGCATCTGGATGTGTGTATGTGTGTGTGTGTGTGTGTGTGTGTGTGTGTGTGTGTGTGTGTTTTTACCAGTATATAACTTATAAGGGAACCTCACGAACTCGAAAATTCAGATTTTAATGAAACTTGGCATAAATGTAGAGGGGGTAAATACATAAATTTAGAAATTTTTAGTAGCGGCTTAAAAACGGTTTAAAGAAGTGAAACCATTATTCAAAAGTTGAGACATTTTTGCGTTTTCTCGAGATATCTCGTAAACTCAACAAAATATAAAAAAGTTTTATATAAAAGTTTTACAATAAAAGTATCTAATTACAGTAATAAAATTTTGAAAAAAAAAATTTTTTTTTAATATTTTTTTTAATTAAAAAAAATTTTTTTCTAATTTTATTAACGTAGTTAATAATATAATAATAATACTTTATTCTCTTCAGCAAATTACAGCCAAGAAGGGGACTTGGTTTACATACAGTCTAACCATTCATCCATCCATCCATCCCTTCGTATAGTTTATTCTCTCCTATTATCCTATCTCCTCTCTAACCCCCTTTCTCTTCCTACCGTTCAACCTTCTCCCTTATTTAACATATACTTTAATATACAAAAAAAAAAGAAAAACCTTTACCAGAATAAATATATGCAAATATAATCCTACAAAAGAAATACAACAGATCTAAAAAACCTACCCAACGCTGTGTTACCTTATTTGGTCTAGATAATACATTCTATTAATTTACTATATACTATAAATACTATTATCACAGATTTCTCTCTTTTTCCTTACAGTCTAAACAGTCTTCTTTCCTATCACGTTTGTACTAACCGTCTCTTATATCTTACCCTGTCTCCTATACACTTAAATACTAAATACTACTATATACTACTACTTCTGCTACTACTACCTTTCTTTAATATTGATTAGCATTTACTCCATGGGTCATTCTCCTTCGTTCCTTGAGCATTCCGATTTCCTAATTATCTCTAGTCTTTTCTTCTCTCTCCAAAACTTACTCAATATCTTCTTTTTCTCTATCTAATTCGTCGTTCCTAATCCTTTCCGTTCTTTCCTCCTTGTTCTTACCTAGATCTTTAAACCATCCGTTCGCCACTTCGCAATCTTCTATAAAATGTGATAACTGATCTCTACATTTTTTACAGAATATACAAACTCTCCTCTTTTCTTCCAGCCAGTACTTATTGTATTCCTCCATATTACCGCATCTCAATCTAACTAGCGCCCTTACACCTATAGTACATCTTTTATTTTTATTCTCAAGATTTTTCTTACACAAATACTTAGGTTTAATACCTATCATATCTAAATCTTTTTCCCTATAACTCGTGTTATATTTTGCGTGACTGAATCTCCTATCTTCCTCTTGCTTTTGTATATCTCTGTCCCTAATCTCTAATTCTTTGGCTAAGTTTCTTTCCCTTTCCTGTCCTAACATATCTACAGCCTTTGTACTCCATCCATTTCTATTATAGTAATTCTCTCTCTCTAATCCATACTGATCCTGCCACTCATCCTTTTCTTTTTCTTTCCAACATTTCTTAATCTACCTATCCTCTTCCATTTCCTTTATTTTTTCCTCAAATCTCCTAGCTCTAATTCCCCATTTTATTCGTAATTTGTCTAATCCTAATTCTCTAGCTATTAAATACCTTGGTGTACAAAAATCCAGACTAAAAATCCACCTAGCGTAGTCCATCATTATCTTCTCTAACTCTCTTTTTTCTTCCCACCCCCATATTTCTACTCCATATTCCATTATGCTTTTTACTAGATACCTAAATAACATCCATCTTCTCCTAAAATCATTTTCAAAATAAAACCGAGATATTTAAACGTTTTTACTTCCTCTAATTCTCTGTTCTCCCATTTCCATTTATCTATCCTTTCTTTCCTGTTCCTATTAAAGACTAAGACCTTTGTTTTTTCAGTATTCAGTTCCAAATTTTTATTTTTTAGTACCTTTTTAAGCGTGTCCATCATATCCAGTAGTCCTACTCTGTTTTTTGCCAACAATACCATATCGTCCGCGTACGCTAAAGACCATATCCTATCCTTATCTAATTTAATTCCTCCTATATTTCTTTTACGCATAAACTTATCTATGTCCGCTATATACAAATTGAAAAGTAAAGGACTCATCACGCATCCCTGTCTTACACCCTTCGTCGTATTGAAAACCTCCGTCAATCCTTCTTCTGTCCTGACTGCCACTCTTGTGTCTTCATATATTTTCTTCACTCTTCTAATTATCTGGGTCTCTATTCCTTCTTCTTCCATCAATTCCCATAATTTTTCTCTTCTAATGTTATCGAAAGCTGCTTTCAGATCCACGAATAAGGCAAAAACCTTGCTCTCTCCTTTCCTCTTCTCCCTCTGCACGATGTGATTCAGAATAAAAATATTCTCCATTGTACATCTACCCCTTCTAAAACCGCCTTGGCTCTCTGGCAGCACCTCCAATCTTTCCGTTTCTTTTTCTAATTTGTTTCTTAGTATTTCCGCGTAGATCTTATATGCCGAACAGAGTAGTGAAATTCCCCTGTAGTTTTCCGTTATATCCTGATCTCCTTTTTTATGTAGTGGCACTATAATGCTTACTTTCCAGTCCTCCGGAGTGTCGCCTCCCTTCCAAAGTCGCTTTATGATTTCTATTAGCCCTATTCTTACCGCCGCACCTCCATACCTCCAAGCTTCCATTGGTATCCTATCAATCCCTGGGGCTTTCTTGTTTTTTAGTCTCTCCAGTGCACATCCAATCTCCTCCTCGAAATCCATCTCTTCTCTCCCTTCTGTTCTCTCTTCTTCCTTGCTTTCCATCCTATTCGCTGTTGCCCTATCTACACTCTTCTCTACTCCTTCCAATAATTCCATGAAGTGAGTCTTCCATCCATCCTTTGTGATACTATTCCTTATCTGCCTCTTACCGCCTCTTTTCCTATTTATGTATTTCCACATCTCTGATTCGTTTTTCAGATTTCTAAGCTCTTTCTCTTCCTCTTCCTTCCATTTTTCTTGTTTTTGTTCTAAATATGTCTTAAAACTTCCCTTTTCCTTCATATACTTCTCTCTTGTGATTCTCCCTTTCTTCCATATCCTCAGCATCCTGTGCAGTCTCCTTTTCTTCTTAGTGCATCCTCTGTCCCACCACTCCTTGTGACCTATTTCCTTCCTTTTCCATTTGACTTCCCTTTTTACCATCGCTTCTTGGATCATTTCTTTCAAGTTCTTCCAGATTTCTTCTATCGACAGGCTTCCTACGTTTTCAATCCAATCCGCCCATTCTGTTTGTTCCTTGTATATATCTTTCGCTTCTTCGTCCCACCTTATTTTAATTCTTCTTTCTTCTTCCCTCTCTTCTTCTTCTTCCGTGACTTCCCTCCTTCCGGTCTTCAATCTCATTGACAAGGGCATGTGATCCGAGTCCGTTCTTTCCTCTACTCTAAATTCCTTATCTATACAAAAGTCATTCGCAATTACATAATCAATAACAGTGTTACCTCTCGTTCCTATGTACGTATATTTTCTTTCTCTATCACCGCTTGACGTTACATTTAAAATCCTACCGCCTATTTCCTTGACGAAATCTACTAAATCTCGACCGTTGTTACCTATTGTTTTATCTTTGTTCTTTCTTCCTATTCCTACCTCTCCCTCCACTATTCCTTTCTCTCCTATTCTTATATTAAAATCCCCTCCTATAATTATGTGTTCCCTTCTGTTTTCCTCTACTATTTCTCTGATTGATTCTTTAATATTTCCCCACTTGCCCTGATTGTAAACTGATACCACTAGTAAATCCTTTCCGTTCATTACACCTCTTAGTCTTGTCAAAATCCACCCCTCTCCACTTCTTTCAATTAACTCCCAATCTTTAATCCCTCCTCCCCTCTTTATTTCTACTATGAAGCCACCCTTAGCCTTATCTTTCTTATTATCCCTTATTGCATAACTACACTCCCAGGTGTGGGACTTTGACAAGGTACCTTTCAATCTGTTCCAATTTCTCTCCTCTACCCATGTTTCATTTAAACTAATAAAATCAAAACCTTTAACGTATTTCCAGAAATCTCTATCCTGTCTACCTAGTCCTGCTATATTCCAAAAAATTAAATCATAATCATAATCTACTCCCTTTTCCTCCCCCCTCTCTTTAGTCCTAACTTCCCCTTCTTGGCTTAGGCAAAATTTTCTTTATCCCTCTCTCCTACTCCTACTTCCCTAAGTACTTCCTCTTCCTCTCTCCTATCTTGTCCGTCCCCCCTTTCGCTACCTCCTCCCTCCTCTTTCTCTATTTCCTCCCATCTTTTCCATATCCCTCCGACTTTAACCCTTCCCATCCCTATCTTAACCGCTCTACCTTTTTCTCTTTCTAACCTCACCCATCTGGCTATTTCTTTCTGCGTATTCCTCTCTAACCATGTCAAATCGTGCTCTATAAAGAAACGTTCTCCATTTAATTTTCTTTTATTATACATTACATTTTTTTTCATTACCTCGTTTTCTAAACATCCTATTACAACTTTCTTGCTTAACCAATATCTAGTGACTCTAACCTCTAAATCTAATTTCTCCTTAATCATCTCCTCTATCCAAGCCTTTGTTACTTTTTCTAACTCCTCTCCTCTTATGCCTCTAATTATTATATTATTCTTTCTTTCCTCTTTATCCTTGTCAGCTACTAACCTCTTTAATTTTCCTACCTCTCTATCACTAAATGCATCGCTATCTATTTCTGATCTACTTCTGGAGCTCGCTCTGCTCGATCTACCTCTGCTTCCTTTACTGACGTTAATCGTCCCTACGCTCTATTCACTACCGCTCCCTTCCGTTCTCTCTATCTCTCTCCCTTCTCTACTCATTGTAAATCTTTCTAGCACCGATCCTTTTACCTCTAATAATTTCCTCTCTAAATCATTCGCCCTATTTTCATATTTTTCTCTCTCCGCCTTCATTTCTGCTAATTCTTTTCTTACGTCTTCCTTAAAATTCTTAAATTATGTTACTAGCGCTCTAACCTCTTTTTCCAATTCCTCTATTCCCCCTATTTCTCTTATCTCCACTTTCTCTTTAAAATCTACCTTCTTTCCTTGTTTGCCTCCTTCTAACGTTAACTTCCTTTGCCCCTCTTCTATCCCATACCTACTTCCTCTTGCACTTCTCTCCCTTCCCTCTGTCGACATCTTCCCGCGCTTGTTCTCGAAGCTTCTAACCTTCTAAACTAACCTCCTACCTACCTTGTGTCTTTTCCTTGCTATTATACCTAAATCCTACTTCTCTTACCTTCCCTCCAATTACTCGCCGAAAATTAATCTCACTCTACCTAATTCTCCTCAATACTACCTCTTTAACTCGCTTACAACCGCTCTAAATCGCCTTATTATCCGCTCACGCTACACCATACGTCCACACACCAGCGCTCCTCCTAACCAAGTCCTTTATTAACGTAGTTAGATAGAAATATTTTTGCTATAAAACTTTTGTATAAAACATTTTTTTATATCTCCAATACTTTTCGAGATTATCGAAAAAAGCAAAAATCTGCTCTATACATCAATAGTTTCATCCTTTAGATCGCTTTTGATCGGAACTTTGTGTCGAATTGGTGGTCATCGACGTCCGTCGACACACGGCGATCGAGCACGGCGGCCCTACGAATGGAATCGTGCCTGGCGCCCAACTATAATTAAGCTACTAATTACCGTCAATACACGATGAGGTTGCAGACGTAGAAGGTAGTAACGTCGCACTCTTAATTGTTTTAGCATTTCAATAGCTTTAAGTTTAATACTGCTTTTATGACTCTCGAGACTTATTAATTTTTCTAGAGCCTCTTCCAGAAAATCTGATATTTCCATATAAACTTCTTCCTTGATAACACTATTTAGGTAAGCTGTTGTAATATCGCATTGATAAATATGCATTTTGTAATGCGCTGCAATCGCCATTACTAATCGAATTGAGCTCAATCTGGCAACAGAGGCAAAAGTCTCGTCAAAATCTATACCTGGTCGGTGACTAAATCCACGAGCTACAATCCTTGCTTTTCTTTTCTGTAGACATCCGTCAGATTGATATTTATTTGTCAGCATTATACGACTTTTAATAATATTTTTATTATCTGATCGATCGACCAATTTCCACACGTCGTTCTTTATGGATCTTAATTCCGTTGCCATAGCATTATACCATTCGTTCATTTCTAGTTCCTGAAAATGGCTTTTCTTACTGAAACTTCGGCAAACATACTAACTTCTGGAGTCGTAAACTTTGACGCATGGTATTCTTTTTTCGATCGACCTCTTGATCCTGTACTAACAATTTTGAGACGATCTGGACCTCTTTTTTCAAGTATATCATTAAAAATTTTTTTGCCCATGATCTCCACTTCATCGTCATCAAAATGATCCGTTACCTGAGGCTCTTGTTGAATCGTATCTGATTCTGTTTCAATCATGTGTGGTTCTTCTTTATCTGTATTTTGAGAAACAATGTCAAATTGATTAGCTTGGATTGTTGTGTCGGTATCTTTTGTAATTTCTTCCTGAATACAATCGTATTTATTTAAAAACTTAACATCTCTGCTAGTTATTATTTTATCTTTAGACGGGTCCAGTAGGCGATAACCTTTTGCATCCTCAGTAAAACACATGAATTTAAATTCTCTTGCTTTAATATCTACCTTTGTTCTTAATTCTTTTCGAACGTGTGCATACACTCTAGATCCAAATATTCTTCAAGTTTGGTATAATATTACTCCATTTTTGTATTGGCGTGGCATCTATATTGCGTTAGTTATCAAACGATTTTGCAAATTGTTTGCTGTATTGGCGGCTTTACCTCAATAATTGTTGGGCAACCCAGCATTTATTAATAAACATCTGGCCATCTCAAGTAAGGATCGGTTTTTACGTTTTGCTATACCGTTTTGCTCGGGAGCGTAAGTGACAATATATTGAGCCTCAATACCTTTTTACTTAAACAATGCTTGAAGTCGATGATTGACGTATTCTTTTCTTTTATCCGACCTAATAACCTTTGGTATGACGTTAAACTTGGTTTTTGCTGAACGTATGTATTCTTGAATCTTGTCAGGAACTTCAGATTTGTTCGCCATCAAATACACAATCGTGTACCGACTGTAATCATCAATTATTATCAGTAAATATCTTCTCTTACCTGGTGTCTTTGTTTGCATAGGACCGCAAACGTCTGTGTGAACTAAATCCAGAATTGCTTTAGATTTTTTTGTCGATTTCTTTGAAACGTATTCCTGGTCATCTTTTTTTTTAAATAAGTTTTGCAGACTTCCTTGATTCCACAATCTTTGATACGAATGCCTTCGACAGTTCCTTTATTTGCCATTTCCTTTATTGCATCAACATCCCTGCGACCTAATTTTCGATGCCATTGATGTTGACAGTCTTCATTGTGTTCCTTAGTGACAGTTAAAACTTTATTATCATTCTCTAATTTATATAGATTTCCATTTAGCTCAGCTACAGCAATGACGGTATTTGCATGTACAATATAACATTTGTTCTCTTTAAAATTGACTTGCATTTGTCTTTCTGTCAATCTCTTTACTGATATTAAGCTCTCTTCTAGACTAGGAACAAACAGTACATCTTTGACAGTAACATTCGTACATTTTTCTTTATTATCCTAACAAATTATATCTCCTTTACCAATACTATA
The DNA here is from genome assembly GCF_013373865.1 of Monomorium pharaonis. NCBI lineage: Eukaryota > Metazoa > Arthropoda > Insecta > Hymenoptera > Formicidae > Monomorium > Monomorium pharaonis. The sequence continues at coordinate 13,119,448 of NC_050476.1, read as the reverse complement.
AATTTCAACATAATCGCCATTAGCTAACTTTAAATTTTCATTACTGTAACTGCGAAAGCTTATAAAAAAACTCTTATCCCTGGTCATGTGACTGGTTGCGCCAGAATCAATATACCAAGCTTTATGATTTATTGCATTGTTATTATTTATACTAAAACAAATATCAGAATCTTAATTTTCTTTGGTGTTACGTCCGGCGGGGTCAAGGATCGCGTCGTTCGTATTTCCTATTGAATTTTATTATTTTCTATTATTCTCTACTCCGCCGAGCGGAAACGGAGAGAGATCGCGAGGAACAGCGGGAAAGAAAAATAAAAATTCCTGGCAGATTCTTTTTCTGACTAATTTATTCAAATTCTATTAGAGAAATGGTGGCTTTGATGACTGTGTCTGAGGCGACCATCCTGTCTTCTATAATTGTGGGCCTTTTGTAGTCGCGTGGTGAGAATCCGAAAGTCGTACTCTCTTGGGCATAGGCAGGGCCCGGAACGGATGTTGGGCGAAAAAGGTCGCGCGGCGAAGGCAATGGTTGAGGCGGGGGTGCTGTCAGAGCTACCGGCAGTGGTCGGTCAAAAACACGGGGGTCAAACTCCCCGTGTTCCACCAACTCGGCGTACAGTCGCCTCAGCTGAACCTTTCTGCCGCCGCGCCTAGATCTTCCTATCTGCAGGGAAGAATGCCATTTCTTAGTTCTCTCGGTTTTATTTTATATCTTATAATTGGAAATCAGTTTCGCGAAGTTTAATTTGTAAGGTAAGAATTTATTTCCGTAAGAATACGCTAGCGGGTGGCGCGACCGATTGGTGCTTTGCGCGACGAAGTCTAGCACGCTGGATCACCAGGAGGCGTGAATAGAATGAGGATCGAGGGACATATACCTCACACCATGAGTTCGGGTGGAGGCGCCTAGTAAGGTAGCGGCACCGTGTTCGGCGTCCGCTCCGGTGCTGTCAATTTTGTCGGAACGCGAACGCGCGCCGACTATCTCGCGCCCACGCTAGAGTCTTCCGACTTTCGCAGGACCGGTTGACGGGGAAGGGTGTCGCTTTCCTATCCTCTCGAGAACAAACAGCCAACGGTGCGGGAAGGTGTACACTTTCCAGCGCGCACCTTCCCGCACCGTTGGCTGTTTGTTCTCGAGAGGATAGGAAAGCGACAGAGAGAGATAAGTGAACGAGGCAGACGATCCTCCCAATTGCCGCGAGAGAACGCGAACACGCTCACTTTGCGTGTGACGGGAGCCACCGAGTTCCTCACGGAACTACAGCTCAGCGCCAAGTTCACAACTCTCACTGTCTGTGAGAGGAAGTTATATTTCACGAAAGACCGAAGCACCACCACTGTCGCATGACACTCCACGATTAGAGAACGGAACGCACAAAGAAAAAAAGAAAAGAACTCGCTTATCACAACTATAATGACTTTAATAATAAGAAGAAGGGAGAGAACTCGCACCTTTACAACTTGTTGATTTCACTCTCGGTCACACTCACACGCACGCACAATCACGGCGATCGGAAATCGCTATCTGTAAAATAATGGAACGGATTAATCGTGTGAGGGAGAATTTGCCTTCTCTGGTGTTACCGGTTATCTTGAATGCTATAACTTGGTAAAATATTCTAAGTTCTTATTCGAGAATCGAAAATATGCTAAGTCTTTTATTCGACACGCGAAAATATTCTAAGTCTTTTGCTTGACACGCGAAAATATTTTAAGTCTTTTGCTCAACACGCGAAAATATTCTAAGTCTTTTCGTGCTAATATAAATTATGTCCAACGACCTTTCGGCGCGAGACGAGGAGGCAAAATCTCGCTTTCCGTACGAAATTCGCGGCTTTTATACTCCCAACCGAGGGAGTTCGGGGGTGAAGAGCGTGGAAAGGAGAGCAGTAAATCATCTAGTGCCTGTCACGTAATTCGGCAATTAATGAATTACCGCATACGGCTCTATGGTCACCAGATGAAGTTCCTCATCATAATTTTTGGTCGCGGGGTGTGTGACTATCGCACGCTCTTTGCAATCGCTTGCATTCCTTATTCGGGTTTTTATGAGTGGAGTTAGAATGGCGAGATTCTGGCAGCGTGCTCCTTCGCGTTCAATCTCTTTTAATTCGTTATCAATTAATTAAGGGCGTTGGGCCCCTAATATCTTACTGCGAACGGTCTCGCGCGAGCATGGCTACGTCGACGCCAGCGGGAGCGTTCGCCAGTTTCTTCTTAGAGGGGTAATTACTTCGTCCCGTTAATTAAGCGATTTACGCGATTGCCACCAAATGCCCAGTTTTGAGGCGCCTCAGGGGGAAGCTGGCTAGGGGGAGGATTACTCCCCTTTTTGTGCCTTAGCGATATCTAGCGCAGTTCACCGATAATTACCGCTTTTAATTAGCGCGTGCGTGCCGATCGAGTGGCCCGCACGCTCGCAGCGCGTGATCGCTCGGGCCCCGCACCGTAAGCGCGTGAATTTGCCGGCGTACGCGTTGTCCTGGCAACGCGTCGTTGCAGAGCGCGATCCTCGCCTGGATCGTGACGGCCGGCTCGAAAATCTCGGCCGGACGTAACATTGGAAACCGCATTTGCCTTTTCTTTATTGCTTTTCCATTTCTTATATTTAATGCAGTCTTTCTTCATATGGTCTCGTTTTGTACAAAAGAAACAACTAACCTCTTGAGATGTTTGTTGTTGTGAGCGAAACACTCACAACCAATAAATACATATTATAAAATAAAGGAAATAAAATATTAAAATAATAAGATAGCTCGCCGAGGAAGGCTCGCTATCATAAGGTGTCAGGTGACACATGCCTCGTGCGCTGCCGGCCGGTCATCGCACTGGGCAACGCACCAGCCACCTTAACGAAGTAGCGAAGCCAGCTTAGCAACAATCATGCCACCGGAAATGCATACCTGCATTTTGGCAATTGTTGCTAAACTCGCAAATATTTCCCGCGCGCCGGATGCGCGCGGGAATAACCATATATGGTCATACGGAGGGCCCGATGCCCCCACTAATAATTAAATCCGCGACACTATTTAAGCCGCTGCCGAACAGCGGCCAGCGGAATCAGTAAATAGTAATCAAGCCGATACGTACGGCCCGTACAAGTGTATTAAGAGTTCGGGACTTAGCCGCTAGCAAGTCTCTAGCGAGCAACGAGACGACGCGTTAACTCCGAGTCACGCGCCGTATCTAATCTGTGTAACACGACGCGGCACCTTCGCCGACCGCAACCAGTGTACAACATTAGAAATAAATCTTATATCAGTTTAAATTAAATCAGTGAGTGAGTGATTTGAGGACCCTGCCTACAAAACCGCCTCTTTCCGCGAGTTCTAACTCCTTGGGCAGCAACGAATCCCAAAAAATCTTTTGTCGCACCGCAAGGTTCGGCAAAAATATTTTGTTGTACCGCAAGGCGCAACATTGTTGTTCCTGTTTTTGTTGCATCGTTGACTTCTTATTAATTAAAGTGTACTTACCTTGAGTGCTTTATCCTCAGATTTTTCTTTATGATGCCTTACATCCTTGCGCCTGTCGCCCTCATCTATAAGTTTTCCTTTTACCAATTGCAGCGCAAGTTTCATCTTCTGATCTGGTTTCCAATGCTGTAACAAGTGTACTGTACGAATCAGGTAAACTACTCAATAGCATTGCAATTATTAAATTATCCTTAAACATTTCTCCCAAAGCAGCTAACTCATCCACTACGTTCAACATATGATTAATGTGAGTTTCCGTATCACCATCTTCTGCAAGCTTCATGCTGCACAATTTTTTAAATAAATAAACCTGATTTGTGAGTGAAGCTTTCTGGTGATAATCCTGTAACGCTTTCCACGTTTCCTTAGCTGACACAGCATCTTTTATGTCTCGTAACTGATCGTCTTCGATTAACAAACCGATGGTGGCTCTTGCTTGTCTATCATTCTTTAACCATGCTGCATCAGAACTTGCAGGTCTGGACTCGCTAACTGTGTGCCATATGTTTCTTATTAAGGGGATGCTGGAGTTGTCTGTTTTACCAACAAAAAGATAGTAATTTTTGTTTAACAATATCTTTTTATTTCTTTTATAGATTTGGAAATCCTTCTCCAGAATAAAAGAATACGCATTGCTATCAGTCTGTGGAGTGGAATTTCCTCCAAAAACGAGAAAAAATTGTTAATTTGCTGTCACATCATAACAATGTTTGCTTAATATAAAAGATCTACAGTTTGTACCTACGAAATTCGTATTCACAGACTAGTAGACGACGAAAACAAACAGTGTCGAGTTTCGAAAATTAAATTTTATTGCCTAATTGAGACAAAATTGTGAAACGAAAATTTAGGTTATATACGCGTAAAAAGTTAATAAGTAGAGCAATAAAAAAAAATATTTTTTGTCCTCGATATAAAGTTCAATTCACAGATGGATATTAATATGTGTATTTTAATTCTGGAAAAGAATTTCTAAATTTATAAAAGAGATATATACAAAATCTTATTAATGATGTGCATGAATGACTCTACATTATCGACCTCGGTCAAGTTTGAGAGGCAGTCCAGCATCGCCTTAATAGCAATTCCATCTTATGTTTTCATACCTGATAATTTCTGTTATTTAATTTCGTAATCAAAAAACGTGTTTCTGCCATTGTTATGGGTTGTCTGGGCCCATAACCTGTTAAAAAACAGAGACGTCATGTATCTGATATTCGGCCATATTCGCAAGATAGGAAGGGATAAGTTGCATCGACATACAGAATGGACGAGAGATAAATCGATACAATCGATAGATCGGTGCGTTGCGATAGGAGCACAAGTATGCCATCTTAACCGCGAAATATAAATTTTTACATTATATCCAGCAGACGGCACTGAAAAAATTAATAATTTCTGAAGCGTCTATTTAGATGGAACTGGAAAAGAATATTTAAACTAGATGCATTTATTTAAAAGGTATTGATAAAATTATTATCTGAAGCATCTATTTAGACGGTATTGATAAAATTTTTAATATCTGAAGCGTCTATTTAGACGGTACTGATGAAGTTATTCATATCTGAAGTGTCTATTTAAACAGTACCAATAATTATTAATATCTGAAGCGTCTATTTATACGGCACTGGTAAAATCACTACACGTTGCTATGTATGTGTACATGTTCTTCCAATACATGTATGTACGTTCTGAGTTAATGGTAATGTGGCACAAAATTAAAAATATTGGTAAGTTAATGACGGAGTCGATTATCGACATTATTCTTTCCTATTTTTAAGTACATATATTATACTAAAAAATATATGCCAAATAATATATTTAAAAATCTAATACAAAAAATATAACAAATGTTATAAACCAAATACGATTTATATAATAAACATAAATGATTAACAAATTATATACATTATTTTTTTAGCATACCTTTATGTACTGTTAATAAAATGAGAAATGATAATAAATTTTTAATTTTGATAACGCATTGGATTTATTTATATCTTTTATTAATACGTAAAAAAACAAAAAAGATGGTTAAATGGGTGATGGCTTGTAAGTTCGATTAATAAAAAGAGGATTCAATGTGGAGTTTAAGACAATTTTTTTCAAAAAATAAAAGATGATTCTGAATTGTTATATTGTTACACCACAATGACATTAGTACATTTTGAACAATTAGTACAAAAGGTAAAATCATATTTAACAAAAAAAATTCCTCGTGCTTTAGTTTCAGAACTACGACTTTTAATAACTTTAAGGTATATATACATAAAATTACGTATTTCACTAGATTACTTGTGTGTGTGTGTGTATGTATGTGTGTAATTATTATTATTATTGTTATTATTAGTATTATTTTTATATGTATAATTATATAATAATTATATCTACAATTTTACAGATATCTTGCGATAACTTACCATTTACCATAGCTATGGCATTTAGAATTGGTGAATCTACAGTAAAAGAAGTTGTAAAGGAAGTTTGTTTTGTTTTAATTAAAGTTTTAGAACCATTGTATCTTTCTTCACCTACAGAAAAAGATTGGAGATAATACACAAATACATATTGGAAAGATGGAACATTCCAAATTGTGTGGGTGCTGTTGATGGCAAACACATCAGATTACGATGTCCTCCACATTCTCGAAGCTTATATTATAACTTATTTATTTACAGGTAATAGTGACATTTTTCATGAATGTGATATAGGAATAAATTTAAATAATAAAACCGATTATATTTTCTGAAAAAACAGATAAACCTTCCTGATAGCAATTTAAAAACATACACTTATGGCTGATGATGCTTTTAAATTATCAAAAAGAATAATGAAACCTTATTCCAGTAGAAATTTAACATATAAACAAAATATTTTTAATTATTGACTTTCAAGAGAATGGAGAACAGTGGAAAGCGCATTTGGAATTTTTTCGAGTAAATGGAGAATATTTCAAATTGTTATCATGCTACCAGAAACTGCTGATTTAATTATAACAGCTTCCGTATGTCTATATAATTACGTACTAAAAGAGGAGCAACGTAGTGGATGTAAAATGTACAAGAAAAATAATACAATTTTTTTAAATAATAATGTTTAATCTTATAGGTTTCTTCACCATGGACCATTTGCGTGTGTACCAAGTGTCTTGAAGAAGACAATAACGTAAGATATGCCAACACTCAAAGGAATACTTTAAGTGATTATTTTGTCTCTAAAGCTGGTGAAATAAAATGGCAGCATAATTATGTTCAAAGAGATGTATACGCAGACGAATAAATATAAGTGTGTGTTTGTATGTATACATATAACACGTTTTGATCACTAAGTTTAGACATATAACATGTTTTGATTACTAAGTTTTGTTTAACAAGTTATGTATATAAAATAAAAACTTATATGTAAAAATGTTAAAATAAATTGTATTTATTAACAGTTAGTTAAAATTGTAATGCATGTATTGATACTTTTTTTAAGTTTTTAGTTATTATAAAAACATTTCATATTTTTATAACAATTTATATTATAAGAATATTTAAATATTAATTAATATGCAATTTATATTTTGTGTATAAACTAAAAAACGCGCGATCGGCGATGAACAAATCCCGAAAATGTCGCCCGGGGGAATTCGAACACAAGACTCGCCATCTAGACTCCCACTCGCGCGATCAGACGCGCGCACTTCTCGACCATAAACAAAATAGTGTAAATTTTCTTAAACCTAAGGTCAAATTCACAACATCCTCTCACATTTTTTGTGGAAACAAAAGACCAACTAAAAATGATAATTTATAATTTTCAAGGAAATACAATCCAATATCATTAAAGACGCAAAACTCTCGCGTATTATTATAAAAATTCAACGAACGTTTAGACAATGTGTCTTTGCTTGACGCTCTCCACAATCAGTAAATTAATAGGTCTACGTATTCGAAGTCCAAACCGGGTCATGATCCCTGACACTTCCTTTTGATTGTCTTTGGATTGCCCTACTGTTGAGGACACAGGGTCACCTTCTTCCAATACATCAGGCACTGTGTTCAACAAGTACAAGCGCTGTACAGGATGAACAAACTCTCCAGAGCTCAGCTTTAATCTGGCAACCTATTGAATGCCATCCTTCCCAGGTAGTCATTCCAAGATTTTGGCTAATGGCCACTTCAAGCGTTTTCGGTTATCGGCTCCAATCAGAACTATATCTCCCACTTTAACTGGGCGGAAAGTAGATAGCTTTCCACGGTGAACAAGCTCCGCCAAGTATTCCTTGCAAAATCGTTTTTTCAGCACATTTCGAACCCGTGCTAGATGTCGATAGCGTCCATCGAGTCCGTTCCCCTCTAATTGGTCGAGATTAGGGACAGAGACCTCTGGAATCTCACGAAGAAGCATTGCGGGCGTGAGCGGGACAAAGTCTTATCCGTCTTCAACCACATAGGTCAAAGGCCTCTAATTAATAATTGCCTCGACTTCGATCACACAAGTGGTTAACTCAATGTGACAGACGAGCTTTTCCCAAGACTCGTTTTAATAGATTCTTGACCAATCTGATAAAATGTTCTCAAAATCCGCCCCACCAAGACGCGGAAGCCGGATTAAACTTCCACGTTATGCGTTGCACGGCTGTCTCTTGTTCAATTTGCTTCCAGTTCAAGGAGCTGACCATATTATCCGCACCGATGAAATTGGTGCCTTGATCACTGTAGATCGTTGAGGGTTGTCCCCGTCTTCCAACGAAACGCCGCAACGCCAATAGAAAAGCTTCCGTCGAAAGCGAAGAGACCAGCTCCAAATGTATACACCGATAGACAGCGCAGATGAACAGTACTATCTAGGTTTTCTGTCCGGTTCTCAGATACATCGACTCGCAAAGGTCTACTTCAGTAGTCTCAAAAATCATAGCATCCTTTACGCGATCTTTGGGCAATCCATCAGGAACAACTTTGGTTTTTTTCTGCTTGAATCGACGACAACTAGTACAAGAACCGATTATTTGTTTGACTTCACGTCGGCCCCGTAATAACCGAGTGTTCTCGCAACTTGCTCAAAACAAACTGTACGCATGGCAGTACCGACGGTAAATCGATCAAATCAAGAGACTCGTTATTGGATGATTCCCCGGCAACAAAATAGGGAATCTGAGACCAACTGTACCATCACGGTAAGCGAGTTTTGTTTTACTCGAACTAGTCCATCTTCCTCACGTAGCACTTTTAGATCATGGTAGTTCGCTCCTATCATTTTAAAAAATTCTTACTGAACCACCCTCATGAATTTCAACTCGGCGTTTTTTAGTTCATCTACCGTTAGTTTTGCATTTAAACGAGGTTTGACATTCTTTGCAGCTTTGCACCATGCTGCAATCCACTCACTCTTAATCCGAACATAGGTTTCTTTGGTACGCTACTCATGGCCATTACCGTCGACTTTTTCCTCTCTGAAGCGATTGCCTCCTCATCTGGTTTTTCATCAGTATCTGGCTATTTTCGTGGTTCGCACTTCAACCAGGCTGGACCCGTTCACCATCTCGACGTCTTGAGCTGTTCTGCCGTACAGCTCCGAGACGACAAATCCGCTGGGTTTAGATTCCTTAGAATGTCTCCAGTCCACGACATTTAAACACGATAGAATTTCTATTACCTAGTTGTCGACAAATGTACTCCATTGATCGTTGCGACGAATCCACGCCAAGATCGTTGCAAAATCGGTTCAATAAAAAATTGGCAGGCTTTAAGTTTTACGGATGGTTTCACGCTCGCAGCTAATCTAACCGCAATGACATATCCAAATAATTCTAAGCGAGGGATAGAGACCTTCTTAATCGGGGCCAGCCCAGCTTTAGCTTGAACCGACTGTACTGAAACTTTCCTGGTCCCATGGGCTCGTAGGTAAACGACTGCTGCATATCTATCTTGGCTCGCATCTGAGAATACATGTAGTTGCCAATCCTCACGGTTGACAACGCCTCCTGCAATGTTTCGAGGAATGCGAATTCCAGGTATAGAATTCAGCCTCTCGTACTAACTTTTGAACTCGACGATTGATTCCTCTTCCAATAATGATTCCTCATTCCAAGATTTCTTTGCGAGCCAGATTCGTTGTAGCATCCTCTTCACTGTCAGAAGGACGGGACACAAAAAACCAATCGGATAATAAACTTGATTGACCACCGGTAAAATTATTCTCTTTGTGATATCCGCAAGTGGCTCCTGACGCTTCCACTCCGCCCACAACTAGTCTTCTTGTCGGTTCCACATCAGACTGAGCACTGTTGTGTGCACCTTCTCCTTTTCCCATGACTCATTAAGCAAGTTGATTTCGCTCCGGTCATCCAAATACCTCCGCTAGTCAATTCTCCCGCCGTCCAAGTCCCCTGCCTCAGTTTCATTTTTGCGTCGGACATCAGGGTGGGTGGCGTCATTTTTAAAACGCCTCATTTCCTTCATTAATCCAGTAGAATTAGCATTTAAAAAAAAAGTGATAACTCAGGTTTGACTGTGCGTAAAGCACAAATATTATGTGTAGATTAAAATACGTACGTATGCAACTCGCAACTCGTACCTATCTTAATCTACACATATTAATTGTGCTTTACGCATAGTCAAACCTGAGTTATCAATTTTTTTACAAAATGGTTCTTTTTGAAGCTAATTCTACTGGATTACATAGAGTTGAAGGATGCTAGCGCGTTATCTACATACATGGACTTCAGTAACTACTTCGCCATCTCTTGGTCTGCTGGATCCAAGTTGGCGAAATGAAATCGGATTACGGCAGCGAGTAGGTAAGGACTACAATTGACACCACGCGTTTGTGTCGCAGCATCATCAATTTATCTTCATGTCCTCCCTCCCACCATAGAAACCGAAGTCTCGATTTTCTGCCGTTACTTCGATTATGTTCGGGATTCGGCCTTCCTTCCAAATTCCCCGGATCGATCATTAATCATCGTTACTGACTCTCCGCCGATGACACGTCGTGTCAACAGATTTGACGGTAAACGAACGGAAAAATGATACTATCACGCCGGTCGTCTTGAGCCTAAATCTCGGAGTTTCACGCACCTCGGTGGAGGACCGCGTGATCCTCCGCTGATCAGCTGCGTGACAGGTGATCACCACGCGTTGTCTGCGTTCGATCGGATGATGATGAGGTGCTCGATTTTCCGGAGCAACAATCCTCCGCCAGTCTTGCGCCTGCTACCGCCCGCCAAGCACTCGTTTCTCGCTTTACGAAATCTGCTTCTCTGCGAAAGCTCTTTGTTCTCGCGGCTTCGCGCGTTGCTCCGTACCACGAGAGCCCGTACATTACGGTTAATCATGTCGCGATCTCGTTTAAATCCGGTTCGAGTAATTCGATCTTCCTAACTTAAGTTTTTTTTGTGTGTTGTAAACTTTAATGTATCGTTCACGCGGGTGATAAAGGCGAGAGCGCGCTGTGAGTGAACCATCGGCATTACCGACGACTCTCGCGATCGCGCCTGCACTCCTGTCCCGCGGCAAGATTTCCGTCGTTCGCGCGCTCAAGATCTTCGTTCGACATCACGTGCAATTCGACGTGAGGCAAGATTTCCGTCGCGGACCACCCGGGCAGAAATTCATCGTGCAGGATCGAAGATTTCCGATCGCTCGCGTGTCATCAGTTTCGCTCACATTCGCCATTCGTGCACACTCGTGATCGCCACCACCCTCGAGACTGACCATCGTTCTAAGCAATAAAATGAATTTGTAGTAATTCTGTGCCATGCATTTTTTAATGCCTATTCGTTCCTGTCTGTTTCTCCAGTGAATCTTCGAATCCACGTTACGCACCCTCCGCGCTCAGCGCTGGGCGGTTCCGGCGATTCGCGTGTCGAGATATTTTTCATCGGCACGCAAGCTCGCATTCATTTGCTGGTCCTTCGAGCCGTGAGTGTGTGTGTGTGTGTGGAAGACAGTTCGTGATCTATGACATTCAAATTTTCTCACATTATGTCAGAGATACTTTCCAATCAGCTGGTGCTACAACACTCGATCCAGCATGCGCTGGAGAATTTCACGAAAATCGGCAAGGGCAATTTGACGGCAGCGAAGATTCGTTCGCGAATCGCTTCTTTGAAAGAAAACTGGCGGCCGTATCGAGAAGGTCACAGTGCGCTCCTGCAAAAGATCTTCCACCCAGGCCATCATAGAGTACTTTACCAAGGGTCATTTCGACAAAACCGAAGAGTCGTACAATCTGGCTCTGGACTACATGACGGAGTACCTGAAGGAGCTCGAGCCGGTCGTAAGTCACAATCAATCGATCGAAAGTACAACTTCCGTGGCGCATCCGGACGCGTCCACTCTTTCGCTGTTACAATTGCCGCCTATTCGATTGCCACCGTTCGACGGCAGTTACGCGGAATGGGAAAACTTACGCGATCGCTTCACCGCTGTAATCATAAAAAATAAAGACATTAGCGATTTCGCACGCATGCATTATCTCTCGTCTTCGCTGAAGGGATCTGCTCTTGACTGTATCGCAAAGATTCCAATCATCGTGAATAATTTTCAAACGGCGTGGCAAACGTTAACGAATCGATTTGAAAGTAATCGACGAGCGCTCTCTTCTCATCTGTCTGCGCTGCTCGGCCTATCGACTCACGCGTGAATCCGCTACCGATTTACAATCATTGTGCGACAAAGTTAATATTGCGCTTCCGTCCTTGGGGAAATTAGATCGCACTCCGAGCGATTTATGGAACAATATTATCGCGCACATTTTGTCGAATCGTTTAGACGCGACCACGCGTAAGGCGCGGACTCTCCACACGAGTAGTGTTGACGTGCCGCCCACCTACGATGCGTTAAATCGATTTCTTGCCGGTCGCACCCGCGCGTTGGAGGAATGCGCGTCGGCATTCTCCACGAAATCAGCGTCGAAGTCGGCGGGATCTTCGCGCGTTCACGTGGCGACTGCGTCCGACGGCATGGCGTCAGCTTGCCCGCTGTGCAAGGCCCGTCAAGACTTAAATGCATGCCCCGAATTTATATAAAAAAATATAACTCAGCGTCGAAAGACTGTTTAAAATGCTGCTTCAATTGTTTAAGCAGTCGCCAGTCTGCTCCGTAGTGCAAGAGCAAATATAATTGTCGATCATGCGCGAAACGACATTATTCGATGTTACACGCCAAAACGGAATCGAGCTCCGACTCTACCGCGGTCGCAGTTCAAAATTCTCTACCGTTTCCATCGTCTAGCTCCACGAGCGAAATACATTCATTACTCGCGTCTACAGCGACGGGTATCAAATCGCAAGTCCTCTTGGCGACCGCGTGGGTCAGAGTTCGAGCCGCGTCCGGTCTTTCCGTCACGGTGAGGGCCCTGCTCGACCAGGGCTCCGAAGCTACGTTTATCTCGGAAAATCTCGCTCAATTATTGCGTGCGAAACGAATTCGTAAGTCGATCTCAATCTCGGTTGTCGGCGGTATCGACGTCGGCACGGTTCGACATGCTACGGCGCTCATTCTCCATTCTCATACTACGTACGCTTCGAAACGCGCTTCAGATCTCAAATCCCTTGCGCATCTGTTTAATCTCGAATGGGCGGATGCTGACCCGACAAACTCCGATCCCATTCATATCTTAATCGGTGCGGACGTTTGTCACGACTTAATCCTCGAAGGAATTTGAAAAGAAGAGCGGACAACCTGTGGCGCAAAATTCTGTGCTCGGATGGATCATTTCCGGTTCTCTCATCTCTAATTTACGTTTGTTTCGCGAATCATTCGATGACTCGCCCGCCACGCAGTCGTCGTTTCACATATTGGCGTGTTATTGCCCGCCCTGTCCTCTTGACGAGGAGCTGCGGAGATTCTAAGAAATCGAGGAGCTCCCTCAATCCCACGTTCTCACTCCGCACGATGAGCAATGCAAGGCTTATTTTCGCGCTACTCATTCGCGTCAAGCGGACAGCAGATATGTAGTAAAACTGCCGTTCAAAAGGTGTCCGCCGATTGAGACTGGTCACTCGCGCCTTTACCACTTGCTGTCGCGTCGGTTTCGCTCGCATTCAGCGCTCGAGGACGAGTACGACGAATTTATGCACGCATATGAAGCGCTAGGACACATGCGTCGAACGTCCGTCCCGCAAGGCTCGCTTGATCAGCGCGTGTATATTCCGCATCACCAGGTGTTTCGGACGGACAGTGCCACGACATATTGGCGCGTTTTCAATGCCTCGAGCGTTACATCAAATGGATCGTCGTTAAACGACCATTTACTGGCCGGATCGAAGTTGCAGACGGATTTGCCCGCAATCGTTTTACAATGGCGTCATTTTCGATTTGTTTATTCAGCGGACATTGCTAAGATGTATTGCCAAATCTTGGTCGATCCCCGAAATATTAATTATCAGTGCATTTTATGGAAGGGAGATCACGCGAAACCCGTCGATTATCAATTATTAACTGTGACTTACGGTTTGACGTGCGTTCCATTTCTCGCGCTTCGCGTGCTCAAATGTTTAATTGACGATGAAGGACATCGATTCCTCCTCGCGATTCCGATTTTGCGCGATCAGATCTACGTGGACGACGTATTGTTTGGCGGGGATGACATTGCGTCATTGAGAAAAATCCGCGATCAACTCGTCTCTCTACTACGATGCGGCAAATTCGAGTTGCGCAAATGGGCCAGCAATTCCCCGGCCTTGCTGGATATCGATCCGTCGGATCACGGTTTGGCCTGCGACAAGAAAACCGCGATCGATGAGAAAGTAAAAATATTGGGCATCGTCTAGAATCCGTCACGCGACATATTTCAATTTAAGGTATCTCTCAACGACCCCCTTCTTCGGAGCAAACGCACCATTCTTTTGACTATCGCAAGACTTTACGATCTTTTGGGGTAGGTGAATCTTGTTATTATTACAGCCAAGATTCTCATGCAACAACTTTGGCGACTTCGAGTCCCGTGGGATGGGGACATTCCTGAGCCTCTCTTAGGACAGTGGCGAGCAATTTACTCTAAACATTCACACATTGACGATCTCCAGATTGTCCGGTGGTCAGGCATCCGCGCAGACATCTCACGTGCGGAACTTTATGGTTTTGCCGACGCGTCAACGCTTCCATACGCCGCGTCAGTCTATCTGAAGGTCATTACCGCCTCGGGCAGAATTACTATCTCTCTGCTCGCTGGCAAGTCCAAGGTCGCACTGATTACTCCCCTGACGGTTCCCCACCTCGAATTGTCAGCGCCTGCTCCTCGTCCGCCTCATGAATTTTGTCCAGAAATCTCTCCCTGGCCGGTCCGTTCCGTGCATTTGCTGGGCGGATTCGACGATTATTCTCGCGTAGTTGAAAGCTCATCCATCACGATGGAAAACATTTGTTGCCAATCGAGTCCAGGAAATTCAATCTCGATTGCCGGATGCTGAATGGCGTCACGTGCCTACATTAGACAATCCCGCAGATTGTGCGTCGCGAAGATTGCCCGGTGATTAGCTTCGCGATCACCCTTTGTGGTAGCAGGGACTATTCTAGTTTCAACGTTCAAGAGAAGATTGGCCTCAGGAGCCTGTTTCTCATTCGCTGGATGCCTTCGCGGAAGAGAAAATTACCTCGTTGCAGATCTCCGAGCCTATCGCTTTCTGATACTCGTCGTGGCCAAAGTTGATTCGCGTTACGGCATACTTGTTCAAATTTATAAACGCTTGCCGACTTCGAAGACAATCTAATCACGTCGGCGTTCATCAAGGCACGGCCCTCTCCTCGTTCGACTGCGATCTCGCCAAGACATTTTTGATTAAACAAATCCAAACAAAACTATTCTCGAACGAAATCTGTTTGTTAACCAAAGGTCAGACTGTTCCCAAAAAAAGTTTCGTTGCTGAGTTTTGGCCGTTTATGGACCCGGAAGGTGTTCTTCGTGTTGGAGATCGGTTGCGCCATGCTCCTGTCCCATATCGAGTACGACATCCCATTCTATTAGCGTCTCATCCACTCGTGCGCTTGATTGTCTTGCAGGCTCATCTGCGAGCCTTGCACGGGGGGGCTGCAACTCACGCTGAGTACTCTCAAGAGTTTTGGATGATTCGTGCTCGAAGTATCGTAAAAGCTGTAATCCACGCGTGCATCACGTGCTGTCGCGAAAAAGCTGTCGTCTCGGTGCAACTCATGGGGGATGTGCGTGGCAACTCCGTCTCGTAGTTTCGCGCATTGCGGTCTTGATTACGCCGGGCCCGTTAAGGTTCGCGAGTCCGGCGGCCGTGGCATCAAATCAAATAAAGCATATATCGCCTTATTCATCTGTATGAATACTCGAGCCATACATTTTGAGTTAGACGGAGATTACTCCACCCCGTCCTTTTTAAATGTTTATCTGCGATTTTGTTCGCGTCGGGGCCTTCCCCATTTGATCTACTCGGATAACGGGACGACGTTCGTCGGCGCCGAAAAAGAGTTGCGGCTCGCCTATCGATCAGCGATTCGTGATCCCGACTTTTTGAATAAGATTGCATGCGATAATGTGTCGTGGCATTTTCTTCCCCCGAACGCTCCACATTTCGGGGGCATGTGGGAGTCGGGCGTCCGCAGTGTGAAGTATCACCTGCGTCGCGTGTTGGGGGAAACTACGCTGTCTTTCGAAAAATTTATAACTCTGTTGTGCAAAATTGAAACGTGCCTAAATTCACGTCCGATAGCCCCGTTATCGGATTCTCACGAAGACCATGAGAGTCGCACGCCAGGCCACTTTCTAATCGGCTTCGCGATCACGGTGCCCCCTGAGCCGTTGCTGCTGCAATTAAACGAAAATCGTTTGTCGCGCTGGAAACTCATTTGTTAAATCACCGAGCGTTTTTGGAGACTCTGGGCAAGCGATTACGTGAATACGTTGCAACAGCGCGAAAAATGGAAGGTACCTAAACCGTGAAGATCGGACAACTCGTCCTTCTGCGCAATGTCTCCCTGCCTCCCTGCAAATGAAAGCTAGGGCAGGTCACCCATCTCCACCCCGGAGCGGACGAGTTAACGCGCGTCGTTACAGTGCAGACTGCGACATCGGAGTTCAAACGCCCGATTGTCAAGCTCTGCCTTTTGTCGGTCGAAGGTGACACGTCGAGCGAACTTAAGTAAGCTCACTGTCCCGACGAAATCTAATCTATTTCAATTGCGTTACTATAGTCTTTTTGCATTCTCGCTAATATAGTTTATATGTGCGTTCTTTACCGATAGTTTTAGTCTAGAATTACTTGCGTCTTTTTATATTTAGTTTAAGTAAATAATGTTCAGTTTTCTTATACATCAATTCTTGTCAAGCACGAATCCGTGTCGCGCGATTTTGAAACGAGCGTTTCAAGGCGGCCGGTATGTTCGAGATTCGGCCTTCTTTCCAAATTTCCCGGATCGATTATTAATCGCCGTCACTGACTCTCCGCTGATGACACGTCGTGTCAACAGATTCGACGAGCGAACAGGAAAACAATAACATCACGCCGGCCGTCTTGAGCCTAGAACTTGGAGTTTCACGCACCTCGGTGGAGGACCGCGTGATCTTTCGCAGATCAACTGCGTGACAGGTGATCGCCACGCGTTGTCTGCGTTCGATCGGATGATGATGAAGTGCTCGATTTCCCGGAGCAACAATCCTCCGCCAGGCTTGCGCCTACTACCGCCCGCCAAGCAATCGTTTCTCGCTTTGCAAAATCTGCTTCTCAGCGAAAGCTCGTTGTTCTCGCGCCTTCGCGCGTTGCTCTGTACCACGAGAGCCCGTACATTACGGTTAATTGTGACGCGATTTCGTTTATACGAGTAATTCGATCTTTCTAGCTTAAGTTTTTTTTGTGTGTTGTGAACTTTGCGACGTAGCTTTCCCTCGGAAACCGCCAGGTCCGAAGGGGCTACGCCCAATTAAACGGTAACCTCTATTAATGTTAACGAGTAATGTTAACGAGCTTTCTCCACGAAATCGGTAGCTTACGAAAACGGTATCTCCCCAATGGAACTTGAAAAAGTTCTCCCCAACGATATCGGCAACTTGCGTAAACGGTATCTTCACAATATTATATATTTTGGGCGCCAGGCGCGAATTTCCGCCACACAATAATTAACGATAATTCAGTAGCGAAAGAGAAAGCGTTACTAATACCGGTAGCTCTTTTACTCTAAGCGATAGAGGGGCGTAGTCCTTAGATAAATGGGAGGTGTGGAGATTTCGGATCAAGGCAAATCGCAGAATAGAATCGGTAAACAATTTTTAAATAAATAACAAAGATCAAAATATATTTCTTGAGTGATTAAAGAATACGGTAACAAACAGAAATAATTGCCATTATTCAACTTATCGGAACACGACAGATCCACAGGTATACGCGATGGAGACGAAAACAAGAATTTAAGAACAGCAAAAATGCGGAAGTTTTAGAAAATCTACTATACGAGCCGAGAGGCCAGCGAGGCTCTCCGCCCGAACAACAACAAATACAATAATTTACGAAAACAGTATTCGCAATAATAATAACAACTCTACTATTAACTAAAGATGACTCTCGGTGCCGGCTTTGTCCGAGAGGGACGTACTTAACTAATCGGTATTCGGGGCCGGTCGGTCCGATATCTCGTGCGGCAACGAGACTCTACTCTTTAATTCGAGTGTCTCAAACGCAAAAGCAAACACAAAAACGGTAGCGGATTCCGAATTACCGGTAGCACGACAAGAAACGGTATTCTTTATCCGGTCCCGCACGAGAGTCGATCTCCTTAACCGAATCTTACGCAATTCCTGAGGGCTGCCGAGTGATAGCCTTACAACACAAGAAATCCTAGTCCACCAGAGTCGGTAACAAAAGGGCTGGTCCTCGTCGATACGCCTCGATGTGCAGCTCACCGAACAGTGAGAAACCCCGGTCCTCGATCCACCGCAGCGCCGCTTCATCCCTCGAAATTTTCCGGAATCCGCGCGTGTCGATTTTCACATGCGAGATCTCTCTTACCCGGCCGCTTCGGCTGATCCAGCTGGCCAGACCGCGACCGAACCGATTTTGATGGCGGGCGGTTTGCATTGATATGGCCGCTCCCCCAGTCTGCAGCCCGGTGGCGTGCTCGCGGCGTGATTCCTCCAGAGAATCGTCTTGCCGTAATGTCGTATTCTGGCGGAGTCGGTAACCTCGTAGCTTAGGGACGGCAACGCGCAGCGGGGCCCGGCGGGGAAACTCCTTGCGAGACACCCCGTCCACTATCGGTCGCTCGCGACAAAACTCCCACGACGGCTGTTCCTGTTCCGTCTTTGATACACTTTTGGATTGAGCCCACACTCGGCGCCTTATCTTTAGATAAACTAATAACTAAAAATGAAAAACGGAAAAGCGCGAAAGTTAGAAAGAAAGACAATAAAACAATAAAGTCCTTTTCCCCTCGGCTCGGCGGCTAGTAGCCTCAGACCGACCCCCTCGGCCGGATTTACTCCCTTGTGACGAGCGCGGCCGGACGCGCCACGTCACAAAACTTAAAAAATCTTTAAATGCTGTCCAATCACTTCCTAATTCAAATGCCGATTCGGAGAGAATGTTTTTTCTCTTAAGTAATTTGAAAACAAATAATCGCAACAGACTTTCATCGGCTACTGTTAATGCTAGTTGCGTTGTTAGATTAGCATTGAAAGCTAGAAAAGAAACATGTATAAATATGAGTTGATGAAAAACACTTCTATCTTATGTCAACAAAGAATTTATACGCTAAATCAATTAAAAAAGACTCGGGTACTTTGAGATACATGCTCTCGATGTTAATGATATTGTTGATTCTTTATGGGTAGGTTAAGAGGGCATAGCAGTTTGGCGCTACCAAAAAAAGGCATTCTTCATAAATTTTTTTCACAGCCAAGAGACTAACTATAAAAATGAGACTTTTTGCATAATAAAGTACACTTTTTGTAATTCTCGTACAAATTTTATTGTACTAGTTTGGTTAAAAAATCCCCCCCTTTCATCGTTGTGTAGTTACCCGTGCGCGCCACGCATGATTCTGCGGTAACCATAATATCTCCTTGCCCGTTCATCCGAAACACAAAAACCAAACGGGATTTTAAAGAAGAGTAAATTCCCTCGTCCTTGTCGTATCCGATTTTTAAAATTCAAATTTTAAACAAAATGGCGGGCCTTTAAAATTAGAATGCCGATTTTTGGCCAAAAATTTTATTTTTGTTTCTTAAAAAAAAATAGAAAAAATTTGAATTTTAAAAATCGGATACGACAAAGACAAGCGAATTTCATAAGCTTTTAGTTAAAAAAAAAAAGGTAGATCGGTTGATCCATTTTCAAGTTATATCATGGTTACCGACTTTAAAAACATGGTTTTGAGAAAAACGCGTTTAAAATTTTCGAACGACGTTACTCTATTGTAAAACTGAATTCATTAAACTTATTATCGTCAATTCCTGGGCCATACAGGGAAGCCTCCTGTTTAAGATCTGTCTCTATTTGTTCATTTTTAGAGAGACGGCGACTTATACGAGCCTTCCGTGTCGCGTGCTGTGCCCGGATGTCAAAAAGGGCAAGCGCACGCCCGATAAAATATATTGTGTAACTTTTTTACTTATTGGAATTTAGAAAAAGTTTTAGGACAACATTCTTGAAGGTTTAAACTGTTGAAAAATGCAATAAAAAAAATATCGATTTTTTGAACCCGACAAACTGCTATGCCCCCTTAAATTAATTAAAGTATAACATTATTATAATGTCCATGAGGACATCATGCTTACAAAGGATAAGCGTGTCAGAAATCTTGTTCGTAAGGACATCACGTTTATATAGAATAAGCGTGTAAGAAATCTTGTTCGTAATGACATCACGCTTACAAAGGATAAGCGTGTAAGAAATTTTGTCTGCAAGGGCATCACGCTTACATAAAATAAGCGTGTAAAAAATGTTTTAATGTATGTACGCACGCACACACACGCACGCACGCACACAGAGAGGGAAATGTAAAAAATTAATGTTAATTAAAATTAAAAATATAACTTTTTAATATTACAAAAAAAGTTTAATTTTAAAGTATTAAATTTTATTTGTATAATAAAAAAAGACGATTCGAGTGAGAAAGAGACGGAGCGAGAAGCAAAGGAGACAGCAGATGCTCTCGCCGCTCGACGCTGTCCGACTACAGGCAGATTTGCTGGCAAAAGTATCTGAACTGGCATCGCTGGCGACACGTCTCGTCGACAACCTCGTGCGTACACCGCTACACTTTTCTCGTTGTCGCCATTGCTCCACCAACAATATCATGTCGGCGTCACCAAAAATGTTAGAGTAGGGAACTCAGAGATTGCACCCTGCGAGCAGCTCTTAACTGTAAGAAGGGATGGTAAGCGAGAGGGTGATAACTATTTAACGAGACTTATTTAAAACAAAAAGGGCAATTTATTCTTTCCGTGTACAAACTAAAAAACGCGCGATCGGCGATAAACGTCCCGAAGATGTCGCCCGGGGGAATTTGAACACAAGACTTGCCATCTCGACTCCCACTTGCACGACCAGACGCGCGCGGCTCTTGACCATAGACAAAATAGTGTAGATTTTCTTAAACCTAAGATCTAATTCATAACAATCATTATTGATTAAAAATATACAACTTTGCAGTTAAGTTGATCATCTTGTAAGTATTATCATTATTGTTGAGAACATTTTATGTACTATTTTATTTTATGTACTATATATATATATATATATCTCAACATAATAGTACATAAAATGTTCTCAACAATAATGATAATATATATATATATATATATTAGGTATACCAATAAGTTTCCGCCGTTTGATAAAAGTTGGCGCCACCAGTAAGTTATGGTTAAAATTGTCAGATGTAAAACGTCATTATCGTAAGGTTGGACATCTGTCAACAACATGACCTTGAAATGTTAGTGAATTTTTATCAGTATAATATATTCTTTTGTGTGCGAAAATGTCGAGTTTCGAGCCGAATAAGCGTCATTTGCGGGAACTTCTGATTTACTTCTTCAATTTGTACTTATGACAGGGATGTAAAAATAATAAATATCAATTATTAGCAATTCAATAATATGATTAGTTCTAATTTGCAAACATTTATTTTGCAAAACTAAATTGTAATGCCATCAAGATTGGTGCAGCACAAGTTCATAATGTATAGATTTGGTAAATTTTTACATTGCTTGGTTACAAATTGCCATTGATTGATTTTTCTAGAGCAGACGATAAAACAAAGTTATTATCATACAATGATGGCAAATGATATCGATAAGATTCACGCAAAATTCGCATAAATCTATCTAAAATAACGACGCAAAATACAGAAGATATAATTTTCATAGAAACTGCATATTACTGCTATCCACGTTCAAATCAATATATGTAGTTTGTGAATGATAATGATTTAATATAAAAGCAATTGACTTCTTCTATGTGTTGAAACTTAAACTACCCAGTAAGCAAGAAACATTGATCAACGATTTTGAAACGTTAATTTTAGAGAAATTTCTTGTAACATTATAATTTAATGTTTCATAAATATTTTAAAAATATTACTTAGTAATATTGCTGTTCTAATACTATTAAAATAAAATATTAAAAACATTTATTAATATGTTCTTTAAATGTTATTAAATGTTATGACATAGCGTTTGATAAATGTTTTTAAAATATTACTGAATAATATTACTGTCCTAATATTTTAAAAACATTAGTTACATACGTGTTTTAAATGTTATTAAACATTATAACATAATTTTATAAATATTCTTAAAATACAAATATTCTTAAATATGAATTATTTAATACATAAAATCTAAACATTTCATAAATTTACAGACATAAATTAAAATTTTTTTATGTGTTTATAATACAAATTATATATTATCATATAAATTATTAAATTTTTATTTTTTGCTCGTACATTTAATTATATTCATCTGTTATATATGCATATATTACCGTCACCATCAGAACCATTACCGTCTACTAATTGCGTTTGTCATATGTTTTGTGTTACAAAGTTTATATAATTATTAATAATGTTACACTAATTTTATTATTAATTTAATGTTATAATAACATCCTGGCGGAAACAATTTCTATAAACATGTAAAAATATTTACTAAAAGTAAAAATTTATAGAAGTTTTTAATATTTTATATAAATATAAATATTTTTAAATAATTTTTAAAAAATAACCACAAATTACAATTCTATTAAATAAAAAATTTATTGCAAATAGCATTTTCTTAAATATATAATTTTATAAAAAATGATACAAAAAATTTAAAGTTTAAAAATTTTTAAGATTTGAAATTTTATTAGTTAAAATATATATATATATATTTACTTACTCATATAATACCAAAATTATTTATAAATAATTGTATTTAATGTACTAAAAAATTACATTAATTTTTTTATTGTTTGATATAAATATTTTTTGTAGAAATTTTTAAAAAAATAGTCACTCAAGTTACCATTTTCTATTAATATTTTATAATTACATAATTTTAGCTTTATAGAACAGAGTAAAAACAGATATTTTTATTAAGTTATTTCGCGTGTTATTTCACATATATAAAAATCAATAAAAAAACTGTAAATTTATATTTATTTATAAAAATATTATTTAACTGCACGTTTTATCTTTCTGACATCTATTAATCTGATCTATAACAAATATATATTTATGAGCATCAGGTGTTCATGGATCATCACGAAGTGTTAGATAGCGTACGGTTTTCGAAATAAAGCGACGTCGAGTGGTTTACAGTTGGATGTATGACCGTTTTTCTGATCGCAGAAGTAAAGCAATGCACCAAATGCGACGATGGAGTAACCGTGCCTGTTCAGAAACTTAATTTTTTAACTAAATTTAATTTTTTTCTTATATTATAATATTATTTCAATATTTTCACAATGTTGTTTTAACATTTTCGTAATATTAAAAAAATATAAATGCAATATTATTTATAATGACATTGCAAATGCTATTTCAACATTACCGAAACTTCCAAATGAAGCCAACTTGAAGCCAAAGTTTATTCATAATGACATTGTATACAACGTTAAAAATACATACTTGGAAATGTTACTAAGTTAGTAAGTAACATTATAATAACGTTGCAGCAATGTTTTTGTGCTTACTGGGTATACTACTCAAGGAGAACAGAAAAGTCAAAATTATATCAATTTTATGTGACATTAACAAATTTATGTCATTTTTTGGTCATTAATAAAATTTTAGATGACTTAAGAGGATGTTAAAACTGTCTTGTCTTATTGATTATTTTGATTATTTTCAATTCACAAATCTTTTAAATGTATTTACAGAATTAAAAATTCTTTTCCACAATTAAAATACAAACGATAACATAATGCGCACATAAGAATTTTGTACAAAAAACGAAAATAAATTTTAATTTAATTTACGTGAATTTAATTGTGAGAAAGGATTTTTAATTTTGTAAATACAATTATTACAAAGATTAGCAAATTAAAAATAATCAAAATAATCGGTAAAACAAGACAGCTTTAACATATCCTTTAAGAGGATGTTAAGAGGATGCTGGACTGCCTCTCAAACTTGATCGGGGTCGAATGTAGAAACATTTGTATACATTATTAATGAGATTTTGTATATATTTTTTTTATAGATTTGAAAATCCTTTTCCAGAATTAAAATACACATATTAATATCAATCTGTGAATTGGAGTTTAAATCGAAAACGAAAAAAATTTTTTTCATATTACTCTACTTATTGACTTCTTCCGAATCCGCACTCACACATACATAAAATTTTCAGATACATTATTCTCTTATACCAAAACTTCCAGCTCATTTTTGACAGCACATTGTTATTCTATCTTGTAATGACAAGGGTGCATAACAATTATTTTGTATGTATAGAGTCTTTAAAACTTAGTTTTGCAGATTAAAATTACAAGATGACTGCACAAAAGTATAATTTTCTAATTTTTTTCGTTTTTTACATAAAATTGTAATTACCCACCCTTTGTTATTGTCTATACTTTAATTCTGGAGAAAGATTTATAATTCTATGAAATCAATTAAGAGCAAAGCATATCCGAAAATAATTAGTATTCAATCGGTAAAACAGACGATTCCAGCATTCCCTTAAATTGCTCGTCAATCTTGATCAAGGTCGATAATGTAGATAATATAATATTTCTAAAATTTTTCAGAAAGATAAGAATTTGTTTTTGTATCTGCATGCTTCTGTAATATTGCAAAATATAGCAAATAAAGTATTTCAGAAATATTCCAGAGCATTATAAATACTGTAATAATACTGCATTTATATTAAACAAATAATATTTCTATAAAATATAAAATACAATATTGCATTTAAAATATTTCGAAAAAATTATAAAAGATTTTTGATATTTTTGTTATTAAATAATATTTTTATAAGATGTTTTGTATTTTTGTCAAAACATTACAAATGTTTCTTCGACAGATGTATAGTCTGTCCAATAGAAAAGGTGATTGATTTTATTTTTTCGTAACCACTAGCGTGTGAACGAATAAATGTGTGAATGAATAAATAAGTTTAGTTGTAACGCATTTTGAGTATCTTTCGTAAAATTTTTTAAGCGCTGGCATTGCTGGTTTATTTGTTTCTACTTAAAAATTAATACTACCTGATATCTTCTGAATCTCAATCGAGAAAGGAACAATGGAGCATAGACTATGCGACTATTACTTAGATATTTTGAGTTGTTTATGGGCCAGGATTCTTCGAGTTTGACTGAGAACTGTTTGACAAAAACTGAGACTGAGTTTGACTGAGAACTGTTTGACAAAAACTGAGACTGAGTTTGACTGAGAACTGTTTGACAAAAACTGAGACTGAGTTTGACTGAGAACTGTTTGACAAAAACTGAGAACAACGAACATCGTCTTTGTTGCACGACAATGCACCGGCGCACAAAAGCAAGGTTATACGTGATTTCTTGGTAAAAAAAAAGTATTGTGGTGTTTGATCACGCCCCATATTCGCCTGATTTAGCTTTATGTGATTTCTGGCCATAAATCAGATGGGTCGAACTCGAAGAATCCTGGCCCATAAACGATTAAAAACATTCAAGTAATACAGTGAAACCCCGCGTTAGCAGACTGTTCGGGGCTCTGGTCCGCTAACGCGGGGTTATCTCCTATTCAGGCCTGCCAGATTTCCAGATTTGGTACCAGCATATACTAGAAAAAGCTGAGAGCTCTGACACAGTCATGTTTTAAGTGCCCTTCAGCGCCATCATGACATCAACGACGTGGACATGTATTACGTAACCAATTCACATTAGGATCAAGGAGTAACACATATGTGTGTAGAATGTTGGTTCCATTCCGTAAAGAGTAAAAAAATTAATTTATTTATTAATTAAAACAGATATAACATAATTTAATCTTCTATTTTCGCACAAATCGTAAATCTTTTTAAATTAACAGTTAATTTTTTAAGGAAAAGATGTACACATTGGCCAAGAGTGGATTTCTATCATTTACTTTCTTTCTTTTCTTTATTTCTTTATTTAATAAATGTTTGGAAATTGTGCATTTAGTCGTTTACGAATCGTTATCATTGACATTCTGCAACGTGTTGTTAAATAATCGTCAGTATATATATTATTTTATTTTAATACTGTATATATATTCCTAATTTTAATAGAGAGCACAACAAGAATATAACTATTAGACTGAATACAATTTTACAACATTTTATTTACAAAATAATAACAATCAGTAAGAGTTAATTTAAAAAATTGTCACTTTTCTATTTGCATTAAATCACAGAATTATTTATGAATAATTTGTTTTAGATTATATATTAATGTAATTGTGATATTAATATAAGCGCGCGCACACACACACACACACACACACACACACACACACATTTAATGTATAAAAAAATAAAAAATTTATTTGATTTTTATTTTAAAAATATGCCGGTCTTATAACGTAATTATGTTAACGAGCGAGACAATAATAAAATCGAACAAAGTGATAATAAAAGCGTGCAAGGATCAATCCGATCATGGATCTTCGAGATTATTTTGCATGATAACTTTGTGTTATCGCAAGGACATTTCGTGCACAATAGCACGGAACGGGACCAACATTATACAGACACGCGTTACTCCTTGGCCCTAACGTGAACATTGGTTACGTAGTACATGTCCACGTCGTTAATATCATGAGGGCGCTAAAAGACATCTAAAACCTGGCTGTGTCAACTCTCAACCTCTTGTGGTATAAGTTACCCCCTCCACGGCCAAAACGTGGTAGATCTGGAAATCTGGCAGGCCTGCTCCTATTGCTTGGTTTCACTCCCACTCCGTGAAATTCAAGGACGTAACGGTATTGCCATCTAATCTAATGTTTACGCTTAAGACTAAATGTATTCGATCATAAAATTGCAAGCAGAGCGTCTCAGATCAAGTCAATCGTATCTATAGCTGTCCGAAAAACTCACATCTCGTACCTCTGTAATAAATTACATTCCCGAATATCTTATATTCCCTACACTTTTAATTTATTATTATTTTTCAACATATAATTTATAAATAAAATATTATCAAATTAGAAATCCAGCTTTGATTGCAATTGGTGTTTCTTTTTTTATGTGATTACATTTAAACAATTTATTTTAAATTAGTGTTGGCTATTTTATTTACATGATCGTGAATTTTTCAAATAAAAATTTATATAAAAATATATTTTTATTTATATTACACGAATAATATTTTGAAACAATTTTTTGAGACAATTTTTAATGACCATGTAGACAAAATAATAAATTCTTAAATTAAAAAAGATATTAGCCATTTCTTAGTCTTAAATGAATTAATTACAGATTAAAATTTTGCACAAATCTTTAAGAATATGTCGTAACTGCTTACATACTACGTGACTGCATTGCTATCCCCACACACGCTACTCATGTGGGCCGAGTGCATATGGAGGGGATAGTTTCCGCTAACGCGGAGTACGCTAACGCGGGGTTCCAGTGTATGTTATTTCGCATATGTAAAAATTAGTAAAAAAAACTGTAGATTAATATTTATTTATGAAAATATTATTTAATTATACATGTTTCATCTTTCTGATAACAACTATTGAACTGACCTACAACAAATATGGATTCATAAATATAAAGTATTCATGGATCATGACGAAGTGTTAGTTTGCGTCTTAGACTTACTAGAATAGACTTATGAAGGTAGTGGCGGTATCCGTCAATGAGAAAAGGATAATTGTTGTTAATATGAATTTCTATCTCTTTCTAATGATAGCAGAATAGTAGGGAAGCATAGCGACCAATAACGGTGTCAGAGCATGAGCGTGTTGTCACAGTATGCGTATTGTCGATGTGAGTTTCATGTGAAATTGGATGATTGAAACGGATATTTTCGGATTAGTGAATTTAACGTGTGAATAATTTTATTTTAACAATTGAAATAGTGGTGTTGAGTTGCTGCGTATGCGAAGTAGAATGTGAAAAGGACTTTCTTCGCTGCTACGAAGTTATGGCCACTAGAAAAAGATAGCAACTCATATTAACAACAGTTATCCTTTTCTCAGTGACGGATAACCCCACCACCGTTTTTAGATTTCTGGCGATATCTAAAAGACATCTTGAAGAAATCTAAAAGATATCTTAAAGATATCTAAAATATGTCTTTTAAAAATCTAAAAAAATCTATATGAGACATCTTAAAGATGTCTTTTATACGTCTTGAAGATCCTTTTTAGAATTTTTTTTAAACATTTAAAGGTTTTATGCATTTATGCGGAAGTCCAGAGAACTTTCTTCAAGAAGAGGTGCGAAGACCCGTGGAATTCGCTCCATCAGGAAAAAATCTATTATGTAGGTCCTAAGAAGGCTGAGAGCTCACTACAGTTGCTATTGTAGATTAATCCGTCACCGTAGGTGATATATATCCGTCACCGTAGGCCTATAACAGCGAATTCGCAAACTACATCGTGACTGCGAATGCTGCATGCGTGCACATTGTATTGTGGCGGATATTTCACCGCCACATAAACTACTAAATTATGATTTAAAATGTCTTTTTTTTAATGTTGAGTAATAAATATATAAAGACGTTTATAGATATCTTAAAGCAATTCTAGAACTAGTCTTTAAGATATATGTATAAAAGACTTTTGCATAATGCATAATGTATGTACATAAGCAAATTGATTGGTCCATAAGCAAAGTGCATAAGAAATTCAACCAATCGAATTTTTTATGCATTTATGTTATGCGTTATGCAAAAGTGTGTGCGGGGTCCCTTAATCTCTAGATCAATGCTCGACGTTAGTTGCTTTTTTTAAGCAAATTTCAAAGGTGACCTATCGTTCCCCCACTACCGCTCGCGACCTTGACGACCGAACCGCTGATCGCGCGTGAACGCCTTAAGTGCGTTGCGATAAAGAAGTATACTGGGAGTCCTACCTAAAATATATCTTTTGTTAAATATTTTTTATTTTTATTAAATAACTGAATATTAATAATTTTATTATTAATATATGTTATGATATAAAATTTTTAGCGACTCGACATAATTTTTTTTGATGTCAGTAAGTAGGAAATTTATAATTTGTAGGCGAAAATTTAAATTGTGTGTGTGTGTGTGTGTGTGTGTGTGTGTGCGTGCGTGTGTGTGTGTGTATGTGAGACCACAGCAAAGAAATGTCTTTGTTTACATTTCTGATTAGTTGACTGATAATATTCACACTCCCGCGCCCCTCCGCTTACAGAGCGAATCGACGTCCACGCTTGTACTGTACCACATAGGTTTGCGACTTCAGATTTGAAACTGTGACTAAATAGCGACTAAAATTTATTGGGTTAGGTTAGGTTAAAAAACGGGGAGGGGATGCAGAAGGAGGGGCGAGCCCCTCTTTCGCCCACGCATTCTGTGCACCACATGAATTTGCAGGCATGAAAATCACGCATTTCATGTATTATTAAGTTATATAAAATATGTATAATCTGGAAATTAAAATAAAAAATAGTGATTGACGTGTAGCGAGGTCCACCCACACCCTCTCCCTCCCCAGTTTTAAAGAATAAAACGACGTCCACGCTTGGAAATAATTTAATTCTTTCTACATCAATAATAAAGATTTAAAAATTATAAATTTTCTACTTACCAATATTAAAAAAAATATTTCGAGTTGTCAAAAATCCTTTTCGCATATGTTTTTTTTTCGCTAAAAGAAACCTATTTCCAAAATTTGAACTAAATCGAAAATTGGACGTTTTTGGAACTATCGCCAAAATATGTTATCATAATATATTTTTGATGAAATATAATTACAATTTTGACCATAGCTTTCCATATCACCCGTATTATTGTCAAATACGTTTTTTTTTTAAATAGTAATTTTCCAAGTCGGCCTATTCTACTAATAATAATAATAAAACGTTATAACGTAACAAATAAGAATACAACTTTTTTATAAAATGGAAAAAGTAATTTAAAAAAAACTAAAGCCAATTTGTGTATAATTTAATATAAATTAATTTAACCGTCGGAGAACACACCTATTTTTTCGATCACGAAGAACGCTGTGGGTCAATCTGACCTTACACACACTTTGATCGTCCACCATTTTAAATTGACAAGTGCGATCAACATGAAAAAATTTCCAGATGTACTTGGAACATTGTTAAATCAATTTATATAAATAAAAAGTGATGTTGGAATTATTTACATATTTAAAAAAATTCACAAAGAATTTAAAAAAAAAAACGTAATTTACGAAAAAAATTAAATTTTTATATTTTTTTAATATTTCTGGCTAAAAATTTACCTGTATATTCTTGAAATGTAGTAGAATCAAGAAAAAAATTGTACTTTAGTGTTCTTTAAAAAAAAAAGGTATTTATTTTGTTAGGTAATAAAAGTTATTTTTAAGGTAAAAAAATCAAACATTTGTGAAAAAATTTTAGAATACAACGTGTTGGTGTTTGACCGTACTGACACATTATTCACCTCAGAAGAACTGTTGCCATCGAAATATTCTTGCTCGACACGTACTAAGGCATTCTGAATACGTGGCCGCAAACTATATGCCATCGTGCTCACTATTGAAAAACCGACGTTTAGTACATAACAGGGTCAGAATGACCCTGTACCGACTTCGAATAATGCCCAACACCTATTAGATGTTGCGCTGTACAAAAGGAACATCTTGACATATAGTTAGTATCCCAAACTACAGGTAGAAGGCCTCAGGCCCGCCAATTTTCAAAATGCTTTCAAGATATTTACAATCAAATTCGAGGTAAGGGTCTAATTGACCCTATGGTGGTCTTTAAGGGTTAATATAATTTAATTAATGTAATATTTAAAATTTTAATGCGATTTTCCCAGTCATTTGTACGATTTTACTAAAAATGGTATATCTGCAGAGATTTTAAACGAACTAACTCGCATCAGCAAAGATAATGTTTTATCGATTAAAGAAAAACGTTTTTTTGTCTTCGTAAATTTTATTTTTTAATTTTTATAAGTGGATAACATAACATATCTAAAATTTTGAAAAATTTTACTTTTTTTCTAACCGTGCTTTTAAAGCAATATCGCATTACAAATCACAAAGCTCTGCCTGAAATTCTAAGCTTTGTTCCTTGATTTGTGAGAGGATTTTCAAAAAGTACTAACTTTTTTCTTAATATTTTGAAATCAGTAAAACGGGTATTAAATTGATTTATTAGAGAATTAATTATATCTCTAGGTTTGTTTTTCAAAATTACAATTCTTCAAAGAGAATTTGGCAAGAAGGAAAAAAATAAAAAAATATTATTTTTTAATGATTTTATATTATGCTATATTATAACATTTTATATATGTAAAATAGTTTTGTATACATAACATATATTAATAGTAAAATTATTAATATTCAATTATTTAATAAAAATAAAAAGTATTTAACGAAAAAAATATTTTAGATACAACCCCCCAGTATACTTTTTTAGAGAGACCCAATATACTTTTTTGGACGCGCCTGAGGCGTTCACGCATAGACATAGTATATCTAGGCCGAGGATAGTCCTAAATTTCAGGAGTGGGTGTAAGGCTTACGTATGATATAACAGGTATTTCCTTCTCTCTCACAGATGTCTGCGTGTAGGAGAGAAGGAAGTATTTGTTACATCGTCCGTCCCTTTTCAACGTCTACGTTTGTCCTTTTCTACGTATGCCTATACCCCTATCCCTGAAACGAGCAGGGCCTCTATTCTTGAAACTGTACGCAACTTTACGTATACGCACGTTGCGAACGGTGAAATTGCGCATACGTTTCTGACATGGTATTCTTGAACATAAAAGTGTAGTATTCGCAGAGGAAAACGTATACGCTTTCCATTGCACTGATTTACGTTTGGCAACGTCGGAAAATAGACGTACATTCCTACAAACATCGACAAAATTAATAAAGCTAAGATGCGCTCATTTAAATTAATTATAAAAAATATTGAGTTTATTATATTTAAGTCTTGTTTGTTACATCTAACATGTTTGTTACATCTTTGTAAGTAAAAAAATAAAATTGTTCATGTAATATATTGCAACAATTGTGATTTTAAACTTGTCAAGGTTTAATTGTTAGATGAAATTAATAAGACTGAGTAAGATTGATTAGTTAAAAATATTTTATACGCAATATTAATATATGAAAAAGCAAGTATTATAGTTTACTACTTTAATTTTTTTAATAAGACGTCTAAAATTACAAAATAAAATTTTACTAAATCGTTTCTTTTTTAATAAATAGATACATAAGAATTTTAGTAAATTTTAAAGAAAGAGGATTATTATAAGAATTAATTTTATTTTACATTTTAATAAATGTTTAAAAGTGGGAATGTTACATGCCATGAAGAATACGTCATAATATTTAAAAGTCTTTTATATAATTCTTTCATATTATATGTTTTATTTGTATTTATATACATTGTAAGAATAAATAAAAAAATTTTGACTTAAAATATGATATATTTCTAATTAATATAAATCCACTATTGATAAAAACTATACTAAATGATAAACGATACTTATAATTTACGAGAAGTAATTTGCAATCATTAGTTGCTGTTTATTTCTACCAGCTGCCATATTTGGATCAATTATACGGACGTTTCTTTCGTTTTCAATACGATTTTTGTTATTATACATCCCAAAATCTACATCTTCATTATCGTCATTTAGATTCAGTGGCACATTTTGGGCAATGTACATATTATGTAAAACAGCACATGTATATATAATTTTAGATGCTATTGGTGGAGAGTAATGGAGTACTCTATACTTCAATAGACATCTAAACCGCATTTTCAGAACTCCATTGCATTGTTCTATTAATGCACGACATCTCATTTGTTTGGTATTATATTCAGCTTCTGGACTACTTTTAATAGCACCTATTATAGGAGTCATCATCCAAGGCCTGAGAGAATACCTTGAATCACCTGCAATCCAAAACATTTTAACGTAAAAATTTATGATATTATTTGTTTTTGTGGGGGAAATTAAGATTTTATATTAATAATTTTCTGAAAATTTCCTTAATATATGGAGAAGTAAAAGCCTTAGTGGTTTAGGTTAAATTTTTTAAAATATTGACTCGTGTGCACAGATGCAATTTATACAATATATAAATTGCATCTATGCACACAAATTAATATTTTTAACAATTGACTTACACCACTAAGGCTTTTACTTCTCTATATATACATATTTGCAGAAAATATATATTATTTTCTGCAAGTTTCAACATTAAACCATGCATTACATTACTCGTCATTTATTTCTCTTAACATCTTACCTACTAAATGGAAATTTTTGTGTGGATAGCGCCTGTAAAGATAAACCATAGCACGTTTTTTGCATTTGAGTTATTCCATATAAATGTATTGCGAGTGCTTCCAGGATAACGTGTTCAATTCTGCTAACGTACTGGGAAACTTAATCCACTGTTTCATTATTTTTTCTTTCGTTACAACATCAATCATTTTGTGGATGCAGCGGGAGACTGTTGGCTGACTAACACCAATATGAATATTTTTATTAATATTCAATTGATAGGATTCACTTGCAAAAAAACGCAATGTGTAGTGAATTTTCAATACTTCTATTTTTAATTTATAAAATATTATGCTTACCTAATATGTAATGGTACGCGGAGGCTTTTACTATTGCTTTTCACCATCGAAACGTATACGTTTCTCATGAAACGAATGGTCTAAACCATTCGTTGCATCGTACACGAAAAATTGCGTATACGTTACTGCTTGCGACAGTCAAGAATACCGTTCTAGGGATTTTCCATTGCGATCATTCGCAACTTGCTATTTACGTATGCGCAACTATTTCAAGAATAGGACCCCAGGCCTGCGGCGTTCACGTGTGTTCGGCTGCTCAGCCGTCAACGAGCGATAGTGGGGGAACGATAGGCGTCGCCTATCAAATCTGCCCGAAAAGGGCAACTAACGTCGAGCACTACTCTAGATAATCAACTTTTTTTGGCCGACTTTTTTAATTTTAATGCTAAAACGTTTTTGTCCTTGTCAGTGAGATAAATTACGAAGAAGATGACATCACTCTAGCGTCTAATATTAGTTTTCAGTTTAAAAAAAGTAATTTTTTTTGTTGTACTTAAACTTTATATTATTGTTTATTGTTAAAATAATTGTTTAGCGTTATTAGCAATAAAAATGTGTTGAAAATATGTATATAAAAACATAAATATGTCTCATTTTGTGAAGTATGAGACAGTATATAAAATGTCATTATACAAAGTAGCATATCAATTTATTTCAAAATAAATGGATATATTATGATAAAAGACGTAATTTTAGTTAAATAAATATATAGTGTTTTTGGTAAATTTAATTATAAGCCTAATATTAGGCTTCTGGTCAGGGAGAGGTTAAGATATCTTGTATAGATCTTTCATTTAGATATCTTTGACATATTTTTCGAAAATTTTTAAGACATCGTTTAAGATGTCTTTTAGATGTCTTTTAGATATCTTTTAGAAATTCCATGAAGATATTTTCAACAAAATCTTCTTAGACATTTTTTAGATATGTCAGAAATGTCTTGAAGACGTCTTGATTAAGATGTCTTTTCAAAATATCGATGTTTACTGGAAATTGGATGGGTGACTGTTTTTTCAATTGTAGAAGTTAAGCAAGTTGTAGAAGTTATGCAATAAATAAGTGTAACTTACCATTGCAATGAAAGATTTTTGCTATGTGCAAGTGTTGGACGGGACATGTACCGGAAAAATTTTTTTAATGTTTCTGTAATATTTTATAATTTATATAGATTTGTTCAAAAATATTAATGTTGTTGAAATCTTTTAGCAAGATTGCATTTAAAATGATTGTAAACATTGAAAAAATGTAGCAAAAATGGTTGTGGAATATTTCTGTAATATTGCTGTAGAAGTGTAATATTTCAAATAAAATATTTTAGAAATATTACATCCTGAATGAGAAAAGACTAACCTTAATCTGACTCTTCATACGGACCATTTTTTAGTCATTTAGATTGACAAAAGCAAATGTAGAAGATTTTACGAAATGTCAATTTTTGTGACATGTTAATTTTTCCCAATAAATTTTTCTGTTCTTAAGAAAAAAAAATCGAGAAAAATCCGCGAAAGAAATGGAAAAAAAACCGGTTTCCGAGCCTTTAAAATTATATAGCCCTTGACGATTGATTTTTGACACAATTCATTATAAGTGGATAATACTTCTAGTCAACGTAAATAAAACAAATTGACGTAATTCTTTATACATTTTATTCTAGATTTTTTTATGTTTTTATTTTTAGTTTATTTACGATTTTATTATTTGCTCTAGTAATAATTCATTGGAGTTATACATTATTTAATACTGATAAAAGATCAGTAACAGCCAGGTTATTAATTTTATTAAAAAAAAGAATTTTTATAAAAGAGAAACATAATCTTGTTTTTAATATTTTGTTATTTTACTGTATGATTTGTAAAATTAAATTATATATTTTTACAGGAACAGAATTTATAAATGTGTGACCTACATTAAAAATTTTGTATTGACAATGCTTGCATCGATAATCAGCATATCATAAACAGTCAAACATAATGTTTATAAACTATTAAATTTGTCTTATTAATTTATACAATTATGTATTATAAGTTTATAAATTATTAATTTATATTTTTAACTTTATCATGTAAAAAAATTTAAATAATAGAGGATCGAAATTATATCATTATTAATATCAAGAAAACATCAATATTTTATGCTTTGAACACATTATGACGTCTTTTTGATTTTTCTGTTCTCACTAGATCTACATAAATAACAATTGTAAAGCTATCTTTTTAATCATATATATCTATAACAATGCAAAAAACATTATTAATCGCATAAAAAAAATGAAGATAATACAATACGAAAAGTAACTAAATATTAATATTATTATTAATTAATATTAATATTAATAATTAATATTAATAATATTAAATTAATTAAAATTTTAATAGAATATTTTTTTAGATACGCGTAAATATATATAATATATGAAATACTGCTTCGTTTTGACATAAGTAATTCATCTCTTCTTATTTAGTGGTGATATCCATATCTGTGCGATGTGGGCGACGATGTAACGCTATCTGCAAAATACATCAGGTGTACCTCATTAGATACTCTCGTCTTCATCTGTTTACTGCTTTTTAAATACAAAAAAAATCAGTATCAAATTAAAACTATTATATTCTTTGTAACAGTTATTTTTTTATATAAAAACAAAAATATGAATTATATAAAGTTCGTGAAATATTCTTGAAAGAATTACAGTTTTTTAAATCAGTGAATAATGTCAGTGAAATATTTATTTAAGTATTAAACAAAATTTTTTTTAACCTTTGGTTGTCACACTGGGTACGGTGTATGTACCCATGCATCAATTTTGAAGTCAAATAAGTCACCACATAAATTTTTAACTTAAAATATTTAAAATTAAAAAGATATGTTTCTGTAAAAACTGATTTTTTCTAGAATTTACAATTTTCAAGATTCTTTTCTAATATAAAACTTTTCAAATTTTAACGTTGTAATAATCAAACAATACTTTAAAAGAAGTTAATCCCCAATTTGCTTGGTTATTATATCTCTGATAGTTTTAAAGCAATGACTGTTTGAAAATTGATATGCTCTACCCAGTATGACAACGACTGGAGATAAGTATGACAACCAAGGGTTAAAATAATTATTTTTATATTAAAATAGTCATCTAAAAAATATAATATAATCCTGAATATTAATAACAAATTCAAATTGTTATTTGAAAATATTATTTAAAGATATTATTGTTTTGCATCCGCATTTTTTCTCTTCATTCGTGGAAATAATTATTAAATAATAAGGAATACTTTTTTTGACACTAAAAAATTTCTTACTTATTTTTGAAACTAAGAAATTTCTTACTTAAACAGCACCAAATTATAATTGATATAATCTATTTAATAATTGCTTCATGCAAGAATATGATGTCTTTGTTAACAATGTGGTAATTTCAAATTTTAATAAAATATTATATTTTTATTTCAATATTTAATCAATTCAATAATTGTTCAAAGAGTGCAATATATAATAATAGTAACATAAAAGAATTCGTTGGCAGACCAATTTGACTAAAAAAAGACAGAAATTAGACTTATATTGGGTTTGTTTTAGATGCGTTTTGGATGTCGGAACACATCCACTAGTCTCATTTTTAGACCTTTATTAATCAAATATCTGTTTACATACTGCTTAAATATTGTCTACACAGTCGAAAAACGCTGTTTAGTCAGTCTAAGTTGTCTAATTTATTCCAGGATAATAAACAAAATCTAGTAAACAAAAATATAACAAACCGTTTACCGTTGGCCACGGAGGCACAACAAGTACCAGGCCGTTACCTCCTACTTCGTGCGACCCCCTCTATGCTTCTTTATTACCTTCATCACCGAGTGGAGGGTATGTGAGCCTTCCACCACAGTATAACCAGTAGCGTCACTCCGTGTCGGTTCCTTTTGTCGATGTCCGAAATCACGTGTCATGTCGCTATGTTGTCGGTAGTAGCAACGCGCTCATATTTAAATTGTATAAAAAAGAAAGCCGATCATAAAAAAATATTTTTATATTAAAGTAACCGCTATTCAAATTTTCTTAAATAAGTATTGCAAATTTGTAAATGTAACATTAAAGTAATATATGTAATCACATAAAAATAAGTAAAAAATTGAATTAATAAGTAACAATATATAGCATCGATATTGTATCATATAATGAATTATAAGTAAGTAAATTAATATAAATTTTAATTATTTACAATTGAAATGTATATTATACGTCAAATTACATTATAAATTTTTGATCAATGATTCCAAATTTGTTTATCCTGTTTAAAAATCAATATAATTTCAATTTTTTAAATACATAAATATGTGAATATATAAATATATAAAAAAATTAATAATAAAGAATGTAATATTGACTGCAATCAGCAGAAAAAGCAGCTTTGCAACCACTCATGTGTAAAATTCTTTTATATGATTGCATTTAGTATTTAGGTCCGACAGGAACTATATAAGAGCAAGAACCAATCATATTAAAGAATTTTACAACAATTATAAAGTTGCTCTTCTTGTTAAACCTAGCTATTTTTAACATTTGCAAGCTACGATTTACAAATTTATTACTGAAGACATTATTTTATTTGTCATGCATATCGTTATTAATCTATTTGACGTATTTAGTTCGTATAAAAAGTATTAATTTATTGCAGTTTTATTATAAATGTAAATGTTTCATAAATAACCTAATCTAACCTAATCTAACCTAACCTAACCACATCACAATAACACACGCTTTGCACTGTGCTACGCCATATTGTCGATAGTAATGACACGCATGCGCTGTAGCACTTCTCCAATACGACTTTTATAAAGTGACGCTACTGGTTATACTGTGTCTTCACCAACTACAAGTAGTTAGAGCTTTCCGGCCAGGCACTGAGCTGATCGTACCTCCTGACGGACTGATTGTGAGTCAAACTTCCTGGTGCGCGCATTGAGCGTTCTAACCTTGAAATCCTTTCCGGCATGTATTGAGCGTCTCTCGGTCGCGCACTGAGCGACACTTCCACGACAACGACACAGCGATTGCAGATTTCGGCCCCGGTAACATACGTTCGCATGGGGAGAGGATGATTAGTGACACTCAGCCGGTTGAGCGCATGTGCAGTCGTGTCGCAAGAGTTACTAGTCATCCCCTCCCCAGGCGATTACTGGAATCTGCGATCGCTGCCACGACACGATCCGTATTTCGAGTTCTCGGTCGCGCATTGAAGGGTCATGCGTCCCATTCCGGGGACTCCATAATGAATGGACACCGGTGCCGCGAATGATATCTCCCCGCGGAGTGATTATCGATAACATCGACCAATATCAGCTGATGCGTCGAACAGTTGACACAGGGCAAGGGCGCCACGTCGAACCGACTGAGATTCCATTCACAAAGTAAGAATAAGAAGACCCAATTGCACAGATAGAAAGTGATCACGAAAAATGTTCCGTCAAGGTGGAGGTTTGCTGAATCGAATAACTTGCAAAATTTTATCGCCATATTGAATTTATATACATATGTGTATTGACTTCATCATGTCCTTAGACCTGTGAGTATTATCCACATACTTGCTCTAAGAATGTACTCAGACAGGATTAAGATATATTATAGATAGTATGAACTATCGTGAACATTACCTGCGGAATGCACTTATAGAGGATATATTTTTAATGTATATTTTCCATTAGTTTTTGTTTTTAAGAAATACTTTACATTGTTTTCCTCTGAACATGTGAAATTTCCCTTTTCCTTTAGTAAACATTACGTCATTTTGGCCTTATAAGTAAGGCACCCTGCGACTGCAGCAACAGTTCTCACAGTTCTCTTAAGGGGGCATAGCAGTTTGTCGGGTTAAAAAAAATCGATATTTTTTTCATTGCATTTTTCGACAGTTTAAACCTTCAAGAATGTTGTCCTTAAACTGTTTTTTAAAATTCCAATAAATAAAAAAGTTACACAATATATTTTATCGGGTAGTGCACAGGCGTGCGCTTGTCCTTTTTGACATCCGGGCACAGCACGCGATACGGAAGGCTCGTATAAGTCGCCGTCTCTCTAAAAATGAACAAATAGAGACAGATCTTGAACAGTAGGCTTCCCTGTATGGCCCAGGAATTGACGATAATAAGTTTAATGAATTCAGTTTTACAATAGAGTAACGTCGTTTGAAAATTTTAAACGCGTTTTTCTCAAAA
The DNA here is from genome assembly GCF_013373865.1 of Monomorium pharaonis. Lineage (NCBI taxonomy): Eukaryota > Metazoa > Arthropoda > Insecta > Hymenoptera > Formicidae > Monomorium > Monomorium pharaonis. The sequence continues at coordinate 13,079,595 of NC_050476.1, read as the reverse complement.
CCATGTTTTTGAAGTCGGTAACCATGATAACTTGAAAACGGATCAACCGATCTACCTTTTTTTTTTTAACTAAAAGCTTATGAAATTCGCTTGTCTTTGTCGTATCTGATTTTTAAAATTCCAATTTTTTCTATTTTTTTTTAACAAACAAAAATAAAATTTTTGGCCAAAAATTGGCATTCTAATTTTAAAGGCCCGCCATTTTGTTTAAAATTTGAATTTTAAAAATCGGATACGACAAGGACGAGGGAATTTACTCTTCTTCAAGATCCCGTTTGGTTTTTGTGTTTCGGATGAACGGGCAAGGAGATATTATGGTTACCGCAGAATCATGCGTGGCGCGCACGGGTAACTACACGACGGTGAAAGGGGGGGATTTTTTAACTAAACTAGTACAATAAAATTTGTACGAGAATTACAAAAGGTGTACTTTATTATGCAAAAAGTCTCATTTTTATAGTTAGTCTCTTGGCTGTGAAAAAAATTCATGAAGAATGCCTTTTTTTGGTAGCGCCAAACTGCTATGCCCCCTTAAAGTACTTCTTATAGTTCTCTCCGAAGATCTAAATCACGTAATTATAAGTGATAATTGTAAAACTTATTAAATAAAATTGTTTTTTTCTATATAAAGAAAATCGACAATTCTTACAGACCATATACTATTGGACCGCGCATTGTATATAAAAACTGTTGCCGAGTAAAGGAAAAGAGACAGCGCTATAGTGACATATATACATTGAAATAGCGGACGTTCGTGGTAACTCCTATTCCAACAGATAAACTGTAACATTTTATGTAAATTATCGATAAAGCTTCGAAAAATGTATTAGAGCTGAAATGAAATATATTTTAACCGATACAATCCATCGATATCGAGGTTATTTCTATTGCATTGACTGCATTTAAGTGTTCACAGTTATTAACAAGAGAATATGCCAAAACGGTAACGTAGCACTTGGCAACGTTTACTTCACCGGTGGAGCATTGTTTCTTTGTCACACGCGTGAGAAGGCACTGTCTCTTTCCCGTTACTCCGCAACAGTCTGTACAAGAGGCGATGCGCGGTTCAATAGTACAAGGTCTAAGGTCGCCGTCGGTGCATAAAATGTCTTATTCAAAAGTAGTATTTCGCATTCACGAGATTTTATCGTGAATTCTGCTTTGCAAAAATCTCGGATTAAATCGTGGCCAATATTTTTTAATGCAATATTGAGATAGAATCATGAAATTTTGCATATCTCTGAATTTGATAGCAATTAGCAGAAGAAGTGAATCTTTTTTAATACTAAACTACAATTAAACTATATTTACTTCAAAAATATCAAAATTACTTATACTTTTTCCGATTTTTCAGATTAATATTAGGTTACACAACCTAACAGAACACCAAACCAATGACGCTAACCCAACAAATTCAGTACAAATTTATATTTATATACATATGCATATATATTCAATATGGCGACAAAATGTGACAAAAGTTATTCAATTCAGTAAATCTCCTCATTGACGGAATATTTTTCGTTACCACTTTCCTTCTCTCTACACCACCTAGTTGGGTCTCCTTATTCTTACTTTGTGATTCCGCTATGCCGCTTGTCAGGCCGGTTACCCGACAATTTCTATAAAAAGGGAGGGAGTATTCTAAGGAAATTGTTGGTAGTAACGAAAATACCTAAGCCACACAATTCAACTTCTGCAATTGAATATCCTATGTAAGTAATAATTTGTTAGTTTACGGAAATTTTGACATATCCGTGCATATGTAAAATAATAAATAATTTATAAACATTTATGAATGAAATATGTAGTGAGAATTAACCCTTTTAGGGGCACATTTTTTCTAACAATTATGTCGAACAAGTCTTGTTATATCTGTATGTTTTGGATTATCCCAAGACCGAATCTGAAGTCAAAATTTAAAAATTCAAAACGGCGGATCCAATATGGCGCACGTCAAACATAAAAATTAAAAAATCGAGGATTAAAAAATTATAACCGTATTTTACATAAAATTTGTAATAAAAAAGGTCCTTTTCGGTTTTTTTACTAAAATGCATAGTTTTCGAGAAAAAAATTCCTGGAATGATATTCTTAAAATCTTTTTATTTGTTATTTTGTAGCCGCCATTATGAATTTTATATTTTTCAGGTTATTTTCATAATCAGTAATCCAAATAACCATTAAGTATAAAATTCTACATAATTGACTTGTAAATTAAATGAATAAATCATTTTTATATGCCAAAAATAGCATTTTTGCAGTACATTTTGTTGAATAATAAATAATAACAACATACTTTCTGCAACTTCAAAATATGACTTAATTCGTCATTTCTAGAATTTAAAATTATGATCTAGAAGTTTATTTACATTTAAAGGACTTCTAGAACAAATTTATCGTAAAAAAACAGCATTCTTTTTTATTGTTTATTTGTTAATAATTGCAAAATATATGACTGATGCAAAACTAGTATGGTATTGCATAGTTCTAATATTAACAAATATAGAACAGTTTATTTCACAATCACACGATGTAACAGACTTCAGTTTTATTTAAAAAACCTAAGAAAATGAGGTGGAAAGTATACTTCCCACACCGCCCTTGAAAAAATACAAAAGAAAAATATAATATAATCTTTATTCACTTTAGCCTTTTTAGCCAAGAAGGGGACTTGGTTTATAAAAAATCTAATTCACTCATCCTTCCATTCATCCATCCTCCTATCCGTTATTCGCTCTATCTAATCCTTCGACTATACCTATTCCATACCAAACCTCTTAGTAGTTATACTAAATACTAAATAATATTGAATCGTAATATTTATCTTTATCCTTATCCTATACTTAGTACTTAATTGCACATGTAGATCAACTTGACATAAACTTTGGCTTTTAATTCTTGTTATAATCTAATCATAAGCTATTTATGTGATCATGTAAGACGTATAAAATAAAATATAAATATATGACCTAGAGTTAAAACCTAGAGTTAAAACGTAAAGAAAACGTAAACGTATAAACTATATATATCAACATACAAAGCTACAAAGCTAAGTGTTGCCCGGTTCAAATAATAAGAATACAATAAAATAAAATAAAATAAAATGAAATAAACTACACATTACAGCAATAATAATAAACGTGACTCTGAAGGGGAACCAAGAAACAATAATGATGACCTTAATACCAATACTAAACGCAAATGCAAATATAAATAATGCAAATAATAATAATAATATTATAATATCTTAATATCTATACCAATACCAATAGTAACAATATTAATACTGCCACCAATAATATCTATAATATCAACAAACGGTGTGATTTCATATCATAGTTGTTCTACTGTACAATGTAATACCTCCGTTTTACTCCCTCAAACTGTTCTTCCTATTCCCTAGTTTCTAAGCAATAATTCTCATTTCTCCTCATTTTTTTCTCTATCTTTTCTTTTTCTTTCCAAAATTTACTTACTATCATTTCCTTCTTCTCATCCATTTCATCATTTAATAATCTATTGAGTCTTTTGTTTTTATTTACTCCTAGATCGCTAAACCATATCTTCGTAATCTCACATTCTTCTATGAAATGATCTAAATTGTCTTTCCTACAGAATACACATAATCTCCTATCTTCCTCTAACCAGTATTTGTTATTTCCTTCCATGTTACCACACCTCAGTCTCATTAATGCTCTGATCCTTTTACCGTTTTTCTTCTTCCTCTAAACTTTGCTTACTTAAATATCTAGGTTCTCGTCCTACTTTATCTTTATTATCTTTTTCGTATCTTATATTGTATTTTGCGTTTCTAAGCCTGCTATCTTCCTCTTGTTTTTGTATATCACTATCCCTACTCTCCAATACCTTGGTAAAATTTCTCCTATCTTCTATTCCTAGCATATTTATTGCCCTCGTGCTCCAATCGTTCCTATTATAATATTTCTCTCTCTCAATACCATACAAGTCCTGCCAACCTTCCTTTTCCTTTTCTCTCCAGCATATTTTAACCCATCTATTATCCTCCAGACTCTTTATTTTTTCTTTGAATCTCCTAGCCCTAATTCCCCATTTTATTCTTAGTTTAGCTAACCCTAACTCTCTAGATAAAATATACCTCGGGGTGCAAAATTCTAAATTAAAAATTCATCTAGCGTAATCTAACTTTATCTTTTCTAATTCTTTTTTTCCAACCATCCCCACAGTTCTACACCGTATTCCATTATACTCCTGACCAGATAACTGAATAACATCCATCTTCTATTAAAGTCATTTCTACCTATTCTTTCTCCTAGTATCCATACTCTTTTAGCCGCCAAGTTCCCTTTTAATGTTAGCTTCTTTATATGATCTTTATAATCTCCTTTTCTATTAAATGTAAAACCGAGGTATTTGAAGGTCCTAACTTCTTCTAAATCCTTACCTTCCCATTTCCATTTATTAATCTTTTCTTTACCGTTCTTATGAAAAATCAGAACCTTTGTTTTTTCTACGTTTAATTCTAATCCTTTTATCTTTAATACCTTCTTAAGCGTATCCATCATATCTAATAAACCTTCCCTATTTTTGCCAATAAAACCATATCATCCGCATACGCTAGTGATCACACTCTCTTATCACCTAGTTTAATTCCACCTATTCCTCTTTTACTAAAGTAATTATCTAGGCCTGCCAAATACAAATTGAAAAGCAGTGGACTCGTCACACATCCCTGTCTGACGCCTTTGCTCGTGTAGAAAGCCTTTGTCAAACCCTCTTCTGTCTTCACTACCGCCTGCGTATTCTTGTACATATCCTTCACTCTTCTTTTTGTTTGCGTTTCAAATTTCATTTGTTCCAATAAATCCCATAGCTTTTCTTATCTTACGTTATCGAAGGCCGCCTTTAAGTCAACGAAGAGCGCAAATACCTTTTTATTTTCTTTGACTTTCTCTCTATGCACTATATGATTCAGTATGAAAATATTTTCCATTGTATCTCTTCCTTTCCTGAAACCTCCTTGACTTTCTGGTATAACTCCTAGTGTTTCCTCTTCTTCCTCTAACTTTCTTCTTATCAGTTCTGCATATATCTTGTATGCAGAACAGAGCAGGAAGATGCCTCTGTAATTTTCTGCTTTTTCCTGGTCACCCTTTTTATGTAGTGGTAAAATTACACTGGGTTTCTACTCTTCGGATATTCTCTTCTCTCTATATTTTTCCCAGCAGAACTATAAGGCCTTTTCTAATAGCAGAGCCTCCCATATCTCCAAGCCTCCAGCGGTATGCCGTCAATTCCTGATGTTTTTCTATTTTTTAATCTGTCGATCGCTTTTCCTACGTCCTCTTCCTTAATTTCTATATTCATTTCCTCACTTCTGTTTTCCATTGATTCAACCTTGTTTGGGATTTCGTGTCTATCTGTTCCGCTGTTCTCCTTTTTTTTCCGTTCCTTTTAATAAGTTCATAAAATGTTTCCTCCATTTTTCTCTCCCTATGCAGTTTCTTGTCTTCATTCTTCTTCCCCTTTTTTGTTTATAAAGATTTCCGCACTGTTTTTCAAATTCCTAAGCTCTATTTCCTTGTTCTCTTTCCATTCTTTTTGCTTTTGCTTCAAGAAGATCCTTAGTTTGTTTTTAGCATTCAAATAACGCTCTCTCGTAATCTTGCCTTTTCTCCATTTTATTAAGTATCTGTGTGCTCTTCTTTTCTCTTTTATGCAACTTCTATCCCACCAGTCCTTGTGTCCTATTTCTTTCTTCTTTCAGCTCACTTCCTCTTTTACCATCGCCTCGATTATTGTCTCCTTCAAATTTCTCCAGATCATCTGCGTTGAGTCCTTGTCTAGTCTAGTTGTCTAATCTGCCATTTCTGTTCTCTCTTCATATATAGATTTTGCTTCTTCGTCCCCTAATATCTTAGTCCTCTTCTCCACTGTCCTTTGTCTATCCTCTTCATTCTTCTCCATCCTTTCGGCCGTCAGTTTCACCATCAAGGGCATGTGGTCCGAGTCCACTCTTTCTCCTATCTTAAACTCTAAAATCAAGTCTATACAAGGATCATTCGCAATCGCATAGTCTATAATTGTATTCCCCCTCGCTCCTATATATGTATACTCTCCCTCTCTATCTCCTTCAGTCGTTCCATTTAAAATGTAGCCTCCTATGTCATTTATAAAATCTATCAAGTCTAAACCATTATTGTCTACTCTTTTATCTTTGGTTTTTCTACCAAATCCTACTATATCCTTCGCTAGACTATATTCTCCTATCCTTATATTAAAGTCTCCTCCTATTAAAATTATCTCACCTTCATTTTCCTCTACAATTTTCTTAATAGCTTTTTTGATATTATCCCATTTATCTTAATTATAAACCGAAACGATTAACAGATTTTTCTTATTACATACTTTCTCTATCCTAGATACTAATCATCCCTCTCCGTGTCTCTCTAACAAATTACTATTACTATCCCCCAATTTTTCTTTCTTCCTACTATAAAACCGCCTTTCGCTCTACCCCTCTTATTAATTCTTTCTGCAAAAATACAACCCCATTTATGTGTATCCGGTAGTATATTCTTTAAAATGATCCAATTTTTTTCCTCCACCCACGTTTCATTAAAACTAACAAAGTCAAAACCCTTAATAAATTCCTAAAATTCTTTATCTTGTCTTCCCAGACCCGCTATGTTCTAAAACAACATATTCCTACCCATCGTTATCCTATTACCTTTCCTATTCCTCCCACCCCCTTCTTGACTTAGACTAAATATGCTTTATTCCCTTCCTCTTCCCCTGATTCCCTTTACTCTACTCTATTCCTATTCTCTTTCCTATTCTCATTCCTAATCTCAGTCCTACACTCTGTACTTACTGTTTCTCTAATTCCCTCTTGTATTCCCTCACTATCTCCCGCTCCCTCCTCTCTTACAATTTCCTCCCATTTTTTCCAGAGACCATAATCCTGACTCTACCTTTTCCAACCTTTACATCTTTACCCTTGTTTCTCTCCTCTCCTACCCATTTACTAATACTTTTCTGTACAATCCTTTCTACTTCTCTAAATAATCGCAAATCTCTCACTCTCGCTTCGCTTGCTATGGCTCACATGCACGCCTCCTAACCAAGTCCACAAAAAAAAATAAAGAAATGAAATTTTAACAAGGTAAAAAGTTGTATTATGTACCTGATGTAATGTATATATTTTAAGGAATAAACTTCCAAAAGCGACAACCCTCTGATTTTGCTGAAATTTTGTATATAGCTTCTTTTTATCTAGGAAACAAGATTCCCAAATGGATTTTGGACGACACGGCCCCATCGCCCGCCCAGCCCTCTTCAAAGATAAAACTGTTTTTGTTATTTATTTCATAGAGTATTAATTATACCGAAAAAGTTGTCGAACAAAAAATGAAGCTCGTAAAAAGTTCTACAAATAAGGTCGTATACATATTTTACGTAATTGCAACAGTTTAGTTGTTATTATCATAAAACTATTGTAAAATGAGTTATTAAGTGTTAACACCGTTACCATACGCATATTTATATTTTATTTTAATATACTCATACATAAAAAATAAAAGTTCAAATTTTATTTTAAAAAATCAGTCTTTTCAGGGCCACATGATGTACAAAATCCGATCGTCATTCTCCACGTGGTGCAGATCAGGTCACTTTGATGACAGCGGTATGATTGAGTTCAACACGAATAAAATCAATGTGCAATATCATATTGATACTCAAAATTCATGATATTCAAAAAATACCGTATTTATTTGCTAAAATACCTTAAAATGCAGTGCAAATTTCAAACTCGTGTGCAATCAACAAAAAACATCGTATCGACATGTATTTTTTTTTTAAATTGCTTAGAAAAGAATGAACTTTAAGAATCTTGATTAATATTAGCCAAATTTTAACGAGAAACATGTGAAAAATGATAACAAACTTTTACTTTTTTCTATAATTTTTTTTCTATAATACATGTTTGGTTTTCATGCGATACAAAAGATTCGCACTTAACAAATCAAATTTTCGCCTAGGGATTCTCAAAGTAGGGTCTTTGCCCTTTAATTTAAAAAAAGTACATGTAATTTGGATGATTTTTCGCAAACTTTGAAAATTGCCTAAAAATCGGTCAAAATTTTTGTTTCGTTTTTTTTTGCGCCAGTGTTTAATCCTGTAACCATATAATTCATTCGACTGGAGTGAACAAATCACTTTTCTTGTAGCAAATTGTTCACTTAACTAAAATGCAGTAAATCATAATAGTGTGTGACAGTCCTCTTCCATCGGACAGAAACAAGAAGCTAATTTTTGCTTGCCTTAACCACGCTACGGGTGGTCTTTATGTAGCCGATCGGCTGCACTTTGCTCCCGAGAGAGTACGCCGCCTATCGACGGCGCCGCGCACTAACTAGCATATCTAATTGTATATAATTGTATGTGGCGCCATATATAATGCTATATATAATTATATATAGGGTGCACTGCTAACACAACATTATATATAGCGCCACATACAATTATATACAATTAGATATGGTGCTATATCTGATTGTATTTAGGAGCACTGATTGCATATGAGGCCATATATGATTAGATTTGACACCATATAAAAACATATATAATTATATATAATTGTATATATACCAGATATAATTATATCTGATTTATATAAACATTTTTTCCCGGGAATGCTTTGCACACACACATACACACACACACACACACACACACACACACACACACACACACACACACACACACGCACGCACGCACGCACGCACACACACACACACACATCCCGAGGGGTGCAAAGGGGCCTTCGACCCCCCTCCCGCATCCACCCCGTTTAAGTCGCTACCCATGTACACATTGCAAACAAAGTAAAGTTCACACGTGTTTGCAGATTTCCAATACAATGTTTACAATTTTTCTCGTGTTTATTTCTTATGTTCTGTATTTGTGAATTTTCATTTTGAGACAGTCTTTTTCGATTCGTAAAAATTTTATTATCAAGTTTTGCACTGTTACACTACGTACAAATTTTAATTCTTACAAATTGTTTTTGTCAAGAACTTTTTAATAAACAACGACGGCTAAAATTTGTTGTAGATTACTCAGGACAACATGTCAAGGTCAAGGTGATTGAAGCTGAGTCCCCTTTTGTCAACCCTTTGTTTATCCTTTCTGAAATAATTAACGAAAATAGTTTTACCTTTGAAGGGGGCTGGGAAGGGCGAGGGGGCTGCGTCACCCGGAATCCATTTGGAAATCTTATTTACTAAATAAAAAGAAGCTATATACAAAATTTCAGCAAAATCGGAGAGTTGTCGCTTTCGGAAGTACACCCAGTTTAAGTTATATAAAGTTTATTCTAATTAAATATTTATAACTAAAATAATTATAACGGAGATCATCAAATAAATTTAACATTTTGTTTGCAAATTAAGTTTAAATGACACAACAATATTGTTTCTTTTATATTAAAATGTGTTTTTTGTTTAAGTTATTTTTAAATAGAGAATTGAAAAAAAACCTATATAAAATGAAAAGAGTATGAAGGAGGAAAATGTAATAGAAAAAATAAATTGAAATATAAACAAATATTAGATAAGTTATCATTTTAAGACATTCTTTAAAAAAATTATATCAATGTACTATAATTGTAGACGCTGTTGGACCGACTCTTTTCTTTAATTTTTTTTGTTCCAGCTTTAAGTTTGAAATTGGAATACTTCTTCCAGAAGATTCGATGGTATAATAGTTGAATATAATGGACCTTTGATTCTATATGGACATGTCATCTGTCAAAGTTCATTGTATTAGCCTGAATCAGCTAGTATCACCTTGCACAGATTTTTGTCTAAAGGAAGTAATATAAGTAAGGACATTATTTTTTAACAATAATCTAGCCTCATTATAAATATTAACTGCTGAAAAAGAAATATTTATTTGTGATACAAATCAAAACAAAAAATATATGGATACGTTATTTTTGTAGCAGTTAAGATATATTGCAGTTGCTGATTAACAAACAAGATTAACGAAATAGAATTGAACAAACAGTGTAGAGAGAGCAGAGAGCAGAGAGAGAGAGAGAGAGAGAGAGAGAGAGAGAGAGAGAAAGAAAGAGAAAGAGAGAGAGAGAGAGAGAGAGAGAGAGAGAATTCAAATATTATTAAGCTTTGCTTCCAATAGAAAGGGTTTTCGGATACATGGCGCGTCCTGGTACAGCGTTGCGCCGACGTTTCGCAAACGTTGCAGTTTGCATCATCAGGGCTCGGAGCTCCGATACTGAGCTCTGTTGTCCTGGTGGTAAGAATGCGAGTGAGGAGAGGGGGAGAAGTTATTCGTCCAATAGTAGCACATGTCATGGGCCTACTATTGGTAAACTTTTTTTAATTCATCAGTTAAAAACATGTCCGAACAGTACATATTAATTGGCAAATAGTAAGCCAATATTATATTAAGATTGGCCAACAGTTGACCAATAGTAGGCCCATGAACTGTGCTATTATTGGACGAACAACTCCGCCCCCTCCTCTTACCCTCATCTCTACCACCAGGACAAGAGGTATATAAGGACAGTTGCAATCCAAGAGAACTCAGTAACAGAGCTCCGAACTCTGATGATGCAAACTGCAACGTTTGCAAAACGTCGGCGCAACACTGCACCAGAACGCGGCATGTATCCGGAAGCCCTGTTATAAGTGACTCTCATACCGATAAGAAAGGTGTCAGTAGCACCGATGACGTAAGTCGGTCAGCTGCAGCAGTCAGCATCGAGCGCATTGCACGAGATTCCGCGCAATCCGCTCGACATTTAGCGCAATGCTCCTTAGACAGCACTTGCTGTCTAAGCAAGATTTTGGAATGACCGATTTACGCCCTCACGCAATCCTCCCCTTCTCTCGATTCGACTACCGAATTTACAGATATATAAACCGCCAAGAGAAAGTGAGGGACGGGTCAATCCGAAGTCGACAAACCGAGATAACACACAACACTTTGCAGGGTTGTGTACCGCCGACACAAAACATTGTATAGCGCACGTCCCGATATCGCACAATGAAAGAGGCATATTATCCAGTTAGCGCACAAAGTAAAAACCACATTATCCCGATAGCGCACACCCCGATAGCGCATAACCCGATAGCGCACATCCCGGTAGCGCACATCCCGATAGTGCACATCCCAATAGTGAGTGAGTCCCAGATGCGCACAGATCAAAATAGACACAGCAGTCTGAATAAAACGGACACAGTGTCAATCAGACAGAAATAAATTCGTGCAAAATTGTCAATGAAATTTTATAGGCATGTAGTGTTTACTAAATGAAGTCGAATGTAAACCGGTTGGCGAAAGAGGAGAGTGTGGGTGGACCTCGCTACGCGTCGCAAACCCATGTGGTACAGTGCAAAGCGCGGACACTTCTTCGCTGTGGCCACACACACGCGCACGCACGCACGCACACACACACACACACACACACACACACACACACACACACACACGCGGGGTGCAAGGGGGGCTTCGCCTTTTCTCCCGCACATATCCCGTCGGTAGGGGTGCCCTGAAAAGTCGCAAACCCATGTGGTAAGTCCGTTTGTTATTGTGTCCGTTTCGCACTATGTTCGTTTGTTACTGTGACCGTTTTATTTAGTCTGTTGTGTCCATTTTGATTTGTGCGCATCTGGGACTCACTCGCGCTATTAGATATGCGCTATCGAGATGTGCGCTATCAGAATGTGCGTTATTGGAATGTGTGCTATCGGGGTGTGCGCTATCAGGCTGTGCGCTATCGAGATCTGCGCTATCAGGATGTGCGCTATCGGGATGTGCGCTATCGGAATGTGCGCTATCGAAATGTGCGCTATCGGAATGTGTACTATCGGGATAATGCGGTTTTTGCTTTGTGCGCTATTGGCATAATATGCCTCTTTTATTGTACGTTATCGGGACGTGCGCTATTATTATCGAATATTATCAAGATAATACGCTTTTTACTTTGTACGCTATTAGACTAATATATCTTTTTTACTATGCGATATCGGGACGTGTACTATCGGGATGTACTCTATCGGGATGTGCGCTATCGCGCCGTACGCTAACAGGACCCTCTCGTTAAGGGCGTCGTCAGCCGTTAGTGACGTGACACCTAGTGGTCAGATTTGGCGTGAAAAGATTTATTCGACATAAGATACAAGAGATCACAGGACACGCGTGACCGCGGGAGGAAAAGAACGTGAACAATGCCTGTAAGGTAGAGAGGGAACTTGGGCGTAGACAAGGCACAGCCCCGAATAACATTTTCTAGAATGGGCACGGAGGCGCCACCCGGTGTCGTAATCTTGTACGAGAGTCGCCTGTTCCAACACTCTCCTCGACCCGTGTATCATCAGTATCTCGTGGCATGATGTAACTTGATACTGTTACTGTACATTCCGACAAAATTAAAATTATGTTTATAATTTATTTGTAAAATTGTTACATGGGTGGATGTTTTTGCGGCAAGAAATTAAGTCAAGAATCAAAAGATGCTAGTGCACAGTTTGTACTCCCAAAAATAATTACGAATTTGCTGTCCAGATGTATTAGCGGGAGCGTCCCAGATGCGCACAGTAATAAACGGACACAGCAAGCTGAGTGAAACGGACACAGTAACAAACGGACACAGTAATAAACGGACACAGTAACAAACGGACACAGTAACAAACGGACACAGACCAAATGCGCACAGAGCGAAACGGACACAGTGCGAAACGGACACAGTAACAAACGGACACAGACCAAATGCGCACAGAGCGAAACGGACACAGACCCAATGCGCACGGACCAAATGCACACGGACCAAATGCAATCCATGTACATTGCAAGCAGAATAAAGTCCACATAGGTTAGCGACTTGGACGGAGTGGGTGCGGGAGGGGGGCCGAAGGCCCCTCTTGCACCCCCCCGTGTGTGTGTGTGTGTGTGTGTGTGTGTGTGTGTGTGTGTGTGTGTGTGTGTGTGTGTGTGTGCGTGCAAAGCATTCACTGCATCACATGGGTTTGCGACTTTCTGTGTATGCATTTGGTCCGTGCGCATGTGCAGTGTGCGCATTTGGTCTGTGTCCGTTTCGCACTGTGTCCGTTTCGCTCTGTGCGCATTTGATCTGTGTCCGTTTCGCACTGTGTCCGTTTCGCTCTGTGCGCATTTGGTCTGTGTCCGTTTGTTACTGTGTCCGTTTGTTACTGTGTCCGTTTCGCACTGTGTCCGTTTATTACTGTGTCCGTTTGGTCTGTGTCCGTTTGTTACTGTGTCCGTTTCACTCAGCTTGCTGTGTCCGTTTATTACTGTGCGCATCTGGGACTCATTCGTATTAGCTGGGGAGGCACTCAGAAAACCAAAATTGCTTTTAATAAAAGCAAAACATATAATGGTATTCAAGGTAAATAACACAGGCACACAAAAAAAAGTGGTTGGTCCGGCGGACCTAACTAGTCAATCCTTTTGTATTTTGACCCGCTGATTGCGAATCCAAGGTCAGAATTGCAAAGTTAGCTTAAATTTCCTAACCACAAAAAAAATTTTATTTTAAATGTTGGTCCGGCGGACTAGACTAATCTGTCCTCATGTATTTTGACACACTGAATTCAAATTCAGTAAGAATTTTTGAATTGGCTCATTTTTTTCTAACCTCAAAAAAAAATTTTTTTGTATGTTAGTCCGGCGGACCAGACTAGTCTATTTTTATGTATTTTGACTCGCTGAATCCAAATTCAAGGTCAGAATTTCTGAATTAGTTTATTTTTTACTAACCTCAAAAAAAATTTTTTTAATGTTGGTCCGGCGGACCACCCTACCGTAAATTCGATATATGACTCATATATTAATAGTATATGAAAGACATACGAATCATATCTGATCGTCTACGAAGTATATGCAAGTCTTATATGAATCGTATGCGATCATATGCCAATTGTAATATTAGACATGAACGTATACGACCGCATACGAATTACATATCACCTCCCAAAATTTATGTCAGAATCATATGTGACATGTTCAACGTACGAATCAAATGGTATAAGATTGCGTACACAGTACATGCGATTCTTATACGGCTCGTATACGATCACATGGCAATAACGTTATTAGATATACGATCGTATACGATCGCATACGAATTACATATGACAGCCGAAAATTGGTAACAGAATCACATATATGATATATGTCATACATGTTTGATTTGCGTATTCATCGTGTAAGAATTATACTATATGATCCTGTACGAATATGTACGATCTACGATGCGCGCACGCAAGTGTACACACAAAATTCATAATTTTGTCATATATGACTGATATACATATATATCCTTTACCAAAATCGGAGGCAAACTTTTCGACAAAAAAATTAATGTATACTCGTATACTCTTCATACATCAGTCATATATGACAAAAATATATTATGTATATTATGCATATATAAATTGTATATTATGCCTTATATGAATCGTATATAACGCCTATATGAATCGCCCGGGAAAAAATACTTCTTATTTGTTCATATTAACAAATATATGTTTATATATGTTTATATATCGTCGTATAAGAAAAAAAGTGCCATTATAAATAATCTTATACGGCCATATATGAAAATATATGATTAAATCATTTTTGTAAATACTATTTAAGTATGGTCTTGTATAACAATATATGGTATGACGTTCTTGTATATTATTATATGTAATCATATGAAAGCATTTATATGATCGAATATAATCATATATGAACATATATATTATACTAGGTTTATCCATAAGTTGTCCGTGCTTATGAATAGATCCAAATATATATGTTCATATATGATTATACATGATCATTACAATTTTTTAAACTTTAAAGTTCTTAAATAATAAAATTAAAATGTTACAGAAATAAAAAATTTATTATGTAATATATTTTTATTATGCAACATTTAATGTTTAAAAATCTTTTATATCTTAATAATTATAAAAAATCCCATTGACAATAATTATGTTCAATTTTTTTTTACAAACATATGTATAAATATATGTATACAATAGTTAATACTATGTCGGTTTTAACTACTGGGCTTCGAGAGGGGTGCGGATGTGTGAGGGGTACCCGTGGGCGCGGGGGTATGACGTCACGCGGGGGGAGGTCGCTGTGCGGGAATGGCTGACGCAGATTTTCGGGTCCGCGACCTGGGAGCGGAGAGGGGGAATCGGAGTCTGTGACCGCCGCCGTCGCCGCCGCCGCCCGCCGCTCGCCGCCCGCCGCCGTGGTGCTCGCGCTCTCCCTCTGTTGCGAAATTCGGTCTCTCTCCCGTACGCGACATCTTTCAGCAGCCATCACCGCGATGATCGCTCTTTTCCTCTATTGCGAAAATCTGTCTCTCTCTCGCCCATACGCGATATCTCCAACCATGTAATCTTATCATTCTCTCGTTTCTTCTCTTTCATTCGTTGCGTTCTTTCATACGCGGTACATACATGCGTTCCCACCCATCTTATCTATGTACCTCTTACTCAGTTCTGCACACACCATTATACCGCAGAGGAATAGGGAAGAGAAAAAATATTCCCGAAAAAATTATTTATAAATTTGCTTCATTTATTCATTTTGTAACGCGTCATATATCTATTCAACCGCTATCGAACCACATCATACAGATATAAAACACAGAGCATTAAAAATAGGACATTTATTGAAAATAATACCTTCATTCCGTTAGACAATTTTATACATGCCATTAATTTCATTCTTTCGTCAACCTTTTTCATATTTAACAATAAAATATATAAGCAAACATTTGGAACTCCGATGGGCTCACCTCTGTCACTTATTATGGCTGATCTAGTGTTGCAGGACCTCGAGGACAAAGCGTTGAAAGCATTAAAATTCGAAATTCTGATTTATTATCAATATGTAGATGATATTCTATTATCTGTACCCCTGACAAAAACCACCGAAACTGTCAACATGTTTAACAGCTTCTATGTGATACTTCAGCTTACTTTAAAACCTGAAAAAGACCGTTGTTTCAGCTTTTTGGGTCTTTTGTTGAGAGTAGAGAACAAGATCATAATTGATTGATTCCATAAAGATACGTTTTTGAGAAGATATTTGTCGTTTTTTTCGCAAAATCCTCGTTGTCACAAAATAGGAACAATCTATAGTCTAATTCTAATAGATAGAGCAGTTATGTTGTCAGATCCATTTTTTTGGCAAAAAAATTTAAAATTTTGCATCAATATATTACTAGACAATGGTTATCCGCTAGATCTTGTTTTTCATGAAATTAATAACAGACTTAAGAAACATTTCAATAATCAAGTGGAACTCACTGACTCTCAAACTAATCAGGCTAAAACTGAAAGTCAACGCATAAAGAAAAAGTATTTTGTATTATCTTATATCAGACACATATTTGAAACAGCCTCATCTTTTGTTAACACAGATTTGTTTATGATTGGCTTTCGATGCCTCAATAAATTGAACATGTTCATCAGGGTGCAGAAGGACATAACCGATATAAATCTAATGAATAATATTATCTACAAAATATGCTGTAAAAATTGTAACGCGTCATATGTAAGACAGATAAAGAGACATTTAAGTAACAAGATTAAAGAACATGCGAATAATTTTAAATTGGAATCGTCGAGACACTCCGTGGTAACAGAACGCATGCTAAAAAATAACCACGTGTTTGATTGGAATAACGTTAAAATATTAGATTCTGAATCAAGATACCAAAAAAGTTAATTTCAGAAATGATTCATATTAAGGAGCAAATTAATGGCATCAATTTACAGAAGGAGTGTCTTGACAATTCTTATTATTGTTTGTTTGACATTTTGTCGAAAATGACTAACGGAAAATAAGTCTCGCTCATTCTGCCTTTGACTACCGAACGTTACACTTGTCTTTAGCGCTTTATCGAATACTCTGTGCGTTGTTGCTCTTTTTAATATTGTGTTTGAAGATCTGCGATCAACATATATAAATTTACAGTTTTCTGCAATACGCATACCAGTTTATGTTATTCATAACACGGTTTCCATTATTTTTTATCTCATGAATTTATTTTAATATGAAAACCGACTTACGAAAGAATTTCATTATTTTTCATTTTATTATTCATTTAATTATATTATTGATTTACGATTTATTATTGGTTTACGTTTTTATTTATTATAACATAATTTGATACGCAATGAGCTGTTTTATGGTTGTTCAAGGGTCATCTTGTTTAACTGTTTAATTATATTTTCGTGTCCATCATTTCATTCATGTTTTAAGTTCATACATATTGGTAATGTATTGTGACTAAAGAGGACTAAGTATAGTCGAAACGTTTCTTTAACACAGTGTTATTAGTCGCGTTTATAATTATATAATGTTTATCTAATTAATTACAATGTATTAAGAAAATTTGTCTTGACTCGATACATTGACCTGTTCATCATATTATTTTTGTGTATCATACAGCTATCGATCCATTATTGAACCACTATCAAACTGCATCATACAGCTATCGAACCGTTATCAAACTGCGTCATATAGCTATCGAACCGGATTGTACAGCTATCAAACCGTTATCAAACTGCATCATATAGCTATTGAATCGCATTGTATAGCTATCGAACTACTATTAAACTACAGCAAACATCTACAGGGAAAGAGTAGAAATAAACATTTTATTGCGTTTTATTTTTCTTTATTTTGAAAAAATTTCGCAATTATTTTGGTGTTGCGACCACCAGTTATATATTTTAAATACATTTTGTAATGCACTATTGTTAATATGTTTTTCATATCGTATAGTATTACTAACATCTAAATTATTTAAAAATTCAATGTCTTCGTAATCCGCATTCAATGTCTTGATATATATCCCATTATCGGTATCGAGCATGTCCGTCAACCATTCCCGTTTCTGAAGATGACCGTCCTGATCCACAATACGAATCATCAAATCAGTAATGCTCCGTGCGACGATTGGAAGATAAATGATCTGTGCAGGCGTTTCCGATATCTTATATCCTGATGGTATGACCCTCGGTGAAAATTCGTGTATCGTGTGTACGCATTTGTCGTTGCCGTACGCACCCGCAGTACATTCTATGCGAATAATGTTTACGTTTATGATATTTATAGGTGCATCCGATTCATGCCACAATCGCGATTCAAGAATACGACGCGATGAAAATCCCAACAGCGATCCAATGTTGTTAGGTTTAATGAAATTTATCCGATAAGCACACATAATCTTGTTCTTCATTGTATTACTTTTGGCACGAATCACTAGCAGATATTCGCTCTCTTCTTCATCTTTGCAAAACGTCCTCTTTCTCGCAACATCAGGATGAAATTGTAAAATTGCGCGTTTCAAATATCTATCTATATCACGCAATTCCTACGATCCTTCGGGAATTGTAATTTCCTTGTCGTCTTTGTCGTAATAAAATTTGTTATTCGACGAATTTACATTAAGTATGGTACAGTATGTTTTAAAATCTGTGAGGCTGAGCTCGTAATCGCCATCGCTCAAATCTACGGCTGGAAAATAGCTTACCGCGAGGATGTTACTCTTTCCGGTTAGCGTAAACATCAGTGACATGTTGAAACGAATACTGAGTTAAATTTCGCAATGTTAGCCTTTAAATTAATTATTAACTGTTTGAAGAAAACGCAGACATAGTTGGCCGCAGTTGCTTTGATCGTAACGTTGATAAGGCGTGTGATTGTACTCGATCCGCGTTACATCTAAATATTGCACCAGTTCTTTCGGTGGTTTAAGATTGCCGAAACTATTAAAGTATATAGCGCGATTTCCTCTTTTTGCGTATGCCACTTAGTGTGTACCTTATCCTTCAGCATTATCTAAATTCACAATACCGCTCTCGTTTCGATATGCTCTTGCCGTTGGTAATGCTGTACGCATAAAAATTCCACTAAACTTTAGAGTCTAAAGTATGGAATGCGCATACGTTTCGCTAACTGTAGTACTTGTATGTTGTTAGTTGCACCTTTTGGCATTTTTAACGTCTCTTTGACGTTTCTTTTTTCGTCGAAACTCCTTGTCCACGCTTGTATAGAGCGAGATAAACTCCATGACCTTCCATGACACGATTATGACGTTTCAATTCGTCCAGCTGACGCTGCGCTGCCTTGTTATCATTCACAACCTTCGCAACTCCCGCCGCTCCGCCGACCAACGACCCGAAAACTCCAACAGCGGTAGAATGGGTAAAACACCACCGCGTTTCGCTACCGGAAGTATTCATTTACTTACTCTTTTCTTTTTATCTCTTTTTTTCTTTTTCAAACCCGTACCGATTTTCGTCTTAGTTTCATAGCTGCCCAAACGGCTGCTGTAGCAGCTCTTTCTCCGAAAGTCGAATCATTCGCTGTAATGCGTTTTTGCGCTTCCGCAGCGAGTATATTGTCAGCTATGTGTCTGTCGATGAGTTCGTTGATCCGGGAGTACGCAATGTCGTTCGCGACACGCCGCGTCCAACGGATTAATATCCCGATCTTTTCTGACCAATCGTTTTTTCAGCCTAGTACCCGGACCGCAAAATTGATATCCTGGTATGTGCAGTTCGAAAGGAAGCGCATTTATCGCACGATTTAATAAGCCGCGCCCTACCGCTGGCATTCGCGACAATTCTTTATCAACGGTGCGGGGCCGTCGATGTGCGTCTGGTGCAACGATTGATTGTAATGTTCGTAGCAACGACGATAGCTTCGAACCTCCGTATCAGCCTTTATATGTTCCGAAAGCCTGTCCCATACGATGTGGGAACTATGTTCAATATAGTTGCCACACACGCGTAGCAGAATAGGTTTCGACACGAATTCTAACTGGTCGGCGCTCAAATCGAGTATATCGGAAGAATGTGACAATATGAAAAACATTTTACATACTGAACAATTTTGCTCGGCGCGTTTCTATAAATAGATCGGTCTGAATATAATTATTGTCAGTTTTTATCAGAGCATAGAGGGAGAAAATATGCGGTTCGTACAACATTTACCAGCGATTAAAGTAACAAATTTCGATGACAGAATAATGTCCGAAAGAAGGATACGGAGGCATGGAAGCATGTTGCCGAGTTCTATACGCGGTATAATTTGCGACCTGTCAAATTGTGGCAAGACAAATGTATTAATAAGCTTGTTGGAAAGTCGGCATGGAGTTCGTTTTGAGAATGTGTATGCGTACTCGAAATCATTATAACAACCGAAATATCAATACTTGGAAAATTTATTGACACCGATTGAAGAAGTTAGTTATTTTGCATTCTCCAATAACTGTGATGTCATTCAGCCGAGTGAAACGCTTCCGAATTCCATTTTTATCTTTGATGACGTGGCGTGTGATAAGCAAAATACGATAAGAGACTACCTTGCAATGGGGCGACACGTGGATGTTGACTGCTTCTATCTCTGTCAGACGTACGCAAAGATACATCTTATACGTGACAATGCAAATTTACTAATTTTATTCAAGTAGGATGGTAGTAATCTAAAACATGCGTACAACAATTATGTAAATACCAACATGTCTTACGATTTTAGCAATTTAAGTTAAACTTGTTGGCAACAAAAATATGGATTTTTAGTGATAGATAAGGATAGTGCGCTCGCCGATATCGAAAAGAATTTAATGACTTTGCAATACCATAAAGCAGTTAGTTGTTTTCTATACGTTGACCAAATAGCGTTTCTCAACATGGATAACACAGATAACAGTATGGATTGTAAGAAGATTGTGAAAGAGATTGCGAAAACAAGTGATTCAATTCGCAAAAAATATCGCGCTTTGAAAGCGGGTAAAGTGCAAGAAGAGATGGCGTTGGAGAGAAACTTTAAGCCCATTGTCGAACCATTAAAACAAATTGTTGAGAACACCGTTGGTGATGTATCAGATTCGATTAAGAATGCAACGTTCTATTCAGGAGAAGATGAATACGCAGAACCAAAATCCAAACAAAAGCGATTGTCAAACGCTTCGTTTAACAATTCTATAATGACCTCTACTCTTGTTAAAAAAATGAGACGATCAAAAACTGTACCAACTAATTTGAATGAAACATCGCAAATATTACGTGATAGTGATTTATCATACAGTCATGTACCTTCTGTCGAAGACGTTTTTGAAATCACAGTCAATGAACCGCTCGTGACGTCTATTCGACAACAGCTGGAAACGCGAGAGGGACGTGAAAAGTTGCACACGCATTGTGGTCCATTAGGTCAAAAATATATGGGAGCTGTTCTGAGCGGTAAAAAGCCAGTCATCATAGATACTGTTTACGGAGTTTATTTCACCGACTTTGGAACGATGCTCGGCGATAAACGCATCGACATACAGAAGAATGACAACAGTCATAGATGGTAAAATATACGCGGAAATGCCTGGTCTGTATGTACGAATTAATTTTCATGAAAATGTCCAACATGTACACGAATAATGACTGACAGAATTATAAAAACATTCTATTGGCAACAAATGCATATAGACGCGGGCATATTACATATAATCAAGTAATAGGCAACAAAGGGTCTAAATATAAAAATATAATTAGCCCTTAGTAACAGACGCTAAAGTTGGACAAGGTGTACCGAGCGCTATTACATTAAATGATAACAAGATTGATTATGTTTATTGGGATGATCTCAACGAGCTTGTGGATCGCCTTCGATTGCTCAAGACCTCACACCAGGCAAGGCACAATGCTCACGACAACAAAATTTTATCCATTATCGAGGAACTTCGCGAGACTGGTTTTATTAAAATTAAAACTGCGTGAAACAAATTATTTAGTCAACATCGAAATTGTCAATCAACAAGTTTGGAACATCGCTCGGAAAAAGTGGTGCGGAACCATACTATCAATGGAACGGATTAGTCAGAAATTACATGCGCTATAACACTCTTTGCATGGTTGTCACCGATTTTGAAGCAAAGTCGCGCAAGGTTCGACGTTTAGCGTTACCTATAGATGATAATGATGCAGCCAATAAACGATACGTGCAGCAAACCGTGAAAATTGTAAAGGATCGACAGGATGAAATCAAGAGGAAGATTGAGACACTTCAAAGTAAGGTGGAAATTACAGCTCATATGCTAAATGAGATTCAAAGACAGCTCGACGCGATGATTCATCGTGCAGAATAAAAAAAGGCAGTACAGCGAATATATGCACCATTTACATGTCATACTCTGAACATGTCTAAGAAACAATTGCTGGTTGACGAGTTGAATGCTCCGGCGAGAAGAAATTTTCCTTGAAGACGCGTTATAGTTCATGGATACGATGATCTGTGGCAGGCGGATGTGATTGAGATGCGTCCTTACACATGATTTAACCGAAGTTATCACTACACACTCATCGTTATCGACGTGCTGAGCAAGCATGCATGGGTTGTGCCGCTGAAGGCCAAGAGTGGTAACGAAGTTGCAATTGCGATTGCAAAAATAATTCGGAAAGACAGAAAATGTCTGAAAAATTTGCAAACAGACAAAAGAAAGGAATTTTATAACGCCAACGTGCAGAAACTATTGAAAAAACATAATATCAATCATTATTTTACGTTCTCTATAATGAAAGCATCAGTTGTCGAACGCTTTAACCGAACATCATGTGGAAACAATTTACACTCAATGGAAATTATAGATGGATTGATTTGCTGCCGCGTCTCGTGTCAGAGTACAATGCACGAAAGCATCGAACTATCGGCATGCGACCCATTGATGTTACACCCACAATCGCTAAAAAAACACTTAACCCCGGTGTATAGTCATGTAAAAGTTGCTACACCCGCGCGATTTGAAGTAGGTGACTCGGTGCGCGTCAGCAAGTTCAAAACTGTTTTTGAGACGGGCTATACACCAAATTGAACTACGGAGATATTTAAAATTATTAAAGTACAGCATATCAATACTGTGACACATATACTGGAAGATTCCTGTAGAAAACCTATCGTCGAGAATTTTATGAATATGGAATGCAACGTGTTGCAAATCCTGACGTGTATCTCGTTAAAAAAATATTACGCAGGAAAGGAGATGAGATTTATGTCAAGTGGCTGGGATTCGATGGATCGCATAATTCATGGATACATAAAGACACTATTATTTAACCCATATAAAAATTGTTTTTATTATATTCACATAAAAGTACAATGTGACCAAATACATTATTAATTTTATATTATGCGAGATTTCTTTATCATCCTTCCATCATTCTTAATACATTTTTATTAATACTTGTTTTTAATATAAAAATACATAAAATTATTTTTAATGTAAAATGTGAAATTTAAAAACTATATAATGTTAAAGATATAAATATATTATAGCAGTATTCGATAATGTCCCCACGGTAACGTTTCAACTGAATCGGGTATAAGGTATCTCTTGTCATCATATGAACTTAGAGCGATTTTCGTTACGGACATATATATATACTTCATGCATCTTGGATCGTATGCATGATTGGCGGCGCATCATCTCGATCTCATCTCTCAAACATAGGGTATAATCATCGAACGTTATGGTTTGCGCTACTACATTATTCTTGACACCTTTCGCTTTTTTAGTGTCCTTGTGACGATGCGTCACTAAGTCCCGGGCCACTAAGCCGACCATCCGCCTCACCACGGGACTCGGCATCTACGGACGCCCTCCCCGATAATCTAGAGTTCCCCCACGGGAAACCATTCCCACCACGCAGCTGAGAGCACGTGGGGATCGCCCCGGCGGGTATATAAGCCGGGTGCGATCTAGATCTGACACCAGTCCCGTCCTATCGACTGAGTAGGTCTCCGGACCACTCCGACGCCCGGTTCTCGCCGGCATTCGACTATCCTTGTGTCCGCCGACGGAGCAGGCCACCTGGCCGTTTTGCCGCCCGGTTCTCGCCGGCATTCGGCTATCCTTGTTGCGCCGACGGAGCAGGCCACCTGGCCGTTCTGCCGCCCGGTTCTTGCCGGCATTCGGTTGTCCCTGTCATCCCCAACGGAGTAGGTTACCTGGCCGCTCTGCCCGCCGGTTCTCGCTGGCGACCACGGGTTCTAAGGTGCTGCGCACTAGCGCGTTCCCGTCCGACTGACGTCACTAGGCTAAGCTGTACATTTCTGTATATATCCGCATAGACTAAGTAGTATATAAGGTAGCATAAGTAATGTGTAAGTTAGGCTAAGGTTTCTAATAAAGACTTATTAATTTAACATCGGTGTGCGCAAGTTGGTTTCTCCACTTCTCTCGAATCCTGGTACCCGGCGAGCCTGTCCGAGGCGTTCGGGAAAGGCGAACCGTTACATCCTTCTTTCTACCTTCAACGCATACATCTTTGCTCTAAGTCCAATGAACTCAGTCATTATCACACCATTGTTCTCATTTTTCATCAGGTCCGGAACTTTTTTATTCTCGAGAGGCATACTGTACGCGTTGTCGACCGGATAATCGCTCGTGTCGAACCTAGCGATATCGCGTTTCATAGTCTCGTAAATATCTTCGCACTCGACGTGATATACGAGACTGTCAGTGTCGGTATACATGACTCTACATTTGTCGCGATACAGAAGTAGCATGTACCGTGGTGAAATTCGTATAGACACGTCTTAGAAATATCTAGGATAACGTCAACATGATTGCGCACATTCTCCATGGTTTTACCAAACCCCGCATTATTCATTAATTTATACAAGTTTTTTTCGTAATCATTTTTGGCGAGAGTCCGGAATTGTGTATTTAAATCTATGTATTTACAGAGCCATGTAGATTGTGCGAATTTTAATATACGATAAGAAGACCGTGACGCGCACTGTTGCAGGTTGCGGTAGTGGATGACGTAACGTTTCTTATCATACAGCGTGTCGAGAAGTTTATATTCTCGCTTGACTGGTAGTTTATCACGTGTTGGGCAAAAAGGTAGGTCAGTGTGCACGTCATGAAAGTCTCGGGGATACTGGAGATCAACTTCGAGAATGTATCCCACTGGTGAATCAGCAGCGATCACATTTACGTCAAAATTCGACTCATTGAAATTCTCCATACGGTAGCGGCTGACACATCGCCCAACCGTACAAATTTTAATGTCAAAATACATAAGATATGAGGATGGTTTCGATTGGTCGTACGTCTGCATGTACTTGTTGTTAGCCTGTGCATATCTGCTTGAACATTGACTAAGACCATCGCGTATACCGCGCTCGATGAACATTATCATGTCGATGTCCGTAAGCAGTTCGAAAGTAATTTTTGTATATTTAAACATAGCGTCCCACGTGTATCCCGGGAGAGTGTAATAATGTGCTGGATCAAGACCATAACTTCTAAGCATTTACCGCGGAAATTTTCAAAAATGTCAGCTAACAATAACACATCTGTTTTCAAATATAGATCGCTGTATTCACCCAACGTCCGAATGGAGAATCGCTTACAAACATTCTCGGCGTGTATGTAATCGCTCTTGGATACAGTATCAGAGGTCAGGGAACTGAAAAATGATTTGCGCGGCGGTAAACATGTATCTTGCAGCTTGTCCACGTACTCATACGGAAATACACCTTTTCACGTCAATAATTCAAAATCCTCGTCAGATAAATATAAAAATTCGGAACGTACAATTTTTAATTTTTTTTTGCCTAGAAATGATGCCAATTTTTTGCGACTAGTGTTTAAATATTTATATGAATCTATAAACCGAAGTTTTATGTAATTGTGTGGATCTAATTTATCGGCTGTGTCTACGACATGTTTTGTAAAAGAAATATACTTTTCTTTCGTGATGAGGAGTACGTCGGTCTTCCCTTTGAACGCTGTGGCTATTTTTTTAATAATGAAATGCGAATCGTATCCAGATAAATTATGAAAAATAACTGGCATGTATGATGCATTTCGATAATTTAGATTGCAGAGAGAATGCGCAGGACCGCGGTGACGACCGGCCATGTGGCAATGATCGCGCACCCGCGTATCATCCGACGTGAATGGCTTATCACAGATACGACACCGCGTATGCCTCCAATTGTTTCTCCGATAACGTTTCCATGGGGACATTAGTTGATAAACGAGTTTTAACATTATACGCTAATTCTTCAAGTTGTTTAGTGAACCACGCGACGCAATCTTTATCGCGACGAAACCGGTACGCTGATGTCGTACGAGCATCGCATGTAATATCCGATGCTGAATATCTCATGTTGTTGATATGTGTATAACGCTTGCACATGTTGCGTCTTCCGCAGCACACACTCGAGGTCCGCGTAAACGATAAAGTGCACTCGTTCCTTGTGGTTTATATTCTGGAAATTCAACCACTTGTCTTGGGCAGGCAATGTGATAGCGCAATCGTTTATTCTCTGACAATCACAGCGTGTGATTGCAACCTCTCGCATAAAAAATAGTGCAAGCACCTGTAAAAATAATGAAGACATTTTTAATTACTTTTTTGCTAGGTCATGAGAATTTTTTAAATATATTATACATACCGATCGCAAGTGTATTTCTTGTATTGCTCATTTTTACTCAGTTGGGAACTGATGAGGCGGGACAGATTTTTTATCCAAACAAAGTGGCCCACGCTGTCTTCACGCGGATTTTGCACGTATAATAAATTGACATGCTTCTCTTTCTTGTCATTGGACAGCTGCAGCGGAAGAATCTTTACATTGCCATTTCCTTTTTCATCCCGTAGACGTTGATTGATACATTGTTAAGACTCTCAAATTTTCCAATGTCCTTTACTGTAACGGGAAACGCAATGTCATCAAACTTTAGGACTGTTATATAATGCAGATATGACGACTCCAATCCTGTGTTTCTTTCAGCAGGGTATAGAGCGGCGACCACTGACAACGCGAAGTATGCATTGTCTTTTGAATTAACGTTCACTATCGCGCGCTTTGTCATTATTTCTCGCGGTAATGTCACGTAACACCCCGCGTGTAGAGGATTGTATTTACTTATATTTAGAATCAAATTGAGAATTCGCGACAACGCCCACCCGCTATCACGTTCTTGAAACTCTTCGAGTGAGGCCAAAGTGGGCTCGATAACGCGTGGCTCGTATCACTCCAAATCCGACGTTTGGAATAGTTTACAATTTTTAGTATTTATACTTTTGTTGGCACGTTTATCACCTGTTACAAACACGCTGTTGAATGCTGTGTTCACTTTTACACTATTGTGTTTTTCTAAAGCGTCCCGCACTCGCTCGAGCACTATATCGCCTGCGTCTTCTAAAAACGTTCGCGGTTCAATATAGTTTGTATTTATCACTGCACCTGTCTGAATGTGATTCTCGAACGCTGTATCTATCTTTCGCCACATGAGTTTGTTCGCGTTATTACTAGTGCTCGCGTAATTATCACTTACATGCACGAAACGTCTTTGTAATTGTATCTTTTCACCTTCGAGTCGCGCGATCCTCGCCACCAACGATTGTCTTTGTCCGACGGCAAGCCGAGGACGCTTTATGGGGCTGTTCCTCAAGTTGTTGTATAAACTCGTCGCATCGCTGCAACCACATGAAACACTCGCCCAAAGTAGTGACTCCATTTGCTTGCTCCAACAGCTCGCGTTCCACTTGCTCGAAATTATTCTCCATTTTTATGTCTTTTTAGCACTTTTTTAAAACAGCACCGTACAATCTTCAACAGGACACTTGCATGTAATTTGTATTGTATTGTATAGTAAGTAGCACCTAATGCAGAATCGATATTTGTCTTGAATTTCAAAGTGCATTAGCTTGCTTTGTATTCCACATCGAATAAAAACACATATCTCTATCTCTTGTTCAGACAAAACATATTCATCCTCATCATTGTTCAAAAGATTAGAAAATTCGTGGTAAGTGCGCAACATTTTCTCTACATAAGGATTCTCAGTCTCATAACAAAGGTGGCTCATTCCTATTACTTCGATATACCTTCCAACACTTGCTGGTATCTCAAGGGAGAGGTTTAATGGCGCACAGTACAATTGGACACGTTGCAATTGCCCACCGTACTATTAGACACGAAACATTGCGCACCGTTCGATTGTACACCGTTCGATTGCACACCGTTCAATTGAACACAGTTCGATTGGACACCGTTCGATAGTTTAACCGTCAATTAATCAATACTCGCATAGAAATGCTTGAACAGAATTAGAATAAATTCTTGGAAGAACACGAAAACCTATGCTTGTCTGGAGGTGATAACTTGAGCGAAAAACTTTATCTCAAGACCCGCGTATATGAACGCTGTCAAGCCTTTTACGTATATGTTCAGGTCAAACTGCTCAATCATCGAGAAGATTCTAAAACGACTGAATTAAATTCCAGATCTTCGTTCCTCGATCATGAGACATCTACCTCAATGTTGCCTCGGAACTTCTTGCCTCGAGTTAAATTGCCAAATTTCTCAGGAGATTACAAGTCCTGGCGTTCATTCTACGATCTTTTTACAAGAATGATCCGAAACAACAAAGATTTGTCAGATGCAGAAAAGACGCATTATTTAAAGACATGCG
Source organism: Monomorium pharaonis (assembly GCF_013373865.1). NCBI lineage: Eukaryota > Metazoa > Arthropoda > Insecta > Hymenoptera > Formicidae > Monomorium > Monomorium pharaonis. Next base: position 13,051,058 of record NC_050476.1, on the reverse strand, counting down.
TTACTGGAGAAGCAGCACGCTTGATTTCCAATCTACCTGCCTCGAGTGAAAATTACATTGTCGCATGGAAGCTTTTGGTATCAACATACAAAAACAAGCCATTTCTGATATCCGCTTAACTGGATCGAATCTACGAAATAAAGTTGAAGGTCAAGAGTGCTTAAGCAACAAGAAACCTACGAACAACCATGTTGGAATCCGTCGGCGCTCTACGCGCGCTAGGATGCGCTGTAGATCATTCGGATCCATTACTTGTACATTATTTAGTTAAATTGCTCGACCCGCAGTCTCGTGAAATATGGGAAATGAAGTTTGGATCATCAGCAACACACCCGCCCTTCTCGCAATTCAACGAGTTTCTACTCGGAAGGATACAAACATTAGAAAACATGCTCCCCGTCGATAGGGATGCCCTGGATAAATTTGTGTCCGTTATTGACGTGGCCTTTATTGACGTGGCCATTATTGACGTGGCCATTATTGACGTGGCCAATATTGACGTAGGCAAATGGGACGCTTTCTAAATATGCATACATATAGTATAATTTCTGTTTTATAGACATAAATTGCAAGGCTTGTAACGTATGTTCTATTTTAGTACATTTATTACATTGTAGTATTACTCGCATAGCCCGATTCTGTATTACTTACAATATATTCAATTGTGTTTTTTCCATATCTACTAATAATGTTGCACAATACTCAAAGTGGGGTATTATTATCGGCTTATATACAATACACTTCGTATATGTCGATATGTAGTTTCCTATTCTATTTAAAAACCCGTGTCTTCCAATTTTTTTAACGTATAGTCACAATAATCCTTAAATCTAAGTTTGTTATCAATAATTATACCTAAGTACTTTATTACCTCTATACGCTCTATTTCCCTTCCGTCTAGGCATTTTTATACAATAGTTCCCCTTAATTATTTTTTTATACTTCTCAAAATCATAAATTTTATTTTTCTCTGATTCATTTTTAGCATATTCAATCTCATCCACTCTTCAACTATATTAAAAATCATTTTTTCTTCTATTTCTGCCCTACCTTCTTTAGCTACATATATTAGTGTATCATCCGCAAACATTTTTATACTATAGTTTGCTGGGCAAATTTTTATTATACTATTAATATATACATATAATAGCAAGGATCCCAACACTGATCCCAGTGACACCCTGTGCCAAGTTCGCATTAATTTTGAGCAATAATTACTAATACGAAATTGTTGCAATCTATTTTTTAATATTTATCCATTGTTTTTATCCATGTTTTTATCCATTCTAATACATTTCTTCTAATACCGTACTGGAAGGGAGGAGATGGAAGGAGAGAGGGAAAGAAAGAAAAGAGAATAGAAATGGAGGAAATGGAGGTAGAAGTAGGACGGGGGGTTAAGGGGAGGAGAGAAGAAAGAGGAAGTTGAGAGGAAGGAGTTAGGGAAGAAAAAGAGAGGGATGGAGAGGTGGGGAAAAGAGAGAGAAGAAAGAATGTGAAGCTAGGAATGATATAAGCGTAGCGTTTTTGAATGTAGCAGGATTAAAAAATAAAGATTTAAATTTGGAAAGGGTTAGAGAAGTGGGGTGTAATGATACTAATAGAAACTTGGGTAGAGAAAAAGGACTGGGGAGAGATAAAAAAGAAATGTCCCAAGAGTCACGAATGGAACGCACAAGAGACAAGAAGAGAACATAAAAAGGGGAGAGCTAAGGGAGGGATAATTATGGGAGTCAGGAGAAAAATAACAATAAAGGGGAAAGAGAGGGATAAGGTGGATGAAGGAAAGAAGATAATAAGAAGGAATGTCAGGTGGGTAAAGAGGTCCTGAAAATAGTAGGGGCTTATAGTATATCAATGGGGACATGAAAAGAAGCTGGAAGCAATGGAGTGGATAGAGGAGAGAGAAGAAGAGGTGAGGATGGTAATAGGGAGGGACTTTAATGCTAGAACAGGAGGAGAGGGAGGGAAATGGAAATGGGGGAGGAGGGGAAAGAATGGGATAGCAGAAGGTCAAAGGACAGTAAAATAAATAAAGAAGGAGAGATATTGTTAGAATTTATAAAGAAAAGAGAATGGTTTATTATAAACGGGAGTATAGAAGGAGAATGGACACAAGAGGAGAATTTGTAATAGATTACGTGTTAGGAAATGAAGAGATAGTGAAGGAGGTGACAAAACTAGAGATAGGTGAAAAAATGGATTCGGATCACCATCCAGTGTTAGTATGGCTAAAGGGTAAGGAAGTTAAGGAGAGAATAGGGAAGGATAGATCAGGTGGATAGAATAGGTGGATATGGAATGAGATGGGAAGGGAAAAATTCAGACAAGGTTTAAGGGACATGGAATGGGGAGGAGAGGATATTCAAAAGACGATGAATGAGATAGAGAAGAAGATTAGGAATATTTGGAAAGAATCAGTAGGGGAGAGGAGGGGAGAAAAAGTGGGAAGGAAAGGGTGGTGGGACATGCAGTGCGCGATAAAAAAAGAGAGATAAGAAGGAGGTTAAGAGAATGAAAAAAGGCAAAATAGGAGGAGAAATATACAGAGAGGGGAGGAAAGAATATAAGGAGCTATGAATAAGAAAAAAGCCGAGGAGAACAAAAGATGGGAAAGGGAGGTCGAAGAAGCGGTAACGGACAGGTATGGCAGGTGGACAAGGATAGGAAGAGAAAAAGGGGAATAAATTGGGAGATAAAGATAGAGGAATGGGAAGGATATTTTAGGAGGCTATTGAGGGGAATAGAGAAAAGAGTGAGATGGGGGAGAGAAAAAAGAGGTTAGGAGAGGAAATGGAAATAGATAGGATAGAAATAGATAGAATAATTAGAAAATTAAAGGAGGATAAAACGATGGGGATAGACGGGATTTCAAATAAAGTGTAGAAATACGGAGGAGAAGAGATTAAAGAATGGATATGGACAGTATGTAACAGGATCTGGGTAGGGGAAGGATGGCCGGAGGAATGGAAGAAGGGGGTGGTAGTACTGGTACTAAAAAAGGGGCAAGGAGATAGAGTGGGGGATTATAGGAGTATAACGATTATTCCCTCCTTGTACAAAATATACGTGACGATATTAGCAAATAGGATGAGAGAGGAAATTGAAGGGAGAGGGATGATACCGCCAAATCAGACAGGTTTTAAGAAGGGGATGGGAATAATAGACAACTACGTGCTAAATTATTTGGTAAACAGGAAGATTAGTAGGAAAGGAGGAAAGTTTATAGCATTTTTTGTAGATCTGAAGGCAGCATTCGATTCGGTAAGTAGAAGGGAAGTGATAAAGGCAATGAGGGGAAGGGGGAGGAGGAGACATGGGAGCATATCTGCGAGATGCAAATTTTGGAGGGAGAGGGGAAAGGGAAGTTGGCAGTATGAGGTGGGAAGGATATTAGCAGATGATAAAGGAAAAGAGGGGTGGATGAGAGAAGTGGAGAGGGAAAGAAGGAAAAAATGGATGAGGGAAGGGAGAGTGAATGCAAGTATGAAGAGTGAATAAAAAATAGAGAAAAATGTAAACGGAAACGGAAGTCCTGGAGAGGTAAAAGGCAGGATGAGGAATGATAGGGTAGAGGGAGGCATGGCGATGGCGTCATAATTGTTAGAAATTAGACGGCGATAGATAAGCGAGTAAGAAATACGTAACATTGTCTACTTTTCATAATTCTCGTCGGACTATTAACTATTTGTTTCATACGTAGACTAGATATTATTGTTCGTAATTTTTTTTGTAAAATGAATCTATCTAAAAATCTATATTAAAGTTTCTTACTATCATACATTCTTCTCTTATCATCAAATCCTCTATAATTTATTCTAAAAATCGCAGGAAATCGCCATCAGAGACACTTGATGAGTGATATATTACCATTAGCGCCCTTTTGTAAAATTTTTCTCTTACAACTATCGCAACGCACTAGCAATTCGCACTTATAGATGTTAATATCGTAGTGTTGCGCGCCGCGCGTCGCCTGATACATCCCTGAAGCGTCGGTCAGCTGACGGTTATTATCGATCGGTTGATTGCCGGGAGAGATTTGTAAGTGACAAATGTTTCCTATCTAAAAAAGGAGATGTTAAATCGAATCGAATTTATTGTTGCCGCTTTTCCGAGATGCTGATTGGCTGTCTCGCTATCTCGTTGTTAAGTGCGTCGTGACTTTCTTCACTTCGTGTCATTTCCAGCTGTCAAACTACTTCGTATCATTTTCAGCTGTCAAACTGTTAGTTTTGATAGTTGATTGAAATAATCAGGGAAAAAGAAAAAAGAGCCAAATAAAAAATATAAGAGAGAAACAGAGAGAGAGAGAGAGAGAGAGAGAGAGAGAGAGAGAGAGAGAGAGAGAGAGAGAAGTAAGAAAAAGCTTAATTTTTTATAATACATTAAGTATTTTATTTCTGAAAACAATAATATATATATATATATATATATATATATATATATATATATATAATTTTTGAAAATAATTTTTTCCTTTGAATGTTTTTTGCTTTTTTTCCTTTCTTTTTGTTTGAGTACGAGACTTTGTGGTGTCGGTGAGCCCGGCCTTACCCCTACCACGACCGGCAACGTCGCGGATAGCAGCGGCGCACATGCGCTGCTTGTGGAGGAGAGAACGCTGCGTGCGTGACCTAACTCTCTCTCGCTGTTCGTATCGAGTCGTGATCGGTTATCTGTACGACTGCAGTATTTTGTGATAAGTGTATTAGAGATATAAAGAGTGTATAAAAACCACACGCAGGATCTTTTTCCGTAGCACACCCTCGAAAGCTAATATCCTTCAGGTTACGGGCCCAGGGCACGCGTCCACTGCGTGAAGTGCAACGGTATAAAGTTTGCGTGTTAATAAGAGGATTCTAGAAGGTAAATACACAAGATCTCTGTTCTGACGAGAATTGAGAACGGTACTTAAATAAAATTCATATCAGAATTAGATGGAAAGGGAAGACAAGGAGGACGTCATTTCTCTGGAGGATGAGGATTGTCATCAAATTGTCGACTACGAAAGCGATAGTGAATACAATGAGACAATGACGCAAGAGATAGTAGAGGCTAGAGAAAGAGAAGAGACTAGAGAAAGAGAAGAGGCTAGAGAAAGAGAAGAGGCTAGAGAAAGAGAAAAGGCTAAAACTTTAGAGGCTAAAGAAAAAGGTATACTCATGAATGTTTATTTTAGAGGTTGCAAATTAAAGTAAGAGTAAAAGTTTAAAATATTTAAAAAATAAGAGGAAAAAAAATATATATATATATAAATTTTCTTTGTATATATATAAAAGAAATAAGAATCATATCAAAGGATGACGAAACCAGAGGAGCCAAGCCCAAGAGGACACTAGAGAAGGAAAAGCCAAGAATCTTAGAGGATAAGAGGTTCGTGCAAGGTGACAGCCCGTTTTTGCTAATAGGCAGCAAAATTCTGTATGAAAAGCAAGAAAAGCTAATTGCTAAAAATGATCTGATAGCCAAAAAAATGCAAGCATCGCTCAAAATGATCGAAAAAATTATGGGGGGAGCGAACAAAATGATGGAGAAAATGGTCAGAGTGTCGGAGGTCAACCTGGAAGAACAGAGAATTAAACTTAGATGTTTAGAGGTAACTAAAAATAACACACAAAGTTTAGAGAATATAGAGGAAAGCCAAAAGTCAAAAGAGTTAGAGTTGAATAATAAAAAGAGAAAGTTAGAAGAAATGATCCATGGATCTGAGCATAAAGGAAAAGAGGTAGTTAATAATAATAAAAATCTAGAGGTAATTAAGAGTGTAATTAAAAGTGAATTAGATAATCAAAAACTAAATATTAAAAGAGAATATAAGCTGACGCAAAAATCCAACTTCGATCTCTGGTTAGATTATCTAAGATCAGAACTAATGAGTAACAATTTGCTAGATGTCATAGATTTAGAAGTAACTGGTCCGGAAAATCTTACAGAGTCAAGGACAATTAAAAGAAATAACCTTGTTAGAGACATAATAATCAATCGTTTAGATGAAGAATACCATAAGAGAATTTTACATGAACGCGATTCTAGAGTAATTTTAAAGAAGTTAAGAGGATATAAAAAGAGTGAGACAAATGTTACTCACACATCCGTAAGAGCTCGCTTATATCAAATGAAGATGAGAAGAGACAAAAAAGTGAGTGATTTTTGCGAACGTTTTGACTCAATTATTAGAGAATATGAGACGTGTGAAGATGCAATCCCTCTCACTGAACAAGAAATCAGATCTTCGTTCTATCAGGCTGTGTCTTCTAACATACCTGAATTAAGAGGCGTTGATCTAATTAGAAGACAAACAAACTTGAAAGAGATGAACATAGATGAAATAAAATCATTCATCCTACAGTTAGAAGCAGAGAAGAAGTCAGAGGTGAGATACGAACCTAGAGTCCAAAGAGTAGCCAGCAATATCAGAGAAAAACCGGAAAACAGATGTTACCGGTGCAACAAAGATAGTCACTGGGCAAAGGAATGTCCACTGGCTGATACAAACACCTGGTTTTGCTACTACTGCCAGAGGGTCAGGACTCACAAAGGGGACGACTGCCCATTTTCCAAGACTCAGTCCACGGATAAATTTAGAGGAAAAAGGTACAAAAATAAAATGTTTATATTAGAAAGAAAACAAAATAAAATCAAACGCGAACATAAGGGCTTTAAGAAAAACATTAGAGGAAAAATGGTTAAGAAAGAAAATAAAGAGGACAAAAAGTTAAAGAAATCATAAAAAATCTCAGCAGATGAAGAAAAACTAGAATCAGGTAAGAATAGGTTTTTAAAGAGTTTAGATGATCCTAGAGAATTAATTAGCTTCATCGCGGATTCAGGAGCAACTGATCATATTGTAAACACAAATATAATTTTGTCAAATTTTGAGAAATGCGAGAATAAGTTTATTAAGTGTGCGAACAAAAATGGGTTTGCTGACCTGATGGTGGATGGTAGGGGAGATCTTTTGTTGTATAGAGATGAGAAAGAGGAAGAAGACATTAGATTAACTAATGTAATCACAACAAGAGATGTATCCGAAAACCTATTATCTCTGAGAAGGTTGGCGGACGCAGGCTTTAGCATTTATCTAGACGATAAAATATTTAGAGTCTATAATAAAATAACCAACAAAATAGCGTTTGAAAGAGCTTACGAAAAACCCAACTGGATAATACAGTTTAAAGTAAAGAGTAACAAAGTAGAGAAAGAGGGCGACGATAACTGTGCAGTATATTGTTGCAAAGCTAAAATAAAGTCACATTGCGAGCATCCTAGACAATCGCATGCAAAAATTCAAAACATAGAATTACCTAACTCGGTGGTAGAATATAGAGAAAATAAGAATGTTAGGCATGCGATTGGGAGGGAGAATGAAATGAAGCTCGCAAATGTGAACAAAAGATTAGAATCTGATCAGAATACAGATCTTAGCCAAATTATTAAAATAGAAGATGTAGAGTCATTAATAAAATTAAAGGAAATAGTTAAAAGTTCGATCCCAGAGAAACCAAAGAGATTAGAGAAAATTAACGAAGCAATGTTATGGCATGTTAGATTAGGCCACGCCTCATTAAGTTACCTAAAAAGATTACAAAAAGCAGAAAAGATCTTAGAGAAAGTAAAGTTTGATGACTCTATATTAGAGTGTGAGGTCTGTATTATGGCAAAAATGGAAAAGCTGCCTTTTAGAGAAACAAGACAAAGAGCGCAAAGACCACTTCAAGTCATACATACGGATATTATGGGTCCGATAAAACCAACATCTTATCCAGGATACAAGATATTCATAATCACATTTATTGACGACTATTCTAGACTAGCTAGAGTATATCTATTGAAGACAAATGGATCGACTAGATACAAGGCGAGACTGGTAATTAGAGGTTTTAGAGATAAAAACATATATGATCTCAAAGAGACATACGCTCCAGTTTCAAGATTGTCATTGGTTAGATTTATTCTGGCAATAATAAACAAGTATGGCTTACATGCCTGCCAACTAGACGTTAAGACTGCCTTTTTAAATGGAGTCTTAGAAGAAGAAATATATATGGAAATACCAGAGGGACTAGAGACAGATGCGCATACTAAAGGAACAAAAGTGTGCAAATTAGAGAAAGCCCTTTACGATTTAAAAATAAGTCCAAAAAAATGGAACAAGAAATTCTCAGAGGAAGCTCGAAAACTTGGTCTAGAGAATGATTTGCATGAACCATGTCTATTCACTTGGAGAAAAAAAAGCAAGATGGCTGTCATACTACTTTATGTGGATGACATGCTAGTTGCTAGCAATGACAGGGAAAAATTAGAGGAAATTAAGAATAAATTGAGTAAAATCTTTGAAATGAAAGATCTCGGAGAGCCTAAACAATTTCTGGGAATGTCAATAGAGAGAAATAAAGAAGAAAGATACATAGCCATACATCAGAAAACCTATACAAAAAATGTATTAGAAAGGTTTAACATGAAAGATTGTAAACCTCAGGACACACCAATGATCACTAGACGAGCGAGCAATAAAAATAAAAAGCCTAAGTTAAAGGAAATTAAAGATGAAATAGAAGCTGGGGAAGCAAAGAAAGTACCTTATAGAGAAGTAATAAGAAATTTGATGTATTTGGCAAACGCTACTAGACCTGATATAGCATTTGCAGTAAACTATCTAGCAAGAAAACAATTAGAGCCTACGGAAGAGAATTGGTTAGAAGTAAAAAGAGTTTTCAGATACTTAAGAGGAACTACAAATGGAGGATTGGTGCTTAGAAGTGAAACAGATGAATTGATGGCATTAACGGATGCAAGCTTTAGAGATTGTGAAGATTCTGCATCCACTGGAGGCTATATAATTAAATTGATTGGAGACGTAGTGGCATGGAGAAGTCACAAACAAACCTATGTTACGCTTTCTACCTGCCAAGCTGAATATTTAGCTATGAGTGACGCCTGTCAAGAGTTAATCTCGCTGGACAAGTCAATTAGACATGTTGTTGGAATAACGTTTTTTCCGATAACAATCCGGTGTGATAATAAGTCTGCAGGAGACTGCACTAAGAAAGATGGAAGTCACAAACTTAAAATGTTTGATAACAGCTTAGATGAAATAAAACAAACCCTAAGAGAAAGAAAAATTACCGGGAACAGAAAGCATATGGCAGACATACACGGAGATTTCGTGAAACAATGTGTTGATCAGAGGAAAATTAAAGTCGAATGGATAGAAACCAAAAAGAACTTAGCCGACATTATGACAAAGCCCCTACCTTTAGATGCTTTTAAGAGTTTAAGAGATAAAATTATAAATTGAAATTTAATCTGTAATAAATACCACTTTTTGTTTATTTAGGCAAGAAAGAGACCTAGAGGATTGTTAGAGGAGAGCCTGCTCACCAACGTACAAAGAGAGGGAATGTTGGAGTACGAGACTTTGTGGTGTCGGTGAGCCGGGCCTTACCCCTACCACGACCGGCAACGTCGCGGATAGCAGCGGCGCAGATGCGCTGCTTGTGGAGGGGAGAACGCTGCGTGCGTGACCTAACTCTCTCTCGCTGTTTGTATCGAGTCGTGATCGGTTATCTGTACGACTGCAGTATTTTGTGATAAGTGTATTAGAGAAATAAAGAGTGTATGAAAACCATACGCAGGATCCGTATCAGCTGTATTAATTGATTTTGAGACAGCTGTAAGAAAATCAATATATATACCCGTTTGAAGTCAATGTTAATTACAACAAAACGATACATTGATTTTCAACACCTGACTCATTAATATTATGTACCTTCTTTATTTCTATTTTCAGTATATACCTTTTTAATATTTCTTTCTTTCTTCTCTTACTTTCTGCTCCCTCTATTTCTTTCTTTCGTTTTTAAACATAATGCTTATTTTCTTTAACCTTAAAAAAAAACATTTAGATATGATAAAAGTAAAAACGCAACTAAGTCATATTAAAACTTCGAAATTTTGACAAAACAAGCTTTATATTGTAAAAGAAAGGAAAAAAAGCATTTCAAAGAAAAAATTTAAAAAATATTTTTTTAAATTATAGATATATAAATATTATTGTTTATAAAAATAAAATACTTACTTAATGTTATAAAGAATTAAGCTTTTTTATTTTTCTGTCTTTCTCCCCCCCTCCCTCTCTCTCTCTCTCTCTCTCTCTCTCTCTCATACTTTACCGTATTGACATGAATTTTTTTTTAAATTGCTTAGAAAAGAATGAACTTTAAGAATCTGGATTAATATTAGTCAGATTTTAACGAGAAACTTGTGAAAAATGATAACAAACTTTTACTTTTTTCAATTAAAAAATACATGTTTGGTTTTCATGCGATACAAAAGATTCGCACTTAACAAATCAAATTTTCGCCTAGGGATTCTCAAAGTAGGGTCTTTGCCCTTTAACTTAAAAAAAAGTACATGTAATTTAGATGATTTTTCGCAAAGTTGCATCACTTTGAAGATTGCCTAAAAATCGATTAAAATTTTTGTCCCGTTTTCTTTTGCGCCAGTGTATATATAGATATTTATAAAAAATAAAAAGTTTAAAAAAATAGCAAGAATTAAGTGATAGGTAGAAGGAAAGAGAGAGAGAGAGAGAGAGAGAGAGAGAGAGAGAGAGAGAGAGAGAGAGAGAAGTGGTCTGTTCTTTCTAGCTGCATTGTTGCACCGGTGCAATAAGTTAAAGTAAGACAAGTATATTTTTTCTCATTATTGCACCAGCGCAACAGTGCAGCTAGAAAGAACAGACCAAAGGAAAGAGAGAGAAAAAGAGAGAGAGAGAGATTAAGTAAATTTGAAAGAGATCTTATTAAGAGAGAAAAAAAGAGAGAGTGCGAGATTTCGGGAAGGTAACATTTGCGTTTTAAATATTTTGAAAAAAAGGAATCTTAAACTCTTAATTCTTATTTCTTATTAATTATCATTCTCAATAATTATTATTTTTTATTAATTATTATTCTCATTAAATATCATTTGCGTTTTAATTATTTTGACATTTTGTGTATTTTAATAGAAGAAAAGGAATGAGATTAGAGAGAAAGAATTGAGATCGAGAGAGTTTAAAAAAGAAATGCAGAAAGTGAAAGTGTTGAAATTTGATTGAAAATTATCAGGTAACATTGCATATAACATATTGTAATTTTTAATTTATTAAAAATTTTAATTTCAAAGTTGTATTATTAAAGTATAAGATTTAAAAAATTTAATTTTAAAGTTGTTGGATGCTTGTTGTCAGAAGTTGTTGAAATGGTCAGAGAGAGATAATGAGTTTTATTGAAAGAGATTAGAAAAGGAAAGAGATTAGATAGAAGGAAATTATGATTGAGAGAGATTAAACAAGAAAGCCAGAAAGTGAAAATTTGAAATTTTATTGAAAATTAACAGGTAGCATTACATATAATATATTATAATTTTTAATTTATTTAAAGGGGATTAAGTATGGAGGTAAAGTGTGTAAAAGTGATATTAAGAAACATGAAAATATAATATAATTAATAATTTGTGTTTAGAGAGAGAGAGGGAGAGGGAGAGGGAGAGGAGAGGGAGAGGGAGAGGGAGAGAGGGAGAGGGAGAGGGAGCGGAGAGCGCGAGAGATAGAGAGCTGAGAGAGAGAGAGAGAGAGAGATAGATAGCTCGAGAGAGCAGCTAACTCACTCGCCTTAAATCCCGTGTGTACAGTAATTTTGACCAATAAAAATATATAATTCTATCCCTACTCTCTAATTCACTGACCCCACCCCGCGTTAGCGTCTCCGCGTTAGCGGAAACTATCCCCTCCATAGATGCACTCGGCCCACATGAGTAGCGTGTGTGGGGGATAGCAATGAGGCAATGCGGGTCGCGTATTTCACGGAGAGTGGGAGTGAAACCAAGCAATAGGCGATAACCCCGCGTTAGCGGACTAAAGCCCCGAACAGTCCGCTAACACGGGGTTCCAGTGTAATAATTTAGAGAGGGAGAGAAGGAGAATGAGGGAGCGTGAGATAGAGAAGGGCATTAAATATGATAAAGTGTGTGAGAGTAATATTACTGAAGAAGAATAAATGCAATGTTCAATATAAAAATGCTAAGAGGCGCGCGCGAAGCGGGCGCAATGTTGTGTTCTAGTGTAAATAAAAATGAAATGACAGCTTTGTGCTGGACTCCTGCCGAGAAGGACGCCGTGTTAATCGGTTTCGTGTTTTCAAAATAAAGTTGGGGTTTCTATAAAAAAACTCGTCTAGCCTTTTTTCCGTGTGCGTGAGTGTGTGAGACCAAGAGAAACTCGACGCAACAATATCACTTCATTCAATGTCATGTTCAGTGTTCACAATATCACTTTAAGGTGATGCAGAACTGCCTCTCAAACTTGATCGGTGTCAATAATGTAGTCATTCGTGCACATCATTAATAAGATTTCGTACATATTTCTTTTATAAATTTGGAAATTCTTTTCCAGAATTACATATATTAGGTGTACAACTTTGCTTCCGCCGTTTTTTTTCGAAAGTCGAGGTTTTATTGTGAAAAACTGGTTATACATTTACGATTCAAAGTATTGTCTATTGCTGGCCACTACTTTCTTTTATCTTTCTGGCAGCATACAAATCCCGCGTCGAAAAAACTGGTCATCTTTTGAGATGATCCACGAATCGATCCAATTTTTCACTTCTTCATAAGAACGGAAGTGCTGGTCAGGCAGACCGTGTGTCATTGATCGAAACAAGTGATAGACAGAGGGAGCAATGTCCGGAGAATATGGCGGGTGGGGTAGGACTTCTCATTTCAACGTTTCCAAGTATGTTTTGACGGGCTTTGCGACAAGGGGTCGAGCATTGTCATGTTGCAAAATCACTTTATCGTGTCTATCGTTGTATTGCGGCTGTTTGTTTTTCAGTGCTTGGTTCAAACGCATCAATTGCTTTTGATACCGAATTGCCTGTAATTGTTTCAGTCAGTTTTAGTAGCTCATAATACACTACGCCGAGCTCGTCCCACAAATACAGAGCATGACCTTGGAGCCGTGAATATTCGGTTTGACCGTCGACGTGGAAGCATGGCCAGGAAGTCCCTACGATTTTCTGCGCTTGGGGTTATCGTAATGACCCCATTTTGAGTCTCCAGTCACAATGCGGTGTAGAAATCCCTTCCGTCTTTGCCTTGCAAGCAGCTGTTCACAAGCAAACAAACGAGAACGAAAAAAAACTGTTTTCATATTATTCTACTTATCAACTTCTTTCGAATCCACACTCACACATACATGAAATTTTCAGATACATTATTCCCTTATACTAAAGCTTCTAGCTTATTTCTGAAAGCACATTATTATTCTTTTTTGTAATGACAAGGGTGCATAATAGTTATTTTGTACGTATAGAGTCTTTAAAACTTAGTGCTGCAGATTAAAGTCACAAGACGGCTGCACGAAAGTATAATTTTCTAACTTTTTTTGTTTTTCACATGAAATTGTAATTACACACCCTTTGTTATTGTTTATATTTAAATTCTAGAGAAGGATTTACAATTCTATGAAATCAATTAAGAGCAAAGCGTATCCAAAAATAATTAGTGTTCAATTGGTAAAACAGACGACTCCAGCATCCCCTTAATGGCTTCTTTTAGGTATAATATTGCACCTGCTGTACTTCTATTCTCACTATCACATCTGATTATATCATAATCCGGCACATTTACTTCACTATCTTCCATTTCAAACGTTAGCCTCGTTTCGAACAATGCTATAACCGCTGAAAGAATCGTGTTTATAACTTGATTATGTATTTCATTATTGGCTATCTTATTGGCTATCAAACTTCGCGCATTTGTATACAGTATCAGTTTTTCTTTTTTCTGTGATTACTGTTTTGTATTCTCCCAGCCGGTCCTTCTTTTCTCTTTTTGCAAAATCTTCTTGAACGTCGAACATTCGGGAGCGTTCCAGATGCGCACAGTAATAAACGGACACAGCAAGCTGAGTGAAACGGACACAGTAACAAACGGACACAGTAACAAACGGACACAGTAACAAACGGACACAGACTAAACGGATACAGTAATAAACGGACACAGTAACAAACGGATACAGACCAAATGCGCACAGAGCGAAACGGACACAGTGCGAAACGGACACAGTAACAAACAGACACAGACCAAATGCGCACAGAGCGAAACGGACACAGTGCGAAACGGACACAGACCAAATGCGCACGGACCAAATGCACACGGACCAAATGCGCACACTGCACGTGCGCACGGACCAAATGCAGTCCATGTACATTGCAAGCAGAGTTAAGTCCACATAGGTTAGCGACTTGGACGGGGTGGGTGCGGGAGGGAGGGCCGAAGGCCTCCCTTGCACCCCCCCCCCGTGTGTGTGTGTGTGTGTGTGTGTGTGTGCGTGCAAAGCATTCACTGCATCACATGGGTTTGCGACTTTCCGTGTATGCATTTGGTCTGTGCGCATGTGCAGTGTGCGCATTTGGTCTGTGTCCGTTTCGCTCTGTGCGCATTTGGTCTGTGTCCGTTTCGCACTGTGTCCGTTTCGCACTGTGTCCGTTTATTACTGTGTCCGTTTGGTCTGTGTCCGTTTGTTACTGTGTCCGTTTCACTCAGCTTGCTGTGTCCGTTTATTACTGTGCGCATCTGGGACTCACTCGAACATTCCGGACTCAATGCATCATGGTCATCTTTTATTTTCAGATTGTATGTTTGGTTTTTATACATACAATTTATACATTTCTTCATATTTGTTGTACAATCATTTGAGTTATTATTACCTGCACATTTGTGACATGTTACATTTCGTATACAGTTTTTCGCAAAATGATGGTAGCCCCAACATTTAAAGCATCTCTTGACATTAATATGATTAAATACAGAACATCTCTTCTATCCTATATTTAACTTTTTTGGCCCAACATTAATTCATGTGTTTTTTCATTTAGTTTAATTATAATGGCGCCTCCTGTTTTATCTCTTCTATTAAATTAAGTTTTTAATCTTTTCACTATTCTCATCCTATTTTCTCATCGTATACCAAGTTTATTCTGTTTTTTGATTGAATCAATTAATTCTTCATTACTCAGGTTCCATTTTTCTTTGTTAATATCAACAATTTTTAATTTCGGCTTCATCTGTAGTGACTCAGTAACTTTAAAGTTGTCACCCAGGTTGCTTTGTATTGTAATTTTCAATTTTGCTATTTCTTTTCCAGTTTTACATCCCAGGATGACTGTACCATTGTTTCTTTTCTTTAACTCTGTTATTTCCATTTCCAACAGAGGAAGAAGGAGAGGTAGAAGAGGAAATGGAGGAGAGAACGAGGAAAAGGATCAAAGAAAGGAACAGAGAGAAAGAAGGGAGAGGGAGAAAGAAGAGGAACAAAGAAAAAAGAGAAAGAAACAGGTTCTGAGGAAGCAGAAAAGATAAGTAAAAAAGGAAAGAAACAGGAGGAAATTACAGAAGAGACAGAAAGAAAGAAGTGCAGCTGGCTTTGGAGAAGAAAAACAGGTGAAGAAACCGATAGAAGGGGAAAAAGGGAGAAAAATCGGTGAAGAAAGGGAGGAAAAAAGAGAAGGAAGATAAAAAGAAAAAAGGAAAATAGAAGAGACCAGGGGAGGAATATGGATGGATCTAAGGAGAAGGAAGAGAGTGAGGAAGTAAGGGAAAAGAAAAAGAGGGACAGAGAGATGTGGTGGAAAATAATGGAAGAAGAAGAGGTAGACAAGCGGAAAGAAGAGCAGAAGAAGAAGGACAGCGGGAGGAGAGAAGGAGGAGAAAGCAGGAAATGAGCGGTAAGATTAATTATATGGTATATATGACTTTTGTACCATTTTGTATTGACAAATTGATCACTATAAAGGATTTGGTGCACCTTCGAAAATATACTCCGGCAACCCCGAGAAGAGTCCGGTATAAAGATAAATACATGCATACATATAACAACTTATTTTACACACATACATAATTTTCTAACAGAATACTATCACTTTTTTAAACAAAACTAATTTCTTACATTTATTTCTGTGGTGGCCACATTATTCTCCCTGCTTCCTTTCGGCCCATTTTGCAGTGTCGCTACATTTTTATAAATAGTATATAGTGTAGTAAAGTCAAGGTTAGAATTGCTGAATTGCCTCATTTTTTCCTAACCTTAAAAAACACTGTGTAAAAGCAGTTTGAGTCACAAATGTATAATTCAGAGGGTGCAGACTTGCGTAACCACATTACCGGGAAAAAGTTCAATACGTATGACAAGTCTAAGTTTCTGTGAATGAATAGCGTAAAAAATATACTTCCTTTTTTTATTATATTTAACTCTTTTATTCTTAAATGTTTGGATTAGTTAACAAACTGAAACCTGGATGTTACAAGTCTGATGAGTGGAAACTATTCATCAATTCTTCTAAGGAAAGCTTGAAAGCAGTATTGCTGCACAATACCAATGTATATACCTCCATTCCTGTAGCGCACTTGGTAGTGATAAAAGAAGAGTAAGAACACAAATCTGAAAACAGTTCTTGAAAAAATTAAATACACAAGAACATAAATGGCAAATTTGTGGGTATCTGAAAATTCTCACCATATTATTGGGTCAACAATCAGATTACACAAAAAATCTGTTCTTCCTATGTGAATCGGATAGTAGAGATCAAACAAACAATTACATAAGAAAAGAATGGCCGATAAGAACGTCTTTGCAACTTGAGTCTAAAAACATCATAAATGAACCGTTATTTGAGCCTTCAAAAGTTCTTTTTCCCCCTTTTTATATCAAATTAGGACTTATGAAATAATGGGTAAAAGTTCTGAATAAAAAAGATGAATGTTATAAATATTTACGAGAAAAATTTTCCAACATCTCTGATGCAAAATTGCGGGAAGGAATTTTCGATGGACTTCAAATGTTGAGAGACTACAATTTTGTCGCAAAAATGGGTGAAGATGAAAGAGCAGCATGGCTGAGTTTCAAAGATGTCACAGAAAATTTTCTAGGAAACCACAAAAGTCAAAATTACAGAGAAAGAGTGGCGGAAATGGTGGAGAACTATAGAAAACCAAGTTGCTTAATAAATCTTAAGTTGCATTTCTTGGATTCTCATATTGACTACTTTCCAGAAAATCTAGGTGGTTATAGTAAAGAACAGGGAGAATGGTTTCATCAGGACATCAAAGAGATGCAGCATCGATATCAAGGCAAGTGGGATGTGAACATGATGGCTGACTTCTGCTGGACGGTCGAACGAGATGTCTCTGTGAAAGGGAAGAAATGTATGACAAAGCCATTTCACAGAACCTTCGAGAATAAAAGTGTTAGATAACAGAAAAAAGGAGTGAATTTTCTATGCTATTCATTCACAGAAGCTCAGACTTGTCATACGTATTGAATTTTCTCCAGGTAATGTGATTACGC
Source organism: Monomorium pharaonis (assembly GCF_013373865.1). Taxonomy (NCBI): domain Eukaryota; kingdom Metazoa; phylum Arthropoda; class Insecta; order Hymenoptera; family Formicidae; genus Monomorium; species Monomorium pharaonis. Next base: position 13,033,672 of record NC_050476.1, on the reverse strand, counting down.
AAACCTGCACGCTCTGAATTATACATTTGTGACCCAAACTGCTTTTAAGAGGTGTTTTTTTTTAGGTTAGAAACAAATGAACTAATTCCGCATTTTTGACTTTAAATTTGGATTCAGTGTGGCAAAATATATAGGATAGATTAGTCTGGTGGCCGGACCAACATTAAAAAAAAATTTTTTGGGGGGTTAGGAAATGGAGCGTCCCAGATGCGCATAGTAATAAACGGACACAGCAAGCTGAGTGAAACGGACACAGTAACAAACGGACACAGTAACAAACGGACACAGACCAAATGCGCACAGAGCGAAACGGACACAGTGCGAAACGGACACAGACCAAATGCGCACGGACCAAATGCACACGGACCAAATGCGCACACTGCACATGCGCACACTGCACGTGCGCACGAACCAAATGCAATCCATGTACATTGCAAGCAGAGTAAAGTCCACATAGGTTAGCGACTTGGACGGGGTGGGTGCGGGAGGGGGGCCGAAGGCCCCCCTTGCACCCCCCCCGTGTGTGTGTGTGTGTGTGTGTGTGTGCGTGCAAAGCATTCACTGCATCACATGGGTTTGCGACTTTCCGTGTATGCATTTGGTCTGTGCGCATGTGTAGTGTGCGCATTTGGTCTGTGTCCGTTTCGCTCTGTGCGCATTTGGTCTGTGTCCGTTTGTTACTGTGTCCGTTTCGCACTGTGTCCGTTTGTTACTGTGTCCGTTTCGCACTGTGTCTGTTTATTACTGTGTCCGTTTGGTCTGTGTCCGTTTGTTACTGTGTCCGTTTCACTCAGCTTGCTGTGTCCGTTTATTACTGTGCGCATCTGGGACTCACTCTTAGGAAATGTGAGCTAATTCTGCAATTCTGACCTTGGATTCGTATTGAACGGGTCAAAATACATAAGGATTGACTAGTCTGGTCCGCAGGACCAAACATTTTTTTGTGTGCCTGTGTTATTAGCAAAATTATTGTACAAAATGTAAATGAATGGCTATATTACCAGGGTAACACTCATTTGGACACGGTTCAAATGGACACGGTGCATTTGGACACAATGTTTTTGGACACAATATCTAACGCATTATTTATTTATTTGGATACGGTGCTTTTGGACACCATTCATTTGCACACCGTTCAGTTACACACCGCTCAGTTGCACACCGCTTACTTGCACACCGTTCAGTTGGACACAAAAAAATGGACACATACACACACGCGCGGGGAGGGGTCCAAGGGGGGCCTTCGGCCCCGTCGGTAGGGTGCCTTCGGCATAGTTATTTCTCACTGTGTCTAAGTGAACGGTGTGTAAATGGACAGTGTGCAACTCTACAGTGTGCAAATGAACAGTGTGCAACTGAACAGTGTGCAAATGAACGGTGTGCAAAATATTGTGTCCAAAAGCACCGTGTGCAAATGCACCGTGTCCATTTGAACCATGTGCAAATGCACCGCTCCCATATTACTATCTTTCCTTATATGTATGTTACTTATTTGATGTTTTTTCTTTCAGCTCATAAAATTTATTAATTATTAAATAATGAGAATTTTTCTGTACAAAATTATATAAAATTTTTTCTTGTTCTTCAAATAAATTATGTCTGTCGTGTATCAAATAAATTATATCTCTAACGCTAGTTAATCTTATATTATTAGCATTTATATACAGAGTTAATAGCGAGCATCGTCCAAATCTTATTAGGAAGATAGGCGGGATGGATATAAAAGTCCAATGTTGTCTTAGATCCACCAATAATCGATATATTAATTTTTCACTTTATACGAATGGGAACGCGCCGAGGGAAGTGCCGAGCCGCTCGAACTATAGGACCATTGTGTCAAACATTGGCTGTTCGCGCTGAGAGGGAAGAAAGAGAAGCGCGGCAAAGCATGAGCAACGGCGCGCTTCTCCTCCTTCTCCCTCCGCCGCCGGCAGCCAATGTTTGAGACAGTGAGCCGCTATAGCTCAAACGGCACAGCGCTTCCTTCGGCCCGCTCTCATTCGTATAATTTGAAAAATTAATATCTTGCTTATTGGTGGATCTAACCCAAGAAAATATTGTACTTTTATGTTCATCTCGATTCCGTCTATCTTTCTATTAAAATTTGGACGATACTCGCCATTTACCCTGTATATACTGAAAATAAAAACTTTTTCAAAATAATAATTAAATTTTGTTTCCTATGAGTAGGTAAAATATTTTTTTTCTTTATCTTTGTAACTAATGCAGGGTACTCTTTACTGACGTAAAAACTGTATATCTTATTTGTTGTTAATATGAACTTTTGTTATTTTCTTTTTCTATATTAAAAAAATTTTAAAATTATCTTTTTTTAATTTATGTACTTTTAAAATATATTAGAAAATTTATTTTTTAAATCTTCTATTTTGTAACTAGATCAATTTTTATATTCTATATTTCGATGCTTATCAATAGAAATACACGTACCCATTGATCCACGAAAGACGACAGGGGATAAATGTCGAATTGTTGAATATCTTTGCTAGTCCTTTCGAAAGACTGATCCGATCGCTGTTCCCGGAAATCGTCATTCGGAAAAACGTAAAATAATTCATCGTTCGGTGATGGTACCTCAGATTCTTGAAAATTCTGGCTGACACTTTTTTGTAAAGTATTACGTCGTACGGTCGAATCGAATCTTTTGCCATGAGCACCGAAACAGACATGCCCGAACGACATGCAATTATCTGTAAGAGATTAATTATTGATGTTATGGATGAATTGTTTGTGTAATCAGGGTAATGAAAAAGAATTCGAAATGTTATGATGTATCAAACGCTTTAGGTACGCATGAAACATACTCAGGATTCTATTCTTTTACTTTACATGCCATTGATCGATGAAACTACACCCACAGCAAAGATTTCTGGATCTAATTTTATTATTGTCCGATCTATCATAAAATAGGATCGATATAGCGCCAATCATATTTATCATCACAGAAGGAATATTTTATTCTTAAATGGTAAGTTCTTAAATCTAGAATAACATAATTTTTGATGCTATTTTATTAATTTTTTTAGAATAATTTAGTGTGACAAACTTATAATATTTTAGATTTAAAAATAGACCGATCTGAAGATCTTAATCTGAAAATCTGATTTTAAAATTTCTGGAAGGGTTAAATTTATTACATCAATACTAACACTAACACGTTAACATATATACCGTGATTCTCATTTTTCTCGATTTCTTTCATAGATTGACATATTTCAGTCTAGTAAGTTATATGTCAATGTTGAAATCTTACTTCCTTCGACGCACTTGATGTGCCCCTGTATTCATTAAATAGTACATTTTATTTACGAGAAAACGCTATGACAACACGCCACATAGCGTTGGATAGTGATCAGAATACTATTTTAAGAATAAAATATGTTCTAAACGTAAAAACAATATAAGCTTAAATTTATATATTGTTGCACGCGTCGCCCGGTATGATGGCCAGCCGCACGAGTCGATCGCCCGATTGCCATGGAAAAGCATGTTGATTTTGGTTTTAGATTACCTGAGCTGTCAAGCTTGTGTATTTTGGTGTGTTGAAATAAATATCGTTTTTCCCTTATCTACGCAAGAGTGTTTTTTCTTGCAAGCATCTGTAAGTTCGGGAGAGTGTGAGAAAGTGCACGCGAGGTTCTTTGAAGTGCGGAAGTGACGCGAAAATGCAACACTTTTTGAGAGCTCGTCCGGAATAATGGACGAGCAAACGAGCCGATGAAAAAAGTTTAAAGCGTCGAGGAATTTTTATGACGACGATACACTCGCCGAGGAAGACCCGCTCTCAGATCGTGTCGTCGATTTCCGCGAAAACGAGTGCGATGAAAGCCGTGTTGATGCGGCAAGAGCAGCAGACCTTCGCGCCAAGATCGAAGCCCGTTTCTTGAAGCGCGAAGCAGCCTTTCGGAGGTTGGAGGAGTGATTCTCCGACCCACAGCTAAGTCCAAATTTTAATGTGATTCTACCGGAAATTCGGTCAAAGCAACGCGATTCGGGGGCGCGGAGAAAGCGTGTGCGGGTGTAGTGCAAAAGGAGGTGGGAGTAAAAATTAAACCCGACACTTTTGACGGCTCGATGTCGTTGCAAAAACTTTTATAATTTAAGCTGGTCGCGCGCGCGAATCAGTGGAATAAAGCGTCGAAAGGGGAGTGGTTTACTTAGACACAGTACAATTGGACACAGTGAAAATGAACACGGTGCAAATAGACACAAAGTAATGTGCACGTTTCAAATGGACACGGTTTATTTCGACACAGGAATTTTGGCCACAGTAATTTTGTACACAGGAAAAATAAATTTTGGACAAATTACAATTTGGACACGATAAAAATGTACACCCTGCGATTGGACACGTAAAATTTGTACACCGCAAACTTGTACACCACGTACATTGTATTGGAAATCTGCTAATACATATAAACTTTACTTTGTTTGCAATGTACAACATGGGTTAGCGACTTTGACGGGGTGGGTGCGAGAGGGGGGAGATGGCCCCCCTTGCGCGCGCGCGCGCGCGCGTGTGTGTGTGTGTGTGTGTGTGTATGCAAACCATTCTCTGCACTACATGGGTTTGCGACTTTCCACGCAAAACTTTGCGGTGTACAACTTTGCGGTGTACAATTTTTACGTGTCTAAATGAACCATGTACAATTTTACGGTGTACAACTTTACAGTGTATAACTTGGCAGTGTATAACTTTGCGGTGTCCAAATTTTACGTGTCCAATTGCACAGTATACATTTTTATCATGTTTAAATTGTAATTTGTCCAGAATTTATTTTTCCTGTGTACAAAATTACTGTGTCGAAATGAAACGTGTACATTATTTTGTGTCCATTTGCACTGTGTCCAAGTGAAGGCCACTCCAATTTTTTGTGCAGTAATTTTTACATAATTTTTTCCTATGGGTTGATCTTGTATCATTTTTAAATTTGTTTATGTACTTAACATAATCTTCTTTACCTTTGTGAAGTTTTTGATATGTTATTACTTTGTTATTATTTTATTTGTACAAATAATTTCCATATTATATAATATTAATTGGCTATTGTGTTTTAACTACACGCCAAATTTTTGCTTTACTATAATCACGTTGGTTGATTTTAATCATTTAATTATTTAAGCATAAAACCCGTTTAAACGTTTTTGTAATATTAAAAAGTAATAGTAAATAAATTTTATACGTATGTTTTTATGATTGGCGCATTTACTAAATTATAATTACTATGTTATAATCTTTATAGAGAAAACAAATTATTTGTCCTTTTATTTAGGATATTTTTATTCTTTCTATATATTTGCTGAAGCTTAGTTCTAAAACGTTAGTTCTAAAAACCGCCACAAGTATTGCTACAGTCAATTTTAGAAATGGGCACAGCAAATAAGCATAGATGTCGTTTTGCACTGTAAAGAGGAGGAAGTGTGGGTGGATCTTGCTTTACGTAGAGTCGCAAACCCATGTGTACCCGCAGTTTCGCTCTGTAAGCAGGGGGAGGTGTGGGTGGATCACATGTGTGCAATGTGCATGTGTGCAATAATGTCATGTGTGCAGTGTGTATGTGTTCGAGATCGAGAGACGATGCTTACAATAAATCATGTATTTTGTCTTAGCTTGGCAAATCTCTTGTTTCTCGATCTCGAGCATTTGATCGTTGGTTGACGTTCTCGGAACCCCCGGGTATAACAAAGTGAGAGTAAATAACAACACAGCGGCCGTGACAGTTAAAACAGCTGAGCGGCCGTCAAATTCAAAGCGAGTGCTCGCGTACTAACGTCGTATCTTCTCGGCTTAAACTTGTATCTTCGCCCCACTCCCAGGAGATAGAGTGCTCATATCCTTTAGTATAGTCTTACTCGTTTGTCGAGGATTCGATAAGTTTTGGCGAATATAAAACCGAGACTCCGCGGGCGCAGGCATACAGTCGCAGAGATTCGTAAGGATCGGATCGCTAGTTTTCGACTCATTATTATTCGCATAGTTTTCTGTTCGCTTAGTCGTGTGTGCTCGCCGACTGCGGTATGCGTTAAGTCTCGTGCTCCGAGATAATAATAAAGTCGAGTCTATTGTGTCGATCGCGCGGTCAGCGTTTCCGCCCGTTTTTCAAGTGCGGACTTACGATGACCTGCAGAGCAACTCTTACTCGTGCTTTCGAACCTTGATTGTATATATTGTAAATAGTTTCTTTTGACTTTTTAAATATATATTAATTCTGTGCTGTTCTAAATTGATAGCTTTCATTACCACGTCACTCCCGTTCCTATCTTTCGGTTCTGCTTGAACAGTATGTGTGCAACAGTGTCATGTGTGGAATGTGTATAAGCGTAATAATATCATGTGTGCAATGTATAAAAGCATAATAATATCATGTGTGTAATATGCATATGTGGAATAATTTTTAATTGATTAATTAAAAACATTTCGGAACAGCACATATTAATTGGCAAATAGTAAGCCAATATTGTATTAAGATTGACCAACAGTTGACCAATAGTAAGCCAATGAACTGTGCTACTATTAGACGAACAACTCCGCCCCTTTCCTTCACCCCCATCCCTACCACAGGACAAGGCGTATATAAGGACGGTTACAATCCAAGAGAGCTCAGTATCGGAGCTCCTAGCCCTGATAATGCAAACTGCAACGTTCGCGAAACGTCAGCGCAATACTGTACCAGGACGCGGCATGTATCCGGAAGCCCTTTCTATTGGAAGCAATATCATGTGTGCAATGTGTATGAGCGTATTAATATCATGTGTGCAATAATGTCATATGTGTAATGTGTATGTGTGCAATGTGCATGAGCGTAATAATATCATGTGTGCAATGTGGATGTGTATAATAATGTCGTGTGTATAATGTGTTAATTTTATTTCTTCATTTTATGTATACAATAATGTGTGCAATGTGCATGTGTCATGTGTACGATGTGTTTGCGCGCAATACTGTCGTGTGTACAATGTGTACATACGCAATAATGTCATTATATGAGGTTGTAATAAGATTAGTATGTCAAGAATATTTTTGTCTTGGTGTCAGAAATCCTTTCTAAAAGAGTACATTGTCACATTCAAAAGTTCATCTTTAACTATTTTATGTTTACAGATATAAAGATCTTCAGAAATTTTTTCACGAAAAATGTGTTATTTATTAAAAACCACTATAAAACAAATTTTTTTATTAGAATAAAAAATACATTATACGAAACTTTATAATTACAAGAACTTAAAAAATTGTTTTGGAATCCTTGAAAAGTTTTTTGTGTAGTCTTGATCAACACATACTTTTTATTAAAATCTTACCTTTGTAGTTATAGGTACTCCTGCGACCTGTACTCCTTTCTCCTCGCGCTGTAAAAGAAATTAATGTTACAAAAACAGTAAATAAATTTTAAAAATTTTCATAATTTTTTTCGGGTATTCTTACACTCTCTTGCAAAGTAATGCAATGAAAAATTTTAATTTTAATGTGTAATGAACCCCCGCCCGGCGACCAGCGACCGCGTACGGCTCGGCCGAACATCCGTCGAACCACGATACGGGCACCGGCCCGTCATAAAAACTCCACACAGCGTCGAGGCAAAAATCGTCTCCGCAAGTCGCGCGATTCCCCACCGATCTCCCGACCGTCGGGGATAGAGTACAAGAGAGGCCGAAGACTCCCGAGAGTCACCGACCCTCCACCCGGACGGGTATAAAAGACCGTCCCGGTGGAGGTAGCTTCACTTCTCTTGAAACGATCTCGCCGAGACACGACAAGAAAGAAGCTTCCTAAATCGCGACCAGAGGTTAGAGTGGAGAGTTCTCCGTTTTAGCCGAGCGTTCTCCGGCTCTGATCGCATCTTCTCCTTCTCCTGGGGTCAGTGCACTAAGGGTAAAGAGTTCTTTGCCTTTGCCGAGATCTCTCGACTACTGGCCCGCTCCGTTCCTAGCAAAAACGGTCTAGGCTAAAAGGGTCAAGTGTTCTTGGTTTCTCCCGAGCGTTCTCGGATCTAGATCCGTATCCTACCCATGGATCACCGCCTTATCCGAGTTTAAAACTCACGACCGCCCACCGCACAGCGCGAACCCCGCCGCACCGAACCACCAGCACGGCGAGAATACCACCCGCCGTACCGCGCTAATTCCCGCGCTTACCAAATCCGAATTCTTCACCGCGGAGCGCCAGCCGTCTCACCGCGAGCCCTGCGACCGCCACCGAGCATTGCACGCGACTTACATAAACAGATGTTCGGTACAAACACGCGTATAACGCTCTGTACATATTGTAAATAGTATATATAATTAAGAATATATCTGTTTCTCATTACAAATCAACTGTCTATTGTCTTGGACCTTTTTTTTCTCTCCATATCCTGGCGAGCTAATCCGCGCAGAAATCAGGTCGTTACAAATAATTTACATAATGCACAATACTTAATCTGGATTAAAACTGGCGAAAAAGGGGAAAAAAAGAAAGGCTAAGAAATTACATAAAACAAATCAATAAATAGTACAGTTTATTCTGATAATTATGGCGTTAAAATACTGTTTAATATTTTTTATTAAAGAGAATTAATTTCATAATTTCATAAATACAACACACATTAATATACTGGTTCCATATATGTATATATATATATATATATATATATATATATATATATATATATATATATATTGTTGCGCCCGAGTCGGGAGATCGTTCGGGATTTCTCCGTGGAACGTGAACGTTGTCCCTTGATTACGGATGTTGACACGTTGTCAAGGGAGAGTTGAGCTTGAGATTTCGAGCCGAGCGGACGTGCTTTGATCTTGATCCGTGAACGATCTTTGTATTTCAAGCCTCATTAAAGAGTTTTATGAAAGAGAGTGTCTTTGTCATTTCGCGCAGAAGTGCGCGAGTGATTGTGCGAGGCAGACTTGCCGGGCGAACGCAACATTTTTGGGGGCTCGTCCGATCTTAACGGACTGGCGACACAAACGAGCTATGGTTACGAGAACCCCGTCTTACTCGGATTTGATTGCGGCTTCTTCCGCGGAGGAAATGCCTTTTACAAGGAAGCGAGCACGTGCATTGGAGTCAGCCAATGCGGTAACCAATCCTACTGCGGCTCAAATGGAAGTTCTTCAGGAACTGCTTGTGGAGATGCGCTCTTTGCGCGAGGAGCGGCTGCGCAGAGAAGAGGAATTCTCCGCAAAACAGAGACAGCGGGACGAGGAGCTACAGATTCTTCGTTCTCAATTACAGCTAAGTCTTTCCAATAATCGTGAAAGTGGTGACGCGGGTGACGCGGGGTCGAGTCGTGCGAATTCAGCTCGCGTTTCCGCGGGCGAAAGAGGCGAACGCTTAGAGCCCAGTTTTAAGTTAAAACCCGATACTTTCGATGGAACAGTTTTGCTACGGGAATTTCTCTTGCAGTTTGATTTAGTTGCTCGTGCGAATCTTTGGAATGATTCTTTTAAAGCCATCGCTCTCGCTTCTTGTCTGCGGGGTAAAGCACGTTCTGTTTTAGAGTCTGTTCAGAATCTCGAAAATTTAGAATTCTCGGAATTGAAATCCAGGTTAAAATTACGCTTTGGGAAGACGCGTTCTTCTCAAAGTTGTTATACGCAGTTTGCAAACCGTAAACAAAAATTCGGGGAAGATTTTGCTACTCTAAGAGCAGAATTAGAGAGACTCTCTCAATTCGCTTATCCTGAATGTTCTTATGCGGTGTGCGAGAAGATAGCTTGCGCACAATTTATTTCGGCGCTTTTAGATGAAAATATTAAAAAAACTTTGCAGTTGGAGGGGATTTCCTCTCTTTATGTTGCGATTGAAAGGGCAAAAACTTTGAAAATTATCCTTGGAGAGAAACGTGAAGGAGCAGGTTCTTATTTTAAAAAGCGAAATTTTAATTTTGAAAAGAAAGCTGCTTCGGAGGAAACAGAAAAGAAAAAGGAAGATAGTGGGGAAGAAAAGAAACGTTTCGGGAACAAGGTTTCTAAAGAGTGTTGGACTTGTAGGAAAATCGGACATTTCCGGTCTGAATGCCCAATGAAAGGGGAAAACCGGGTTTAGTTGAACTTCCCGGAGCAAGTTCAACTTCCGCGAGAAATGTTCCGATGATTAGACGTATGGGAAATTGTTTTTTTAATTCTGTAAGAGAGGAAAAATTTATTTATTATGGAAGATTGGAAGGAAAAACTTGTTCTTTCAAGACTGATACGGGTTCTGATGTTTCTATTGTAAATTGTAAGTTTGTAGAAAAAGAAAGTAAAAAGTTAAAAAAGAAATCTTATGTTCTTAAATATCCCACAAGAGAGACGGTCTCTGTAAATTATAGAGTTTTTGTAAAGATTGGATTAGGGAAATTTTCTTTGGAAGTTCCAATGTTTGTTGCTGATATTAAAGATGATTGTTTGTTGGGAGCGGATTTTCTTGAAATTGTCAATTTACAGGGAATTTTCGATGCTGCTTTTGGTTCAGAAAGTTTAAATAAAAGTGATTCTTTTTGTTGTTCTCGAATTATTGAATCTGTAGAAAAGAATCCTTTTTTCTTGAAGGAACAATGTTTTCTCTAAAAACATTGTCGCGGGGAACTGTAATATAGGTATGCATGTTATTAATGTAAAAGATTCTCTTCCTATTAAGCAGGTTCCTCGGCGTATTCCCATTCAAATGCGCGGAGAGGTTAATAAAATTATTGAGGAGATGAGAGCTCAAGGCGTAATTGAGGAGTCACAGGGCCTTTGGATGTTTCCCGCAGTTTTAGTCCGGAAAAATGATGGAAGTATAAGATTTTGTGTGGACTATAGAAAATTAAATGGGGTTACTGAGAAGGATTCGTATCCTCTTCCCAGGATTGATGACATACTCGATCAGTTCTCAGGTAACATCTGGTTTTCCACCTTAGATTTAAAAAGTGGTTATTGGCAAATAAAAATTCAGCCTGAGGATAGAGAAAAGACAGCTTTTTCCATCGGAAACGGGCTTTGGCAATTTACGGTGATGCCTTTTGGCTTATGTAATGCTCCTGCGACTTTTGAGCGCGTGTAATGGAGAAAGTTTTACACGATTTACTCTATAAAATTTGTTTAGTTTATCTCGATGATGTTATTATTTATGGAAAAAGTTTTTCTGAGATGCTTGAAAATTTAAAAAAAGTTTTCTCGCGTTTACGAAAAGTCAATTTGAAAATTAACCCAAAGAAGTGTAATTTTCTAGAAAAAAATGTTAAATATTTAGATCATATTGTTTCCGAACACGGTATTACTACTGATCCCGAAAAGATAGCTGCTGTAAGGGAATGGTCTGTTCAGCATAATAAAAAGCAATTAAGGAGCTTTCTCGGATTTTGCTCATATTACAGGAAATTTGTTAAAGGGTTTTCTACTTTAGCCAAACCTTTATATGCGCTTACGGAAAATTGAGTTCCTTTTGTCTGGGAAAAAAATTGTCTTTCTGTGTTTAAGGAATTAAAACATAAGTTATTTTCTTCCCCTATACTTGCGTTTCCAAAAGAGGAAGGGGAATTTATTTTAGACACAGATGCTTCTAATCTCGGGATAGGAGCAGTTCTTTCTCAAAAACAGGAAGAAATGGAAAAGGTCATTGCTTATTTCAGTCGAGTTCAGTCGAGCAAAACCGAGCGAAACTATTGTGTTACACGTCGCGAATTGTTGGCAATTGTAGAATCTTTAAAGTCTTTCCGGCATTACCTTCTTGGGAGAAAATTTTTAATTCGGACAGATCATGTTTCTTTAAAGTGATTGTTATCTTTTAAAGATCTGGACGGGCAATTGGCACGTTGGCTGGAGAAACTTCAACAATATGAATTCGAGATTCTGAACCGGAAAGGATTAATTCATAAAAATGCCGACGGACTTTCTAGACGTCTTTGCGAATCGAGTGGTTGTGGTTATTGCTCTAGGGTAGAGAAAAGGAACATTAGGGGAAAAGGAATTACTGTTGCTCGAATTTCTTTTTCAGGAGGTCTTTTAGAAGAATGGCGTAAGGAGCAGAAAGAAGATACGACCATTTCTATCTTTTACCGTGCCAAGGAGGCAGGAGTGCGTCCTGCTCGGTCGGAGCTGGGTGACGGAGACATTTCGGCTTAAATTTATTGGAATTATTGGGACGCCGTAAGTTTAAAGAATGGAATTTTATATAGAAGGTGGACGGCCCCTAATCTTAAATCCAATGTTCTTCAACTTATAGTCCCTCGTAGGCGAGTAACTCAAATTTTGGCTCATGACTCTTCAACGGGAGGACATTTTGGCGTCAATAAAACTCTAGATAGAATCCGGAAGCGGTTTTTCTGGGCTACTTGCAAACAAGACGTTGAGGAGTGGTGTCAAACCTGCAAGGTCTGCATTTCCAAGAGAGGTCCTTCGGGAAAAGAGAGATCTCCCTTACAAGTTTATAATGTGGGAGCTCCATTTATTCGAGTTCAAATGGATATTTTGGGACCTTTGCCTTCTTCTAAAGCCGGAAATAAATATTTGCTCGTTATCGTCGATTGCTTCACTAAATGGGTGGAAGCCTTCCCTCTTAAGAACATTAGGGCAAAAACTGTAGCGGAAATTTTTGTCAATCAGGTGATTTCCAGGCAAGGAGTTTCCTTAGAGATTCATACAAATCAGGGAAGGAATTTCGAGTCAAAACTTTTTTTGAAACTTGTGGTTCTTTTAGGGAGCTGGAAGACAAGAACTACCTCTCTCTATCCTTAGTCTGACGGTCAGGTGGAGCGTCAGCATCAAACAATTACACAGGCACACACAAAAAAAAGTGGTTGGTCCGGCGGACTAGACTAGTCAATCCTTATGTATTTCGACCCGCTGAATCCGAATCTGAAGTCAGAATTGCAAAGTTAGCTCGCATTTTCTAACCTCAAAAAAAAATTTTTTTTTAATGTTAGTCCGGCGGACCAGACTAGTCTATTCTTATGTATTTCGACCCGCTGAATCCGAATCCAATGTCAGAATTGCAAAGTTAGCTCGCATTTCCTAACCTTAAAAAAAAATTTTTTTTTTAATGTTGGTCCGGCGAACCAGACTAGTCTATCCTTATGTATTTTGACCCGCTGAATCCAAATCCAAGGTCAGAATTGCTAAAATGACTCATTTTTTCCTAACCTCAAAAAAAATTTTTTTTTAACGTTAGTCCGGCGGACCAGACTAATCTATTTTTATGTATTTTGACCCGCTGAATCCAAATTCAAGGTCAGAATTGCTAAATTGGCTCATTTTTTCCTAACCTCAAAAAAACATCTTATAAAAGCAGTTTAGGTCACAAATGTATAATCCGGAGCGTGCAGGCTTGCGTAACCACATTACCCGGGGAAAATTTAATACGTATGACAAGTTTGAGCTTCTGTGAATAAATAGCGTAGAAAATTCACTCCCTTTTTCTATTATATCTAACTCTTTTATTCTGGAAGGTTCTGTGCAATGGCTTTCTCTTACGTTTCTTCCCTTTCGCAGAGACATCACGTTTGAGCGTCCAGCAGAAATCAGCCATCATATTCACATCTCATTTGCCTTGATATCGAAACTCCATCTCCTTGATGTCCTGATGAAATCTTTCTCCCTGTTCTTCACTATAATCACCTAGATTTTCTGGGAAGTAGTCGATATGAGAATCTAAGAAATGCAACTTAAGATTCATTAGGCAACCTAGTTTTTTATAGTTCTCCATCATTTCCGCCACCTTTTGTCTGTAATCTTGACTTTTGTGGTTTCCTAAAAAATTTTCTGTGACACCTTTGAAACTCAGCCATGCTGCTCTTTCATCTTCATTCATTTTGGTAACAAAATTGTCGTCTCTCAACATTTTACGTATTTGAGGTCCATCAAAAATTCCTTCTCGCAATTTTGCATCAGAGATGTTGGGAAATTTTTCTTGTAAATACTGGTAGCATTCACCATTTTTATTCAGAGCTTTCACCCATTGTTTCATGAGTCCTAATTTGATATGGAGAGGTGGAAGAAGAACTTTTGAAGGCTCAACTAACGGTTCATTTATGATATTTTTAGATCCAGGTTGCAGAGACGTTCTTGTCGGCCATTCTTTTCTAATGTAATGGTTTGTTCGATCTCTACTATCCCATTCACATAGAAAGCATGGATTTTTTGTGTAATCTGATAGTTGACCCAATAATATGGTGAGAATTTTTAGATCTCCACAAATTTGCCACTTATGTTCTGTGTATTTAATTTTTTCAAGAACTGTTTTCAAGTTTGTGTACTCTTCTTTTATCACTACCGAGTGCGCTACAGGAATGGAGGCATATACATTAGTATTGTGCAGCAACACTGTTTTCAAGCTTCTCTTAGAAGAATCGATAAATAGTCTCCACTCATCAGACTTGTAACATCCAGGTTTCAGTTTGTTCATTAATCCGATAACATCGTGACAATAGACTAATGAATGTTCCTCATCTGTAAAGAAATATTGCCGATATTCTCTTTCTCTGTCACGATAATAGGAGGTTTTCACATTTTTCGCCTCTCTAGCATTGTGTTTCAACCAGGACGCCAAAAACTCTGCTCCATCTTTGAGCAAATCCAAATCTCGAACAAGATGGTTCACCTTCTCTTGTGTTATTTTTCCTGGTTTTTTTGATATATTATACGGAACATAGTCACCATCAGTTGATTTACTTAAACTTTTAGTCTCGCTTTCAGTTTCACTCTCAGATTCTTCCGAACTTCCATCAATCTCTTTTCGATTGAGTTCAGAAGTAATACTTGTATCCATAACTTCATCGTTCGACTTAAGTTGCATTTTTTGGATTCTCATATCGACTACTTCCCAGAAAATTTGGGTGGTTATAGTGGAGAACAGGGAGAAAGATTTCATCAGGACATCAAGGAGATGGAGCATCGATGTCAAGGCAATTGGGATGTGAACATAATGACTGATTTCTGCTAGACGCTCAAACGTGATGTCTCTGTGAAAGGGAAGAAACGTAAAAGAAAGCCATTGCACAGAACCTTCCAGAATAAAAGAGTTAGATATAATAGAAAAAGGGAGTGAATTTTCTACGCTATTTATTCACAGAAGCTCAAACTTGTCATACGTATTAAATTTTCCCCGGGTAATGTGGTTACGCAAGCCTGCACGCTCCGGATTATACATTTGTGACCTAAACTGCTTTTATAAGATGTTTTTTTGAGGTTAGGAAAAAATGAGCCAATTTAGCAATTCTGACCTTGAATTTGGATTCAGCGGGTCAAAATACATAAGGATAGACTAGTCTGGTTCGCCGGACCAACATTAAAAAAAAAATTTTTTTTGAGGTTAGAAAATGCGAGCTAACTTTGCAATTCTGACATTGGATTCGGATTCAGCGGGTCGAAATACATAAGAATAGACTAGTCTGGTCCGCCGGACCAACATTAAAAAAAAATTTTTTTTTGAGGTTAGAAAATGCGAGCTAACTTTGCAATTCTGACATTGGATTCGGATTCAGCGGGTCAAAATACATAAGAATAGACTAATCTGGTCCGCCGGACTAACATTAAAAAAAAATTTTTTTTTGAGGTTAGAAAATGCAAGCTAACTTTTCAATTCTGACTTCAGATTCGGATTCAGCGGGTCGAAATACATAAGGATTGACTAGTCTAGTCCGCCGGACCAACCACTTTTTTTTTTGTGTGCCTGTGATATTAATTACCTTGCAAAATTTGTTTCAGAAAACAAAGAGATTGGGATTATTGGATTCCCATGTTTCTTCTCGCTTATAGATCTTCAAGATATGAAACTACTGGAGTCTCTCCTGCGGAGATGTATTTGGCGCGAAATCTAAAATTGCCCTTGGATCTTTTACGAGGGAGCCCACCAGAATTTAATGAGGATGCACAGTGTCTGATAGGATATGTAAGAAATTTAAAACGGAAATTAAAAGGGTTACATTCTATTGTTAGAGAGCGTATGGATATCAAGTCTTCTCGCGTTAAAGCTTGGTATGATCGGAAAGCTAGACTTGTTTTCTTTCATGAGGGGCAGAAGGTTTGGTTGTTTAATCCTCAAAGAAGTCAAGGAAAAACTCCCAAATTGCAAAGCAATTGGGAGGGCCCTTACATTGTAATTAAGAAGCTTGGTGATGTAGTTTATTGTAAAAATCTTCTAGGCAAAGAAAGAAAGTAGTTCATGCTGATAGACTCGCTCATTTTTCTGAAAGATGTATTTAGGGGTTTTAAATTTTGGAAGTCGGAACCTTGTCTTAGGATTAGAACAGAGAACTAGAATAGTTAAGAAATTTAATTTTTCAGTTTTTCTGTGTTGAAATATTTCTTGTAGATTTCTTCGAGAGAAAAAGAAAACTCAAGACTTGGATGGAGTTCTGATGCTGATGGAGGGAACCAATGCAGGAGATCTTTTGGCGAAAGCATGGATCTCTTGTTTATCTTCTTGGACCCTTACTGGGTTGGCTGTTGGAAATCTATATTTTTTTAAAAAGAAGACCGCTTTGCCCACGGTTTTCTCTCTGTGGTTTTCCGTGGAACGTAGGGCAAATGCCGAAGCGGGGACTAGGGGAGTCCTTCGGGACGGCAGGGCCACGGGAAGCTATTTTCCCCCCTTGTCCGAAGTTCCTCAAGTTTCAGCAGCAGCGCCCAAAATCTTCTTTTTTTTTCAAGAAAAAAATGGCTGATTTAAAATGGCGACTCAAAAGTCGTACCATGGTGGTAAAAAACTAACATTTGCGTAGAAAATCTGACTAATACCATTGAACCCAATCGAAAAGTAGTTGTTTTTCACAAATGCATGTATATATATGTATGCAAGTATGTGTCTATATATATGCGCGCGTGTGCGTACAGATACGTGTGCGTTCGCAGTTATGCACTCATGAATACATGTATTTTTTTATGTTTCTTTGCCGTTACAATCATAACCGTTGCCCGAATCTTACCACGAGAAAGTGAACGTGAATAAGATTTGCTTTTGTTTTTATTTTTTTATTTTTTGTGTTTTTAATTTTTGTTTTTTAATCCTTTTTATTTGTTGAATATTTATCTTTCTCTCACTTATATGTTTATATATATTCTGTTTTATTTTTTTCTTTATTTTCGAATAATACTTTTTTTTATCAACTTTATCCAATTTGTGAAATCGTACATTATTTTTTTTAGCTTTTTTCAGATAATAATTAGTTATATTTATAGCAAAGTCATTTGAAGTATGTTTTTTTTTACAAACTGCGTATTCAACAAATAAAAACTAAATATTCAATAAATAAAAAGTACAAAAAAAACAAAAATTAAAAACACAAAAAATAACAAAAGAAAAAACAAAAACACAAATAAATCTTATTCACGTTCATCTTCTTGTGGTAAGATTTGGACAACGGCTATCATTGTAGAAGGCTAAGAAACGAAAAAAAGTAGATATATCCGTGAGTGCATAATTGCAAACGCGCACACGCACATATATATAGACACATCCTTGCATAGATATATACACATGCATTTGTGAAAAGTACCTTTTTGTTTAAGTTTAACGTATTAGTCACGTTTTTAAAGCAAATATTGGTTTTTTACCACCATGATACGACTTTTAAGCCGTCATTTTGGATCAGCCATTTTTTCCTGAAAGAAATAATTTTGATTTAAGAAATCTGCAAAACTTTTATATTTTTTATTTATAACTACATTAAAATTCAGCAGAAATAGGGAAATTCGTGAAATGTCCACTTATGTGCCTCTATTTTGTTTCCATCATCTTGATTTTAAAAAAATGCTGCATGCCTTTCAAAAGCACATTAGACATATAACACGAGGTATATCTACATTTCGGTGATTTTCATAAATGAAATAAATTATAAAGGGTATAGCGGAATAAGCAGGTGAAATCTGTCTCCGCTCTAATCGAGCTCAAATTGATATTATTAGTAGGCACTTTTGAGATGTATAACTTCCCCAAAAATTAGAATTTTTTATGGAATGATTGTTTTGAGATACCACTTTTGTATTTTCACAAAAACATTTCTAGATTTTCTTCTTTAACACGTATTTTTTTCAAATTAATCGGAGTAGTGGAACATGGTTAAAAATAATAATTCACACCGCGCCGCCATGCCGCGCCGCGCCGCGGCGCACGGTGATTGTTGTCATGTTAAACTTACATACTAGTTGCAGTGTTGCAATATTTAGTTGCTAAGAAAAATTGGAATTTAAAAACGTACTGCAATCTCCTCGTGGTAAACTGCCGAAACGATAAGTTTTATAGGCTAACGGTAGACGTCCTGAAAATATTATATGTATTATTATATTTTATATTATTGTATCATAATTTTCCTTGTCAACTAAACATTGCAACATTGCAACTAGTATGTAAGGTCAACATGACAACAATCGCCGTGCGCCACGGCGCGGTCGCCTAGCCGGCGCGGCGCGGCACGGCGGCGGAGTGTGAATTATTATTTTTAATCATGTTCCACCACTCCGATTGATTTGATTAAAATACGTGTTTAAGAAGAAAATCTAGAGATGTTTTTGTGAAAATATAAAAGTGATATTTTAGAACTATCACCCCAAAAAATTCATAAAAGATTCAAAAATTTTTTAATCAGGTTTTTTTTATCACAA
The DNA here is from genome assembly GCF_013373865.1 of Monomorium pharaonis. Taxonomy (NCBI): domain Eukaryota; kingdom Metazoa; phylum Arthropoda; class Insecta; order Hymenoptera; family Formicidae; genus Monomorium; species Monomorium pharaonis. The sequence goes on along the minus strand of NC_050476.1, from coordinate 13,015,102 downwards.
AAATTACTTAAAATTTTCTTAAATTTGCCTAAAAGATGTTTACAACATATATTTTTTTCATTAAAATTCAACCATTTTCGAAAAAACCCACTTTTTTAATTTTTCTTTCCCCCTCCATAACTTCCCAAAAAATGCAATTTTGTAGCTAATTTTTGGGGAAGTTTTACATCTCAAGAATGCCAACTAATGATCAATTTGAGCTCGATTAATGCGGGGGCAGATTTCATCTGCTTATTCCGCTATGCCCTTCATGAAAAACAATTCCTGAAAATTTCAATATTTCGTTGAAAATTGAGTTGAAACTTTTGAACAAATGGAATTTTCAAAATTCAACTACATCTGAAAAAGCAACCCTGAATATAAGGAATGACCTTCATACAATTTTTTTCCGTTGTAACATAAAAAATTATGGCGATGAAAAATGTATAGAAAAAGTGTCCATTTGTTTTTAAAGGATTAAGAAAAAAATAATCTTTTTTTTAACCTTAGAGTGATATATCTACATTTTTCGACTTCAAACGTTTTACCGGGTTAAAAATATATTTTATTCCCTCGTGTCCAAACGTGCTGCAATAAATAAATAATTTGAAATCAATATTGTGCTACATGAACCTCTTCGTTTTTTTATGGCCAAAACGATAGTGTAATTTACAATAATATTAATTACACAGGCACACAAAGAAAAGTGGTTGGTTCGGCGGACCAGACTAGTCTATCAGGTCTGTAAATATGAAACCGAAATTTGCCCATAGATAGCGCTAGCTGTCAATGTAGTTACCATCAAACCGCGTCATTGGCGCCATTTTCTTACTTTGACATTTGATAAAGATTTTCAACTCACAACAATACAAGTTTTATACAACATCATAGTTTTTAATAGCGTTGAACATGTCGAATTTTGTGTCTGAAAACTACGATTTGCGAACAGCATCGATTTTCTGTTACCATTTGAAGAAAACTGCTGTAGAATCGCATCGAATGCTTGTCGAAGCTTACGGTAAGTATGCTTTTGGTAAATCACAGTGCTTTGAGTGGTTTAAAAAATTCAAAAGTGACGATTTTGACGTGAGAAACGAAGAACGTAGAAGACCACTGAAAAAGTTTGAACGCAGCGAATTGCAAGCGTTGTTGGATGAGAATGACACAACAACAACAACTCGCTGATCAATTAAATGTGACACAAGAAGTCGTCTCCATACGTTTGAAAGCCATGGGAAAGATCTAGAAGATGGGAAAATGGGTTCCACATGAACTGAATGAAAGACAGCAGGAAAACCGAAAAACCACTTGTGAAATGCTGTTCGCCAGGTACAAAAGAAAGTCATTTCTCCATCGAATTGTGACTGGCGATTAAAATTGGATATATTTTTAGAATTCTAAGCGTAAAAGATCATGGGTAACTCCAGGCAAACCATCGACGTCGACTGCAAGGCCAAATCGCTATGGACGGAAGACAATTCTCTGTGTTTGGTGGAATCAGAAGGGTGTGATCTATTATAAGCTACTACAACCTGGCGAAACCGTTAATACTGAAGGCTGCCGACAACAAATGATCGATTTGAATCAAGCTTTGCGTGAAAAACGACAAGAATATCAAAAAAGGCAACACAAAGTGATTTTGCTTTATAATAATGCACCATCACACACAGCAAAACCGGTCAAGGAAACGATTGAGACGTTTGGTTGGGATATACTTACGCATGCGGCTTACTCACCATCCGACTTGGCTTCATCCGATTATTACTTATTTGCATCGATCGGACAAGCACTTGCTGAGTAGCGCTTCACATCTTATGAAAATGTACGCAAATAGCTCGATGATTGGTTTGCCTCAAAAGAGGAACAGTTTTTTTGGAGTGACATCCACAAATTGTCAGAGAGATAGGAAAAATGTACAGCTAGTGGTGGGAAATACTTCGAATAAAATATTTTTTATCATTTTCATACAATAAACATACATTTTCTATACAAAAATTCCGGTTTCATATTTACATATCTGGTATTCTCATGGATTTTGACCCGCTCAATCCAAATTTAAAATCAGAATTGTTGAATTGGTTCATTTTTTCCTAACTTAAAAAAAATTTTTTTTAAATGTTAGTCCAGCGGATTAGACTAGTCCATTTTTTGTGTTTTCACCCGCTGAATCCAATTTCAAGGTCAGAATTTCTGAATTGGCACATTTTTTCTTAACCTCAGAAAAAAACCTTGTAAAAGCAGTTTAGGTCACAAATATATCCAGAGCGTGCAAGCTTGCGTAACCACATTATCCGAGGAAAATTCAATAGATATGACAAATCCAAGTTTCTGTGAATAAATAGCGTAGAAAATTCACTCCCTTTTTTATTATATATAACTCTTTTATTCTCAAATGTTTGGATTAGTTAACAAACTGAAACCTGGATGTTACAAGTCTGATGAGTGGAGACTATTCATCAATTCTTCTAAGGAAAGCTTGAAAGCAGTATTGCTGCACAATACCAATGTATATACCTCCATTCCTGTAGCGCACTTGGTAGTGATAAAAGAAGAGTAAGAACACAAATCTGAAAACAGTTCTTGAAAAAATTAAATACACAAGAACATAAATGGCAAATCTGTGGGTATCTGAAAATTCTCACCATATTATTGGGTCAACAATCAGATTACACAAAAAATCTGTTCTTCCTATGTGAATCGGATAGTAGAGATCAAACAAACAATTACATAAGAAAAGAATGGCCGATAAGGACGTCTTTGAGACTTGGGTATAAAAACATCATAAAAGAACCGTTAGTTGAGCTTTCAAAAGTTCTTCCACCTCTTCATATCAAATTAAAATTCATAAAACAATGGGTGAAAGCTCTGAATAAAAAAGGTGAATGCTACCAGTATTTGCAAGAAGAATTTCCCAACCTCTCTGATGCAAAATTGCGGAAAAAAGTTTTCGATGGACTTCAAATACGTAAAATGTTGAGAGACGACAATTTTGTCACCAAATGAAGACGAAAGAGCAGCATGGCTGAGTTATAAAAGTGTCACAGATAATTTTCTAGGAAACTACAAAAGTCAAGATTACAGAGAAAGGGTGGCAGAAATGATGGAGAACTATAGAAAACTAGGTTGCTTAATGAATCTTAAGTTGCATTTCTTGGATTCTTATATCGACTACTTCCCAAAAAATATAGGTGATTATACTGAAGAACAGGAAGAAAGATTTCATCAGGACATTAAAGAGATGGAGCATCGATATCAAGGCAAGTGGGATGTGAACATGATGACTGATTTCTGCTGAATGCTTAAATGAGATGTCTCTGTGAAAGGGAAGAAACGTAAGGGAAAGCCATTGCACAGAACCTTTGAGAATAAAAGGGATAGATACGATTAAAAAAAGGAATAAATTTTTTACACTTGTTGTGAGTGCATCACACTCACATACGGCCTATTGCAAGCGATAGTAGGTGTCAGATGACACCTCGCGCGCGGACATCGCCCGGCCTACAGACCGGGCGTCGCACCGGGAAATACACCCGGTTGCCTAAGACTCAACACCCAAAATCATCTGATTTTGGGATAGAATCCGCATAGCCAGCAATTGCTGGCTAAGCACATACACTGTCTAAAGGCCAGTGACCGCGGAAGTACCTTCCGCGGTCATACGCCCAAAACCGGTGTATAAATACGCCAGTGGACAGACAACGAGCGGGCTTTTGCGATACCGTATACAGCGACGCACGTATGTCGCTGACCCTGTAATACTCGTTACGGTTTATTATTATATATAAGTTATCAAGTGTAACTAAGAAAGAAATATACATATATATCTTTATACTACAACTGGCTATAATCTCTCGAAGACCTGACCCGAGGAGCATCGGCAGACGATCCCTATAACCTGTGACCCTTTATCTAAGAAGAGCCACAACAAATCTGGTGGCAGCGGTGGGATCCACTGCCGAAGAACCTACAAGGAAAGTACTCCCTAACAGACGCAGAGTCTAGAAGAGAACAGCTAAAAAGGGAAAAGAGCGGAAGCCGATCAGAGCGAACTAAACTCGCCAAAGATTCTGCACCACGCAGCCGAGCCGATCAGCTGATCTGCGGACCCGAGATCCAGCAAGGAAGACAGCCATCGAGCCAGAGCTCCGCCATCGGACAGCGCAACAGCGATAGCGGCGTAATCGGAGAAGACACCGACCTACCGCATCGTGATTCACCAGCCAAGCGGCGAAACGACGGACGACAACATGCTACGATATACTGCGTTAATGTAAGTCCGACAAATCTTGTAATGCGAAATAGATTATAAGTTAGCGCGTCCGAAAAACCCCGAAATACGCAGGCCCCCGGTAACCTAGTTATCGAAACAGAAATTAGAATAGGCGAATGTCCGACAATAGTAACTCGCCTATACGCAACGAATCGTGGCTCTTCAGTGCAGCTGCAGCGCGATCAATACATTATTTAGAACTAGATCTTGCCTGGCGATCGGCCCAAGCTCTTCGCGAGGATCGGGATAACGTGCGCAGGGCTTTAGAATATCCCCCCGAAGGCAATAGCGAGTTACCCGAGTACGTGGTACGCGAGCGAGAATTTCCCTTCACGAGTCTCGATTCAAGTTTATTCGAATACGCGACACGATCAGATTTGCCGGAACCAGACCGCGAGATCCGACGGACGAGACCATACGTTAGCCGGACCCCGAGTCGCGTATCCTCACGAGGTGAATTCTCACTGACCTCGTACGATTCGGATATATTTAACCCGGAAGAAATTCTCGAACGATACGCAATGAGTGCCAACGACCAAGCACAGCCATCGGGCGCTGAACAAACGGAAGCGCAACAATTTATGGCTGACGCGGAAAGAGAACTACAAGAAATACAACAAACAATTCGCGAAAATCCGGCCGCCAGGGTAGCACAGCCCAACGTAGCGAGAGAAAGGGACGACGAAGTCCGGGATACGCTACGCGCCGTAATTCAAGAAATCCGTCGGTTACAAACAGATATAGACGCCGTGCAGAAACACAACTGCACACGCAGCGCATCTACGATTATCGCCCATCGCGACCGAACCGGAGAGATACGACCATTATAGACCACGACGAAGACGTTCGACATCGAAGAGGACGTGGGACACTACCGTTAAAAGAAGCGCGTTGCATGATCCCAGAATTCGATGGAAATGCAAGTAAACTGCAAGAATTCTTAAGCGCAATGACATACGCGGTAGAAAACATTGACCCGGCCGACGAAGTGACGTTATTAGGCGCGATATTATGCACCAAATTAAAAGGTCGTGCCATGCTGGATTTCCAAACGCGAAAAGTCCGAGATTTCGAGCAATTAAAACAGGAGCTAGAAGCGTGTTACGCTAGTAAAAAGAGCACCACGCATTTACAAATCGAGTTTAATACGCTCAAACAAAGAACTGGGGAAAACGCGCGAACATACGGACTCCGCGCCGACAAATTAACAATGGACCTGTACGAATCCATGATAGAGGGTCGACAACACTACACGACCGAAAACAAACGCGCGATAATAGATATTTTGCAGCAACAAGCACTCGAAAATTATCAAATCGGACTTAACGACGACACGAAAGCCGTAGTCCGATCGCGCGGATACGCGACACTGCAAGAGGCAATAGCCGCTGCTAGCGCGGAAGAGCGGATAAAAGGAACGGCCGCTAACCGACCCAAGCCGAAATATAACACGCTTGGCGGAGACAATTACAAAAATAAATTACAATGCCGCAAATGTGGAAAAATGGGGCACCATGTCAAGGATTGCCGAAGCAGCCGGTATGCAAATCGCTTTTCGTTACCGCAACCGGAGAAATCACGCGTCAATGCAGTCGACAAATTTTGCAAACACTGCAAGAAACGCGGCCACACTCGGAATGAATGCTGGCACTTAAACGGAAAAACCATAAATAAAACGTCAAAAGGCCTCCAAGGACCACGACACAATAATATAAAAAATAGTAATACGCGAAAAACAATTGAATCGCGAAAGAAAAGAAACTCCGATTCCGAATACAGTAGCGAAGAAGAAAGAGGACCAGCTGGAAAGCAAGATAAGTGCGCGCGCTCGTATCAAGTTGCGCAAGTAACTCGAGCCGCCCAGCCGAGCAGCGGCCTCGACCAAATCACGCTCCCGATACAGGAGACGCGATCAGGGGAGATTGACATGCTTTTTGATTCAGGCGCGACCCTCTCACTCATAAAAGTAAAAACTTTGAAAGGGAAAACCAAAATTTCTCCCGAAAAAATTACCCTAGCAGAGATAACTGGCCACAAAATGCACACCATCGGGAGCATACAGGCCCACATTAAACTAGGCGAACAAGTATTAAAACATACTATGTACGTAGTCAAGGATGATTTCCCAATGGAGTACGACGGAATACTTGGACTCGACTTCATGAAAAAACACCGCGTAGTTTGTGATTACGACAAACAGAAACTAAAAATAGCCGGCGTCTCATTTAAACTAAGACCCTGCGGCAAAATTACTCTACAGCCGCGCAGCGAGACTATCATCCGAGCCATCACTAACCGAAATCAACCCGGAGTGATCCAAGCAAAAGAAACTAAACCCGGGGTGTATATCGGCCGATGTCTGGTTGAACCAAAAAATTTTGCATGCGCAATTAGCGTAATAAATACAACCAACAAGCCGGTAGAAATACGTACTCCGCACGTGACCATAGAAGATCACGACAAAAACGATTATCAGATATACGCTGTTATCAACGAAGCGGAATGTACAGATAAACCGCGGAGCGAACGAATCTGACAAACACTACGCACCCGGCACCTCAACTCGGAAGAAAGACAGGCTTTCACACGGATATGCGAAGAGTATCAAGACATATTCCACCTAAGTGGAGAATCACTGACATGCACAGCAGCAGTGAAACATGAGATACGTACACAAGCCGACGCATCGCCGGTCAACGTACGACCGTATCGCCTCCCTGCGAAGCATAAGGAAGAGGTGAATACGCAGATAAAGCAAATGCTACACGATGGCATTATCAGAGCTAGCACGAGTCAGTGGAACGCGCCACTATTAGTGGTACCCCAAAAAGCTGACTCGGCCGGAAAACCGAAGCTTCGAATTGTAATCGACTTCAGAAAGCTCAACGATCTAACTATTGGCGACTCATTTCCCCTACCCAACATAGAGGAAATCCTAGATCAATTGGGAAACGCCAAATATTTTTCAACGCTAGACTTAGCGTCAGGGTATCATCAGATACCAATGGCTGAGCACGATAAACCAAAGACAGCGTTCTCAACACCGTACGGACATTACGAATACAATCGAATGCCGTTCGGATTAAAAAACGCGCCAGCCACGTTCCAGAGACTGATGAATTCAGTACTCATAGGAATACAAGGACTCAGATGCTTAGTATATCTCGATGACATAGTGATATACGGCTCGAGTCTAGAAGATCATAACAAACGGTTAACGGAAGTACTGCAACGCTTACGAGAAGCGAATTTAAAGCTGCAGCCAGACAAATGCGAATTTTTACGCAAGGAAGTCAATTATTTAGGACATGTGATTTCCGAAGATGGAATATCACCGGATCCAACAAAGCTGCAAGCAATAAGAGATTTTCCGGAACCAAAAAAGGTTAAGGATGTTCAGTCCTTTATAGGCCTTGCCGGATATTATAGAAAATTCATTAAAGAATTTTCCAAAATCGCAAAACCGTTAACCAAACTAACCAAGAAAACAGAAAAATTCGCGTGGGCCGCCGAACAACAAATAGCCTTTAATACGCTAAAAGAAAAATTAACGACGGCACCAGTACTCCAATATCCAGATTTCACAAAAGAATTTAATGTGACCACAGACGCATCCGATTATGCAATCGGAGCGGTATTGTCACAGGGACCGATAGGCAACGATCGTCCCATTGCTTACGCGAGCAGAATATTAAATCGCGCAGAGCAGAATTACAGTACCACCGAGAAAGAATTACTCGCCATAGTATGGGCTGTAAAACATTTCCGACCATATGTATATGGGACCAAGTTTAAGATCGTAACCGATCATAAACCCCTTATATAGTTGTTTAATGTAAACGACTCCGGATCAAGACTGATTCGATGGAGATTGAAACTGGAAGAGTACGATTATGAAATCATTCATAAGGCCGGTCGCGCGAACGCGAACGCCGACGCGCTGAGTCGTAACGTGAAGCGGGAAGCTCACGTTACAGAAGCAACTGATAAAGTCCTAGCGCTAAACGAAGACGGCGAACACGCATACACCTCCAATGAAGATGATACAGAAGAGGATAAAAAATGCGAACTAGCATATACAGAAGAACAGAAAAAACAGATTCTGTATGAATACCATGATGCACCTACAGGAGGACATCAAGGAATCGAAAGAACAATAAAAAGAATACGACTCAAACATAATTGGCCTGGATTAACGGCCGATGTAGAGCAGTACATAAGAAAATGCGAGTTATGCCAAAAGAATAAACTCTCTCGAAGAATAAAGGCACCTCTTATCGTCACAGATACGCCAAGCCGACCCTTCGAGAAATGTGCGCTCGACATTGTAGGACCACTTACAATAACAAACAACGACAATAGGTACCTACTAACTTTTCAGGATCATCTTACAAAATTCAGTAAGGCGATACCTATCCCGAACCAGGAAGCAAATACCGTGAGCAAAGAATTTGTCACGAAAATTGTACTGGAATACGGAACGCCAGATTACGTATTAACGGATCAAGGCACGAATTTCACGAGCGAGATATTCAAAAATACGTGCAAACTATTGAAAATAAATAAAATTCAAACTACCGCCTATCACCCCGAGAGCAATGGAACTCTTGAAAGATCACATCGGACTCTAGCCGAATACTTGCGACATTATATAAATCAGGACCAAACCGACTGGGACGAACGGATCCCGTACGCGATGCACACATACAATACAACGCCTCACACGGCGACAGGGTATACACCGTTTGAACTAATATATGGTCGACAGGCAGAACTGCCGACAGCCCTAACGAAACAACCTAAACCCACCTATAACTACGACGACTATGCGCAAGAATTAAGGGAGAGGTTAAGGGCCGCAAACCGTGTTGCACGCGAAAACATAAAAGAAGGAAAGGCCAAAGCAAAAACGCAATACGATAAACGCGCGAAGGAAACAAAATTTAAAGTCGGGGAGAAGGTATTATTGTACGACGAGACGCTCCGGCGCGGGAGATCCAAGAAACTCGACGCGCAATGGACCGGACCGTACACGGTGACCGAAAAACACTCGGAAGTTAACTACACGATTAAACGAGGCAGGACAACTACGCGCGTGCACGTAAACCGCCTAAAACCGTTTATTGAAGCGTAACTAATAAGGCGAAAAAGAAAAAGAGAAAAGAAAAAGAGAGCAAAACAAAAATAGAGACTTACCATGATGATGCCGCCAGCCGGAACATAGCCCGAGTAACCAGGATAACAGTCATATGCTAGTGCATTACCCACACCAAAAATAAACTATCACTACACTTAAAAACTAGCACTACAAACTACGGAACAGTGTATAAGTAAACAGCCAATCAGCTGTCCATAGCTGGATCTTCAGGCGAAAGATCCAGACACGACGAGACTCCGTCGCGTAAAGATAACTCTACCGCGAATCCTACAGTATCCTCGTACTCGCCACTATGGAAACACGTCCCCTCGGAGGCTCCTTCGTCCTCTGCACTCACAGAAGCACTCATGCCAACATCCTCCGAAACGTCCACATATAAAACGAGTTCCTCCCAAGGAACGGGACCATCATTAAATTCGGCTAAATGCTCATATCCATTGACAGGCAAAGGCTCGGCAGGATCGGAACTTTTGTCCTCATCCAGAGGAATGTAGTTCAACTCATCCAAGTCGTCAGATAGGATGATCGTCTCCCGATCATGAAAATCGGAGAAGACATCATCATACCCATCGCTCTCGCCACAATCACTCCCCTCACTCTCCGCACTATAGCACGAACTCGAGTCGCGTCGAAACATAGCAACGAAAAAACCGTAAACTCGCGACACGCAAACAAACTAATGGAAGGCCGACAAAAGACTGAAAATTCGTACCGCCCAAAGAAAAAATGAAAGGCAAAAAAGAAAGACGAGAACAAAAAAAATATGCACTACTAAGCAGCCACAAAATAGCAGCATCAAACGCACGTGCAGCAAAACGCTGACACAATTTAATAAGATACGCGTAGCGAAAATCGATCTAATAAGAAATTCCTCGTACAAAAAAAAAAAAAAAATTTTTTTTAAATAATTACAGATGTATAATCTGGGCAACACTAAATGCCGCGGAAGAACCGGACATAAAGCCACAGTACGAGATAGAAAAATTCACCCATCATCCGGGAATATATTTCGAGAAGATAGGAATACTACACCAAGTGGAATCTTCCTGGAAGGTGATAATCAAAGTAGACGCTACGTCACTAACCAAACGACTTACGCAATTAGAAAAATACGTACATAAAACAGATAATTTATGTCAGATGATAGCCGTAATCGGCAAGGAAACATGCACAAACTTGCATGAAATTATTAAGAAAAGTTTCGAAAGAACAAATAATCTAATAGAACGGATAAACTCAACGTACAAGAAACAAACCGCACAAAAGAGAGGATTGATCGATGGAATAGGATCTGTGGCGAAATCATTGTTTGGTACCATGGATGCAAATGATGAAAAACTCATCTACGAGCAATTGACAATATTGCATAATGCTGAAGAACTAAATAAACATGCAATAAAAAACCAACTGAAAATAATGAAAGTGACAATAGCCCACATTGACAACAACGAACGAACAATACGACAAAACGAAAACACTCTCGCAGACGCAACTGACAAATTGCGGACAAAACTTATCGAAGACGAAAAACAGAATAATCTACATGAACATTTCATAATTATTAACGCTATACTAGCTGACTTAACGCGAGACGCAGAAGACATATTAGAATACGTAGCAAATGTCAAAAAGGGAATGTTGCATCCTCGCCTAACACCCATCAATGAAATAATAGAGTCTCTTAAAGACGCAAGCTCGAAATTGCCTGAAGGATTATATTTCCCCTTTAGAATAGGCAAAGAAGAATGGTCGACGATAGAAAGATTCGCGGAAATAGGCGCGTATTGCGACCATTTTCATATATACACCATTCTGAAATTTCCACTCATATCAATACCGAAATATGAAATTCAGAATGTAATTCCTCTACCTATCCCAGATCCAAATAACATCTTCTCATTCATAGAAGTAAACCATCCTCTCGTAGCGATAGATACAGTACAGCGTACGTATATAATACTAGCGAATAGCGACCTACAGAAATGCGTAAAAATAAATCGCGAATACTTATGTACGCAGAACCATCCGGTATATAGGATAAATGCAGACTCCATATGCGAAGTAAAAATATACGCGGAAATCAAAGAAAACAATAGAGACTGTAAAATAAAAAATACTATATCGAATAATAGTATTTGGATAGCATTAGAGAACTCACACTCGTGGCTATACTCGACACCGAGAAGCCAAGTTATCACTATATACTGTAAAGACCACGGACAAATAAAGGAAAAGATTGAAAGAACGGGTAGAATAACGTTTAAAAATAGCTGTAAAATAGCGACGGAAAACGCTATAATAAAATCACTCACGGCATCATATGAAACGCGAGTAGAAGCGTATCTACCGCAATACAACATCTCGCTAATACAAAAGTCTGACTCAACAAACGACACAGACATAGCGAGAAAAATAAAATTAAAAAAGGTTATACGAAACCCAACAGAACTAGAAAGCTATAAGCAAAAAATAGATGAAATAAACAACGAAATTGAAAAAAGACCAAACTCGATCTTTCAATCGCCACACTTTATTTTTCCAATGGCAACAAGCGGAACAACCATTGTAATAGTTGTAATAGTGATAGTCATAGGGATTATCGTGATACGTAAGAAAATGCGCGAATCACGCTAATACAAAATAGAATAGTACACGATTCTAAAATAATATATATATTTATATAATGAAATGTAAGAAATTTCTCCCGACGGGGGAGGGGCGCATGGCAGTAACCAGCACGTCTCGAGTTAGCAAAACGTGACACACGATCACGTTACAGCGAATTGCCGGACTCTGGCAAGGAACGACACGTGCACCAACGATGCACAGCTGACTTAGCTATGACCATATATGGTCCGATAATGGGTTTCTACCCCACCAAATACAAAATTTTGAAAAACTATAAAAACCACGGCAGAGCCGCGCGACAAGAAAACTCGTAAACCAACACGAGCCAAGTCGCGTCAGTCAAAAGTTCCTGTGAAAAAACCACAAGTTCAACCCGAGGACTCACAAGATGAAGATCCCGACGGAAACCGAACAGCCAATCGATGGGGTGCGCCCAATTGACCACCCTACTCGCTACGAGCGGTTCCTGAGAAGCATCTGCCTGCGGCCGACCGAGAGATGCCTCGTGGAGAACGAATTCGCCTGGAGGCGATGGTGCCGCAAGTGTTACCGGCCACACAGGGCCCAGTGCGAGGTACGAGAACCAACCTCCCACGGGTACCGCACACAGCTGGCAACAGACGAGACATGGAAAACCATCACCCAGTGTTTCCTCTGCGACACCATCCTCATGGACGTCCGACCAGCAAGGGACTGTCTACGGTGCCTTGCAGTGTTTCTGGAAGACGAGGACGCCATCCAGGAGGCCATCAACCTTAACGTCAGTTACGAGACGTTCCAAAACTGCCGATCAAGCGACCCCGCTAGCTAAGTAAGACTATCAATGTATACAATACCTGCGCTCATAGAAAATTGTACTACTCTTTATTGCGGACCATCCGTCGTATAGTCTATTCCGTAACCGACAACTCAGCCCCCTCGTTGTCTTCCTAATAAGGGGGAGGGATGTTGAGAGTGCATCACACTCACATACGGCCTATTGCAAGCGATAGTAGGTGTCAGATGACACCTCGCGCGCGGACATCGCCCGGCCTACATACCGGGCGTCGCACCGGGAAATACACCCGGTTGCCTAAGACTCAACACCCAAAATCATCTGATTTTGGGGTAGAATCCGCATAGCCAGCAATTGCTGGCTAAGCACATACACTGTCTAAAGGCCAGTGACCGCGGAAGTACCTTCCGCGGTCATACGCCCAAAACCGGTGTATAAATACGCCGGTGGACAGACAACGAGCGGGCTTTTGCGATACCGTATACAGCGACGCACGTATGTCGCTGACCCTGTAATACTCGTTACGGTTTATTATTATATATAAGTGTTATCAAGTGTAACTAAGAAAGAAATATACATATATATCTTTATACTACAACTGGCTATAATCTCTCGAAGACCTGACCCGAGGAGCATCGGCAGACGATCCCTATAACCTGTGACCTTTTATCTAAGAAGGGCCACAACACACTATTCATTCACAGAAGCTCAGACTTGTCATACGTATTGAATTTTCTCCAGGTAATGTGATTACGCAAGCCTGCACGCTCTGGATTATACATTTGTGACCCAAACTGCTTTTACAACGTTTTTTTCTGGGGTTAGGAAAAAATGTGCCAATTCAGCAATTCTGACCTTGACTTTCGATTTATCGGGTCAAAATACATAAAAATAAATTAGTCTGGTCCGCCGAACCAACATTAAAAAAAATTTTTTGAGGTTAGGAAAAAATGAGCCAATTCAGCAATTCCAATTTTGAACTTGGATTCAGCGGGTCAAAATACATGAAGATAGACTAGTCTGGTCCGCCAGATCAACATGACAAAAAAATTTTTTTTTTAATTAGAAAAAAATGACCTAATTCAGCAATTCTGATCTTGGATTTAGTGGGTCAAAATACATAAGGATAGACTATTCTGATTTACCGGACCAACATTAAAAAAAATTTTTTTCGAGGTTATGAAATATAACGTAACTTTGCAATTCTGGCCTTGGATTCGGATTCAACGGGTCAAAATACATAAGGATTGACTAGTCTGGCCCGCCGGACCAACCACTTTTTTTTGTGTGCCTGTGTTATCATTAAATACGTCAAAAATTGTTTTAAATAAAATAAGGTACGAAAAATCACAAAGTGACTTTTCTTTAAATCTATTATTTTCATTAATTTTTAACGAATTTAAAAAACAGAATAGTTTTGGAAAGTTAAAAGATAGATCTAGAATCTGGATAAAGTGGATTTTAGGTATCATTTAAAAAGTATAATTATTTTGATAAATAAAAGTTGGAAAAAACGATATGTTGAGGAAAAATGGAAAAATAAATAAAAACAATTATTTTTTTTATTTTGCTATTATAAAATTGTAAAAAATCTGTTGTGAGCGTTTGCTCTGAACGGGAGTTCTCCCCGAAATTGTTCTGGAATTCGCCTGCCTTAGAGGTTAGGATCCGAAGGGGAGAGGATTCGGCTCGTTGATTGACAAAGGTGGCTTCTTGTTTGCTCTTCTTTCGGCTTTTATTTGTGTCAGTCCGGTTACAATCAGCTGTGCTGCGCGTTCGGTGTTATGTGATACTCGCGAAAAACGTGACGTAAATCGACATACTCACATATATGTAATAAGACTATATTGCTAACGTCGGACTTATCCCATAGGAGGAGTGGGTGAAATCAAAGAGAGATAGACGTAGTGGAAATCATGTATCTGCATCGTTGTGCGCAAGCGTGGCACATAGTTGCATGTGCGGGGCGCGCGGTAGCGGGAGCGGCTTTTGCGCGTGCGCAAAACTGTCAAGGTACGTCAAGTCGCACCGTTTTCGTCGTAATGTTTTCACCCTTTTCCGAGCCCAGTTAGCTTATTACATATATGCATACTTACGTCGTGCGCATTGCTACTCTCCGCTCGGTCACGGCGTGGTCGCGCTTATATTTGATGATTTTGTGGCGCAATTTTAGGACCAATAACCGGAAGTCGGTGGCTTCCGCGAGGCTATGCGTTTCGACACTGAAACGCGGTAGCCTTGCGGTTCAATTGTGCAGCGTAGGGCCTTATTTCTAGGGCGATACGGAACTTCCGAGCGGTTCCGTATCGTGATGTTGTAAGCTTACGAAAGTTGCTTGGAAGGTCATGCTTTGTATCTGGTGGGACCAGCTCGGCGTAGTGTATTATGAGCTACTAAAACCGCCTGAAACAATCGCAGGCGATCGGTATCGAAAGCCATTGATGCGTTTGAGCCGAGCACTGGAAGACAAACGGCCGCAATACAACGATAGACACGATAAAGTGATTTTGCAACATGACAATGCTCGACCCTATGTCGCAAAGCCCGTCAAAACATACTTGGAAACGTTGAAATAGGAAGTCCTATTCCACCCGCCGTATTCTCCGGACATTGCTCCCTCTAACTATCACTTCTTTTGATCAATGACGCATGGCCTGGCCAGCACTTCCGTTTTTATGAGGAAAAATTGGATCGATTCGTGGATTGTCTCAAACGATGACCAGTTTTTCAATGCGGGATGGGGGGTATGCTGCCAGAAAAATGAGAGAAAGTAGTGACCAGCGATGGACAATACTTTGAATCGTAAATGTATAACCAGTTTTTCACAATAAAGCCTCGAATTTTGAAAAAAAAACCGGTGGAAGCAAAGTTCTAATATATAATGTGTATATCCATTAATATATTTGGTATGTATATACAGCGCACAATGTTAAATATATGTACATTTCATATGTAAGATATTTTTCCTCGATAATGTGAACTTGCACGCCCACTCGCAAGGAGTAATCTTTGCAATCATCGCTAGGCGATGCAACTTAGCCTTTTCTCCGGAGTCAAGTAATGCTCTCTTGCATATATAAGGAGGTCACTTGCAACTCCGAAGTCAGATCTCAAATCTCATTTTTACTAGCCATCGTGCCTCGAGTACGGCAGCACAACTGCCACGATTCTCTTCAACGCACGGAAGGACCGTCATCACGGCACATAGGACAGCCGCTAGATCAGGGGATTACAAATTACAAATATAATTACACACTGACGCTATTCCATCTGTATTGTTCTGCTCTTTTAAATAAACACACAAGCTATTTATAAAACCTTCCAAGCAAGTCATTTCGACGACCTACCGCACGCAACACACAATCCCCCACAAATTTATATCATGTATATTCTATGTACACGTTATATATATACTATGTACAATATTATGCATGTTATTATGTATTTCTATGTTCATATTATGTATGTGCAATGATAAATGGACATACATAATGTATATATATATATGTAATATATAAATCATGTACACACACACATACACACACATGTATATATACCGATCTGCAATATACATTATTCTGGTAACATTTGCATATATATTTCATATTCATTGGATGTATAATGTAATACAGGAGCATATACATATACACTGTATATTATACACTGTTTATATATATACACTGTATATTAAATTGTTTTGTGGGTATTTACATAAAGTTAATTTCTGAAAAATCAAACCTTCTATTCTTAGAAAGTAAGACAAAGAGCGAAATACACAAAAAGAATAGATCCGCCTTTTAACCTTGAATATAATTTGAAAAAAGACCTTCAAAGCAATTCAGACTATGAGGTACAAGTCAGTTTTGAATTATAACAGAAGTCATAGACACATACATAGGTAAGCCACGATTTATATTGTACTTTAATACAAAATGAGTATTTTCTGAATAGTTCCTGAAATGATATTTAGTTGTTTACACTTTTCTTTAATAAAAATTATCAATTTTTGGCGTAAGTTTTCTTATGCTTAAGTAATGTTACATTGAAATATTTAGTTTAAAAAAATACAATTTATGAAAAGAAAGTGCGATTTATACTATTATACTACATTTGATATTTCGAAATATCAAACTAGTCCAAATTAAAAATTCATTTAAATTTAATTAGAAAATATGTGAATAATTTGTGGCTTTTAACCTTATATCTTACTGTGATAATTATTATACATATCGAAAATATTTCAAATCTGCAGCTAATTGAAAAATGTAAAAAACCGGAATATAAATTTCATTTTCTAAGAATAACAAAAATAACAATTTGTGATTTTGCATTTTTCGTAATATAGCCCAAGGAAAAACATATTATGTAGATAATTTTAATTGAATTCAAGATAAAAATATTTAATATAGAGATGCTGAGTGACAAATATCTCAGGCGTGCATGAAGAAAGAAAATCATAATAATAATAAATACATAATCCGTAATACGTGCTCCGTGTGCGAAATTATTTGCGAATGATAAAAGAACAACTTGTTTCATAAAGTCCTCCATTCAGTTGCTATCTCAAACGAAGCTGATTAATTGATTGGTTTCGACCTTTTTGAGCACAATCGAACATGACCGTTTTTCTTCCTAAATGCTACATTTTTATTAAAGATTCTACAGATGGGTGTAATAAGATCCACGAAGTAGAACTTGTTAGACGTATTTCGTCTCTATTTCTTAATATTACATAAGTATACCGCGTTATTTCCAATAACATAATCACAACGCAACTTGCAATACAATCTCGCAATTATAATTCGTCATACTTTTTACTCTAAACAAATAAATAATAAAGTAAATTTTATTAATTGTATGTTACTGATCGAATAATTATGTCACGGATTTGTTATTGATTTTCAACAGGAAATTAATGGAGACGATGTACAATCATTGCGAACCTGTAATAAGACAGTTGCAGTTCATTTAAGATGATTATATATAAAAATGCCACATAACAGATAATACATTTGCGCATATCAAGGAGAATATGTGTATTTTGTGTCCGACCTTTTCAATATCTAAATGTTCGCTTACACTTTTAGCCGCACCTAGATTCATCGTTCACGAAAATACGCATCACGGCTGGACAATTCAAACTTCAATTCGAATAGCCGCAGCATTTACAGTGAAATGGACTGGAGTATTGCGTACCATTCTATCTGTCCAGTATAAATTTACTAAAGTGCATTTCACCTTAAGTGAGTAGAGATTTTACGTATAAAATTACACCCACAAAAATTATTTCGGTATATGTGAAATTCTCTAAATCTTAGAGGATTTATATATATATATATTGTCTCAAAAAAGGATTCCTGTCAAAATAAAAAAAATAGTATAAACATAATATCTTACAAGTAAAGAAACAATTTGTTGCTTCTTTTGTGCTGCATGTAAGAAAAGCCACTCTGCTTCGAATCAATAAATTTCGATATAAAACATATTCTTCTTTATATAAAAGGACAGTTAAAATATCTCATAAATTGCGGATGAACACTTTATTTTATTAAAAGAGGAATATGTTTGCTGTAAAATATTAAGCTTAGAATATGAGATTATGGGAAAAATCATTTTGGACGTTGAAAATACTTTTTTTGGGTGTACCCAAATATTTAACTGACTTATATTTTATATTATTTAATTATAATTGTGTATTTCATACTTTTTATACTTTTATCTTGCTTAATTATATTTTGTAATATTAAAATTGTATAATTTTATATTGATCCTAGAACATCATATCAGAGTAGTTTTGTAGCTCAATGCAAAGAACAACCACAAAAAATGCCCGGTTTTTCTCGGTTTTTCAATTAAATATAATGCTAAATTATAGTTTATAATAAAACATTAATCGCATAAAAATTTTACGATAAGTATACAATTAGTTTATGATTAGATGATAATTTTTTTATAAATTAATTTCATTATCGTTTTATCCCTTATATTTGATCCGCTATCTTGAATTTTTGAGATCTGACATAAGATTCGTAATCAGGAACTTAAAGAATTCTTAGGTACTAACTTTTGAAAAAAATCAACAAAAGTTTATGCTATTATGTGTCGATAGTGTCATACTTTCTTTTAGTAGACGTTAACTACTTTGACCCCCTAGATCTCTGAAACCAATTGTATGCTCATCGTAAAACTTTTCTGTTATTAATGTTTCATCATGAACTATCATTTAGCATAATATTCATTTGAAAAATTCAGAACAGAAAAATTTTTTGCATCCTTTTTTGCCATTGTTCTTTGATTTTATTTTTTAATTTAATTTAGCAAATAAAGGGATCGATTCGGGGCACCGACCATAATTCCATTTAAAGTCTTAAGAATCGAGAGAGACACTAGCTGGCGTTGGAACGTCATTAGCTTCCAAGCAGTACAGACATAAAATAAAAATAGGACACGCTTATACGAGTATATCAATCTGACATTTGTGTATGCATTTCGTTCAGATATCACCATACAAAATACTATTTTTTCATGTTTATATTTTGTTTGGACGGACACTCGCTATAGAAAGAGAAGTACTACGACTGCGTTTGTGCAAGCTGTAACGGTCCTGTATATAAAAACCACAGGACAACACAATGTGGCGAGTGTCGCTTGAAGTCATGAAAATATTTTAATAATTTGTTTTACTTTAATAATGTATAATTCTATATTTAAAAAATAAACATTTTTTACTATTTTATAGCAAATTAAAAAATGATTGATTGTGTTTTAATTTATCTTTTTCTTTTTCTTAAGCTATTTTTTTCTACTTCTACTTGTCAAAATAGTTATACTTTTTAAACAATACTCAAAATTTATTTTATCTAGATCTATCTTTTATTTTTCTAAAACTGTTCGTTTTTTTTCAATTTGTTCAAAATTAATGAAACTACGATAGATTAACAAAAATTATTTTTGCAATTTTTTTTTAAACTTTAATTTGTTAAAATTAATTTTTAACGTGTTTAATGTTAATTAATATTATTTTGAGTTACATTGTTTTTATCATGAAAAGAGATTTATATATTGTAGCACAATATTAATTTCAGTCCATCTGTTCAATGCAGAACGCTGAGGAAGGAATGGAATACATTTTAAATCCAATATAACGTTAGAGGTGGAAAAATAGGTATATTGTTCTAGGATTAAATTCATATACGATGTATACTTTAATAGAGAGTTTAAAATTATTTAAATAGGTTCTTGATTCTAGCCTGGCACTGTAAGGAAACATGAGAGGTGTAGGTGACATAAGTAGGAAATGGTATCACCAATGAAACACCATTATAAATAAATTTTGATTATGCAACACTTTTGTGAACAGCTGAGCAATCTAACTAAATTTATTTCATTTTTGTATTATTGTACTATTATCTTCTTTCTTACATTATGTTCTTACATTTTCTTTCTTTTCTCTCGTATTATCTTTATGTATTTGTATTTTAAAGATCATTCAGAATTGATCATTATTGACAAGTATTAAGACAGTTTCAATTGTGCTCAAAAAAGTTGAAAGTGAAAAAGAGCGAGCTTAGAAATTTTCAAAAAGTCCTTCTCTCAATATCCTTTCATCTTAGCTTGTTTATAATTATATCGATGCAAGTGTAATCAAAAATGAGCAGATCGTCATGCAGCCAACATTCTTGTTTCTTTCTGTGTTGTAAAAAGACTTCGAGTTCCAGAAAACCGGAAAATTGTTTAAAAAATTTCAAATATACCTCTTATGTATATGTGTCGCGCATATTGCTTTTCTGATTTTCACAAAAGTTACAAGAATTTTGAATAAGAGTTTATATCGATTTCCAGGTCAGTGACTTTAAGTGAACGTAAACGTGACATATTTCCATTTTTATCATTTTACACAATTTGTTTCAACGATTGTGAATATATAACGTGTTGCAGCATTTATATAGTTATAACATATATATAGATTTGATTTCCCGCATACTTGTTAATTAACGTAGTTTGCAACTTGAAACTCGATCAAAGAAAGTTGTACGCAAAAAAAATATAATTCTTAAATATATTTTAATGTACATTTTATATGTCTCAGAATTTTAATAAGTATGTGTTAGTAATATTTATCAATTTTTTTATTACTTAAAAATAAAAAGAAAAAAATTGTGCAGATAAAAGAACAATAAAAAACTAAAAGAATATAAATAATAATAAAAATAATATAATTTTTTTATTAAGATAAAATATTAAAAAATAAAGCTTTTTCCTTTTACAAAACCTCATTTCTTGATGTAATAAAATCGTAACGATGTTGTGGCTATAAGTAATCTGATAAAATCGTCCAAGCTAAATGCTAACTTTTTTACTTAAAGCGTTTTAATGGTATTAATTATGTCTATTGACCAACCGAAAGAGAGCGGACATGCAAAAATGTATTTGACAAATCCATTTTTGTTTTCACAAAACATTTATGGTTATTGAAGGATAAAGAGCTGTACATTTTAATAATAGTTTAAAATTAAGCACTTTAAAATCAAAATCGATATTTGCGATAAATATGGATAGGCGGACAAAACAAATTTTTGGAAGCAACTGTTATATTAAGAGCTACTAAATACATAATCGTTAATAACGCATGCAATATTTGCCTATTATACAACGCATTTAAGCTGTCTCATTAGATGCTAACTACAAGGCAATTTTCACCGACACGGCTTTTAACATCGCATAATGTGTGTCACATGCGTTAAATTATTAATTTTTGACATTTATAATCAAATCATTGTTGAAATTTTATGGTGGACTTATCAATCGTATATTAATAGAAATTTTATTAATTAATAGTATCTCAAATTAACACTACAAGTACCAAGTGATCAAGTATTTGTATGTACTGTTTTTATTTTTCAAATTATTTTTATTTTTGTACAAAAAATAAAGTTTTAATTTTTTACTAATTTTTAAAACAATTATGTTTTTTATATTAATAAAATATTTGACTACATTCTTTATTTTTACAATAATGTATTGTAACTAATGTTTTTGTATTGTAACTTATGTACACTTGTGCTTTTATTGTGTAAAAAAGTGTCAGTACTTGTTGTGCTAACAATTTATGTAAATCAGTCGGTAAAACTTCTAACAATAAGTACAAAAGATTTTACTTTATAATTATTTCTTAAAATTGTATAATTTAAAAGAATGTCAAAATTAACCAACAATTTGATTTTTTATCAAATCATTATATACACTTCTGTCTCCGATAATTTCTATTCTCGCGTTAATTCTATGCTTTTTAGCCGACATAAGAATTGATAACTGTATCATGGAAATATGAGAAATAATGAATGCTATCATAACATTTCGTAACCGTGAGAGTCTCTTACAGTGGATCAACAATAATTCGCTTTTACGAGAGTTTTGCCTAGAATAGCGAAACTTCACGACAGCATCGCAGAAATAATCTATTGCTCGCGCAAGACCCAAATAGAAGTTGAGCGGGCGTATGCAGTCGTCAAATCTACGATGTAACTACTTCGACTTTACATCGTGCATTGTTACAGTTTCCAGGAGCGGAAATAAAAGGATTGATGTCGCTAATCTAATCACATGTCCGAAGTTATGTATTTGGCAACACCACTAATATTAGTTATTAAATATCAATTGTTCGTAAATAGTTTTACGTACAAATGAATGATGATGTCTTTAAATCTTTCATGATCCTTTTTCAAATCAAACTTGTATGTTTTATTTATTATTCTGTTTGAACTGTATTAAACTGTTTTGTGTTTAAACATATTAAACATAATAATATTTAAAACATATAAACAATTAGTGCTAAAGAATGTCAAATATAGTGAAAGTTTACGTGCATCTATTTTAAGATTAATAATGTTGAAATTACTATTAATTATAACTGAAATATTTACTACCGACAATCAAACATCTTTCAATATATTTATAGATTTTATTTATTTTTATTAGATAAATTAGTCAAATAAAATTGAATTGAACAGAAATAATTGATAACGCTCAATCGTTTCATTTATTTCCGCTATTGACTTGTTCCTCTTCATTACTTTAACTTCATTATTATATCGAAAATGTTCTCGCATGCGTAATAAATCAGAGTGCTTTATATTGTGTCGGATTTAGTGCACATGATTTATATCATAATTATTTATGATAAAAAAATTTACGCATTATGGTTCTCAAGAAATTACGTTTTTAATGCTCATAAGTTCTCCGTGCTAACCCATTCGGACTTTGGCGGAAAGTGGAAACGGTTAGTCAAATATCAGATCGATAAAACAATTTGACGGTGATATTTGAAATATCAAAGCGTTGTTTAAATTATGACTTTTTGTGAA
The DNA here is from genome assembly GCF_013373865.1 of Monomorium pharaonis. Classification (NCBI taxonomy): domain Eukaryota; kingdom Metazoa; phylum Arthropoda; class Insecta; order Hymenoptera; family Formicidae; genus Monomorium; species Monomorium pharaonis. The sequence goes on along the minus strand of NC_050476.1, from coordinate 12,991,928 downwards.
AGAGAAAAGTTGCAAAATAGAACGTTCGTAAACACGAATAACAAACGTACTTTTTTTGACATTTTTGATCTATTTGAGCTAGATGTTCGACTATTGATTGACTATTTATTCGTTTGATGACGCAACACTTTCACAATGTTATAGGAGAATACTGATTTTACTGTCTCCTAATTTGTAATGTTTTAACTTATAGTCTAGATGAGAAAGAATATTTATTTATATAAATGCTTTTTTATATAGTTTTTTTATAAATCAAACGGTTTATAGAGCATTAAAAAGGTAAAAACATTAGTGAAAACTGTGAATAATAATAAATTAAAAAAAATGCACTATTAATAAACATGTAATTTCAAACTTTAAATTACAAAAAAAGTTTACCCCGCGAATTAACGTAAACAGATTTAAAAAATCGTTTTATTTAAAAAGTTATTAAATTTGTTTTTGATTTTTTAGTACACACACACACACACACACACGCGTAAACAAATCTTTAATTAGTACTTGAACAAAATATTATTCACGTGTTTATAAAAAGTTTTATCTTATTCTCACTTCAAAACAAAAGAAATATAGTTCAATAAATTGGCACAGTTAAGAAATCATCTACAATTGAAAAAAGAAGATAACAACAAATACAAAAAGAATCAGGTCAATATATCGAGCTAATATAATATTCTTAGTAAAAATATTATTTATTGACTGATATAAGAAAATAACAAAATGAATAAAAGAAATCTAATACACAATATAAATTAAAGAAACGTTTCGACTCTATGGAGTCCTCATCAGTCTGTATTACAAATTATATAATAATAAATTAAGTACTGTCCTAACGTTAACGATGAATAAACAATAATATAATCTACGTAATATATAATATACGAAAATTAAAGTAAACAAAATAACCCAACATACTTGCAAAAATTATAGTTGTCAAACCAGAGTAAAAGACCTTTATAGGAACTGAGCGTCTCAACTATTCGACAGTCAACGCAGGTGTATCAAAGAAGGCAACAATTATTAAAAAATGTATAATTTAAATAAATAGTAATATGTAATATGTATGTAATACATATAAGTAAATGTAAAATATAAAAACAAATTAATATAAAAATAATTATAAAGTAATTATAATAAAATGGAATTTAGTGAAACAATTATGAAACAATTAAAACAAAAATAAAATAGTTAAATTAAGAACACAATAATGCAATAAACAACCAAATCTCATATAAGAATAAGGATAGATCATTGTTTTCTATCTCTATTAAAAATGCATTCCAGCAACCACGGAATCGACTTCCTATGCAATTTGTGTAAACGGAAACTAGTTTTACGGATTAAGTTACAAAAGCATTAATTAATGAAAAATAAACTCAACGTGCATCTTAAAGCTTTTAAGACCTTAAGTCGGCAAGTTAAACTTAAGAAAATCACGAATATGTAAAAAGTTTTACTATATTTTCAATTAAATTTAAAAGTTTAATACGTTATTTTTCTTCAATACGTAATAATTTTGATTGTATAAGATGACATAAAACTAAATAAAAGGAATTTTACTATTTGTTTTTTTCTGTTAAAGATTTACATACAAACAGATTTGTAAAAACAAGAGTTTAATTTCAATAAATTTTTAATTATATACATATACATATAAGTAAAGAATAGAAATCTATCAAAATCTATCAAAAGTATTATATCGTATTAGTAGTCTTTAAAAATATTGAAATTTCGGAACAAATAAATTACTTTTTAAGAATGTATTTATCATTTGCAAATTCATGTCAAAACAATTTAACTTTATCTCAACATTCGTGCCATTTTTTTGCAAAATATTTTGAAATTACTAATAAATTATTAATATGCTGTTTAAGGATCTTGATTATTTGTAGAAGCTAGAATTAAATGTATAAATTAACAAATACGAACGAAAACTTACTCACGTTTAGCATGCGCCTTGTCGCTGATAGAAACTAAGATCACGAAGATCAGGATGATTAAAAACGAAAAAACGGAACCGAAAGTCGCGTTAATGGTCCTCATCCTGTCACAATTATCAATGCGCGCTTCGTTCCTGCGGAGGGTGATAGGCCTAAGAAATCCTTCTGCTGCACGGTCTGGAATGACAGATGACACCGAAACGATGCTATCCCGTCAAGCAGGTGGTTGTGAATGAACGATGGTGGCGGCGCGCGTTCCCTCTTTTACAGAAGCGGAAACCGGAGTGGCGCAGTCGGATATCGTCGTGGTGCATGTCGGGTATGCGAACGGCAAGATATCCGTGGGTGGAGGTGATATTTTCCAGGTAGTGACGGCGATCACGACGTTGTTATCATTGTGAACTTTGATGATAATTCCGGACACGAAAATTGATTGGATATGTAGGTATAGGAAAAAAGTGTCGAGAAAATTGCACGTGCCGAAAGGACTGTCTTCAAGAAAAGATAAGATAGTTAGAGGCACACATTGCGACAGATCTTAATTATTTTAGAGTTAGCATAGACTGCGCTTTTGTAATCGAAATATAACTACACAATATACAGAATGTTAATTAATAAAAATATTAGAATATTATTACGCAGCAAACAATATAATTGTTATACAACTTACAAAAATTATATAACATATAAGAGTTATATTGTTGAATAAAAAATTACAACAATATGTAACTATTAGTCGAGGTTTGCTGGATATATGATTTGCACACGGGTAAAATTTTCTTTTAGAATTTTGCATTACAATCATGGTAATAATAAAATAACTTTAAAAAAATTTACATTTTTGGTAAAATTTTTACTAAATTTTACTACATTTTTATTAAGTTATATTTCTTAACTTGTTCTAAATTTAACAAGATTTAATAAAATTTAGTTAAATTTTTCAAAATTTAATCAAATTTAATAATTTTCAAAAGTAATTTTTTCTAAAATATAACTAAACTTTAGTACATTTTATTAAAACTGTAATAAAATGTTTTTAATTTTATGTTGTTTGATAACATAATCTTGAGAATAAGTTCTATAAAAAAGTATATTCTACACATTTTATATGTCTAAGACGATTCATCTAAATTGTTGTATTTAACAGAATATGAATATATTAAAAAGTAACATAAATATTATGTAAAGATTGACACAAAAAATTTAATATTTTGTTACAATTTGGAAAAAATTGTAAAAGTATATTTTTTTAGTAAAATTAACATTTATATTGGCACATAATTTTATCTTAGAATTTATGTTTTAAAATTACTTTTATGTACATTTATCTATAAATTGTGCTATTTTAAACCTAAAAAATATTGAATGAATTCAAAACAAAATATTTAACTGATACAATCACATTATATTAAATTAACATTACTTACGTTAAAAACTTTAACAAGATCCAATTTTCGATACAAATAAAAAATTTTACTATACGGATTTGATTTTTTAAGAAATGTCATACAATTTAATATTCGTCAATTGTCACTCTATGATGATCATTTACAAAACAAATAAGAATTACTCACACAAAAATGTTACTATCACAAAATGTATTTTTGTTATAAAAATACGGAAAATGATTCCATGCGTCATAAATGCAAAATAAATAGATTTTATACGTAAAAATAATATTGAAATAGTTCATTTAAATAATATTTTTATTTTATAATCATAAATATTATATGTTACTTTATAGCATTATAAATTAAAAGTGTTATATATAAAATGTCAGGAAATAAAAATCCAGATTTTTTTTTATAAAGAGAAAATATACTTCAAGAGTAGAAAATAAATAAATTCAAGAAAACTTATATTTATATTTATGTGACTAAATTTTATTATTTTCTTGTATAATTTTTGTATGACTCTTGTAAGAAGTTAAGCTTGAAATATTTCCTTCAAATAATGAAACATTAAAGCTTAATCAAGAATTTAATAAAAATTATTTTTATGTATTAGCATTATGTATCAATATATCAACATATCTCTAAACTATCTTAGTTACCAGTCCTGTACCTTATCGAGTTCTGTAATTTTTCATCATTAATTCTTGCACATATTTTCACAATATTATAATAATAACGAAGAAGAGCCTGACTTCTTTTTGATACCATTTGATTCGAGAGACGCTTCTTATCACGCCATAAAACTTATTAAGAAATTCTTTTTTCTTACGAAGTCGATCAAGATTATCGATAAAAACTGTAATTAATATTTAAGTACGTAGGAAATATCGTGAATAGGGTAGAGAGAGACTTACACGTTTCATGTGAGTTGAGGCTCTTTACGCCTGATTGAAGTGTTCCTAGATGGAACAATGCTGTTGGAAAATTGTGAACGACGTGCTTTTCAACCGGATATTTAATTATTGGATATTTAATTTTATTCGAGGCATGTACACAACAATGTTCGTACAACGGTGAAGAAAATCTTGACAAATTTGTAATTAATGGTATTCGATAATGCCGTGCCGATGGTGGTCATCCTTGTCATCTCGTGGGCAATCGAATGCAAATTTAACTGAAGGACAAATGCATACAAGCGCTAGTTAATTAACTATCCTCCTAATTTCATCAATATCACGTATCACAAGAGTTGCTTTTTAATTCCACATATAACATTTAATTATCTATCACTTTAATTTACATTGTAAAGTTTATTAGAAAAAAGTTGCTAATACCGGCATAGGCTTTTTCAGACGATCTAATTTCCAACGTCTATATAATAATATCGTATTAATACTGATAAAAACACATAATGCTTAATATAGATAATTAAAGAAATAAAAATCCATAGTTTATTTACGGCTTTTTTTGTATAAAATATGTTAGAAATGAGAGAGAGAGAGAGAGAGAGAGAGAGAGAGAGAGAGAGAGAGAGAGAGAGAGAGAGAGAGAGAGACTCTAACATAATCTAATCTTTATATATAATTGCATTACACATTGCATCTCCTAAAATTACATAAGGTATTTATATAATAAAAAAATATTTTATATTAAAATGAAAAATTCTTTAGGTATATTCATATAAATTAACTTGTTAATATTTTGTAGGTACAGATAATTTATGTTAAAGAAAAAGAAAGTATAGCTTATTATCTCAGTTTTGGACCAAATTTTTCAGACGTTTATTTTCGATTATGTTGCGAAAGCATTAATTATCATAAAATATAAAAAAGTATTTTAATAACAGTTATAGCATCTAATAAAGAACACTTTCTAATTAAAAGTTATTTTCAAAGTTTTAAAGCTAATCTACAATATGTTTTTTACTTTTCCTATTTTCGTTTCTTTTTTTTATTGCATTTTGCCTTTTCAAACGTCTTATCAAAATTGGTAAAATAAAAATTAACAAACTATTAAAGAAATAAGAAACACATGACAAGAAACACAATTACCAGTAAAATAGTATACACAGAAAAAAAGTAATATAGCCAATAACATATGTAATTGCGGGCTGCCAACTGCATAAAATACTCAATACAATAATTTGCTATTAATGCAAGTACAATGTTGATACTGCAATAGCATATATTATTGTATTGAATATATCTGTAATTGGCAGCCCGCAACTACATATCTTATTGAATATATTACTTTTTTTTTCAATGTGAAAAAGCGAAAAGGTAATAAACAAGAAACAAAACAAGAAGCATATTGTAGAAAAATTTTTGCTTTTACTTTTTGTTTAAGAAATATTCAAATTATTCAAAATCAAAGTAATATGCCACTGACCTTCTGCCATTCCTTTCATTTTTGTTCTTACTTGTCTCGGAATATATAATAAATATTTCAAAGTTTGCATTAATTGAAAACAATCAAATTCTACCCATTATATACAAAGATATACGCAATTAAAAAATATCAGGTACTACACCTAGTGCTTCAAAATCTTGAAGCAAACATAATGCTCCTCCTGAAAAATATACAATCAAATCTTATTCATTCAAACCCCGTTAATTTAAGAACCTCTACAATTTGAATTTCTATTCATTTCCTAGAAAAAACCTTTTCAAACGTATTAGACTTCATCCTTCCTCTACATCCCCATTAATTTTTATAAAGCATTTTTGCTTTAAAATAAGAAAATTTATTAATTTATTATTATCCTAATCTAAACTTAATTATTATCCTAACCTAAATCCTATAAAAAAATATGGGTAAATCTTAACAAAAGGGGACCCAGCCCCGATAAACAATAAATTCATTATTAAAATAAAGCACGTATTTATGCGTGCTTTAAAATAAGAAAGTCTATTAATTTATTATTATCCTAATCTTTTATGCAAAGTCGCAAACCCATGTGGTGCAGAGAACGCGTGGGCGGAATTCAAGGGCACATCTTCGCCCTCTCCCTACATGCCCGCATTAATTTTTATAAAGCACACATAAATTAATATATTTTTTTATTTTAAAGCACCCAAAAATGCATGCTTTATAAAAATTAATGCGGAGATGTAGGGAAGGAGGGCAAAGTCCTTTCCTTGCACCCCGCCCACGCGTTCTTTGCACCACAAAGGTTTGCGACTTTAAGGGGGGAACCTCATTCCATACAGCACAGAAGCTTTCAGCAACATTGCTGCGACGTTACAATATTACGAGTTGCAATGTAACATTGTAGAGACGTTTCAGAAACATGCAATATCAATATTACGCCGAAATGTTCCAGTAATGTTGCAGAAATATAATAAAATTCTGAAAATGTATATATTTAAAAATATGCATCAAGTATTCCAATATACGTGCAACTTCGTGTAAGAAGAATTTGTGATATTTTTAAATAGTTTTGTGAGATTTAAATATTTGGATTTGTGTGCAATATTTATAGGATTTATACCAAAGATTATATATATAATCTTTTTGAGATTTATAATAGAACAGTAAATTAAATAATTCTTTAAATAAAAAATAAAATTATCATACATGATAATTTTATTTTATTTGAAAAATTGTTCAATTTACTGTTCTATTATAAATCTCAAAAAATGCAATTACTTGGCTATAAATATTGATGCTAGGAAATTCATATATATATGTATTCATTAATATTATTGCTTTTGACGATAATGAAAATAATGCTACTTCATGAAAATAATGCTACTTAGATAATAGAATATTGTGTAAGTTTTTAATCCTGTATAAAATGTAATAATAATTTTCTAATTTTCTACTATGCTTCTATATTTTAGATTTTAATAGGTAAACTTTGAGAATATGTAAAAATATTCTAGAGAAATAAGAAACAAATTCATTGCAATTGCGTAAATTCACAATTTTTATCCGAATTTTGGATACAAAAAGATTATAAAGTTACACAGATTGCAACAAATTTCTTTTTATCTCTCTTGTCTTTAGATATTCTCAAAGTTTATCTATTAAATTTAAAACGTTATGCATATTTATACACTGAGAAAAAAATTTCTTTAAATACATTTAAGAAACTCGGTTTTCTTATTACAAAGAAATGATTTATTTCAGTTTAATAATGATACTATTAATGTCATTAAATCATTACTTAAAGGAACAAAATCAAAAATGTATGAAATGATTTACTTAAAAGAATAAAATATTTATTTGCTAGCATACATTGTTTTGTTGCTGTAAAAAAATATTTGTTTGTAATAAGAAACCGAGTTTCTTAAATGTATTTAAAGAAATTTTTTTCTCAGTGTAGCAACGCGTTTCAATGCATCAAATACATTGCACCGTAACATTGCACTAGTCTTACATTGTAATATTTCTCAGGGCGGACATTTCAGCGTTGCCGCAAGCTTGCAGTAACATTGCAGAAACATTTTGCAATGTCCATGCAATATTACAATATTTTAATGTAAGGTTTCTGCAATGTTTTTGTAATCTTTCAGTACTGTGTGGGATGTACATAGAAATTTTGTAGTAATTTTTTTTTCTTACTCAAATTTATAGAAAATTTTCCATAAAATATGAAAAAAAAATAGTAGAAACCGATTTGAGACTTTCTTCTATGTTATTTTCGTCGAAAAGTGAACGGTCGAAATGGGCGGAGCACTCAGGTAGACGAGCGCTCGTCGAGAACTCAGCCTTTCAATCCCTCTGTAATAAATGTTAACCTGGCTGTGTTAGAGTAATGTTCGAGGAAGATCTGCTCTATGGCCCTGGAATCATAAATTAGCAAAAAACTGCGGTAAGTTAAAATAAATTACGATTTTTTCACGATTTTGTTACTCAAACTTTTAATGCATTTTTCTCAAAACGCAAAATTTCACACGCCATGCAATGTAACTCAAAAATTAATTTTTCGATCTTTATGAAATTTGGTATAAATATTTTATAGATAGTTGGGCATAACATGACATGCTCCAATTTTTTATTTTTTAATTTAAAACGTTGTTATTAACAATTGTTTAAAAAAGAAAACCCTTTTTTTCAAAACTTCGCGATTTTTACAAATTTGCAAATTTTAATAAAATAAAAATGTCATGTTGTGTATTTTTGCATAAACAAAAAAACTCATTTTGGTTTTTTCGTTTCAGATCATTTTTGTGACCTGTACGCTGCACGGCCATTTTCCATTGCACTGTTATTATAAAGAATTAAAGTTAAAAAAAAATATTTTTTTTACATTGTAATGTTCATAAATTGTACCTTAAAGTTTAAATCAATATATGCGTTACATTTTTCAAAAAAAAATTCTTGAAAAACAGGCCGTTAACATGAGGTTCCCCCCTTAAGTAAAGCACCGATATCATGTATCATATTTATAAAACCTTTTTTGTTAATAACTTTTTAACGAATCACGAGCGGCGATTAAAATCTCTTGAACATTACTCAGGGGGGTGACCTTGATAACATATGTTATCGGAGCTGGGTTTCCTTTTGTAAAGGTTTATCAAAAAAACATCTCAGAATTAAGTTAGGAATATGACATTTTAAGGATAAAGAGTTATTTGAAACTATTCTGTATAATGGTCAAATAATTTTAAATCTTTATCTCAAAACAATTCAAGTTTGTAGAAATAAATTATAGTAATTGTTACGCTCGAAAAACATTTCGAGTTAATTTCCTATTTTTCTTCGATTTCTAGAAAATGAATAGAAATTCTAATTGTAAAGTTTTTCAAATTAAGAAGGTTTCGAATTAACAAGGTTTAAGTGTATATTTCTTAGGAAAAACACTATGTTTGCTTTGAGATTCTGAACCATTGAATACGCAATATTCGACATTTTTTAATTGCGTATATCTTTGTATGTAATACATAAAATTTGATTGTTTTCGATTGATGCGATAAACGGGCAAGAAAAAGAATTTATAGGTTTAAAAGTTGAAAAATTTGTAAATATTTGAATCATTGAAGAGAGAAAGAAAATAAAAATTATTAACACTTTTCTTTCAATTTACAATTTTGACAGGAAAACAGTTAAAAAAGTTTTACCAATAAATTTTAAAAGATATAATTGAACATATTTTAAGATGAAAATATCCTTTGTCTGATTATTTTGAGTATATATTTTTTATAAGAGAAAGTTAAATTCAAAGTGAGTAGAGAAGATGGAAAAAGAGGAAAAGCGGAAAATGAGAAGAGGAGAGGAGAGAGTGAGAAAAGGAAACATCAAGCGGCGGCGCATGATGAAGCAATGGATAAATAATTAAATAAATAATTTTAAAGAATATGAAAACTACACAAAGTATTTAAACTTTACTTTAATTGCTTCACATTTAAAAAAAATTTTAAAATATGTAAAATTAAAAAATTTTAAAATATTAAAAAACAAAGAAATTGTAAAAATCTCTACTTATTTTCACCTATAAACAATAAATTTAAACACACTAAAAGTAATTTTTCGCTTCCAGTGCATGAAATTGATCCTTTTCTCACGTGTCACTCCACACAAAAAACCAATACTTTGACGCACAAGTAACAAAAAATATTGTATGCGACATGTGCAGATCGGTTATTTTCCGCCCGTGTTGGTAGACACACGAGCCTTTAGCTCGATTTACCGCACTAGTTGCATAAATATCTATTTAATATTGCGGAGTATTAACAATAAGTGTAATACACCAACGGACTGAATTCCTACGACTATGAAAAGTTCTTATCCAATCTTTCAAGCCTGCTGTGATGGAGAATTAGTAGTAGTAGAGATGTGAAACATTTTTTATCTTTACTCCAGCTGTCATCTCTTAGGGCCTCCGCTCAGATTTTTGCATGACGCATAAGATAATCAATCAATCAGAGTCGACTATTTCCCTTTCTAGGATAAAAATAAAGACCTCTGATCGGGTAAGTCTCTTATGCGTTACATACTATGCGCTATGCAGAAGTCTGTGCGGCGGCCCTTACAGTTTTGTGAATGCCTAATATTATTCAATACACCTCGGGTATGCGTAACAAAGTGCTCCTGAGAAATGTATGTATACCCACATAGCACAGAAAGACTGCAGAAACATTACATAAATATTTCACCCAAACAGTACACAACATCCAATGGACATCGAGCTAAAGGCTCGTGTGTCCACCAGCACGGGCAAAAAATAACCGATCTGCACATGTCGCATACAATATTTTTTGTTACCTGTGCGTCGAAGTATTGATTTTTTGTGTAGAGTGACACGTGAAAAAAGGACCATTTTTTATGGATTTTGATCTTTTTTTGTTCAAATGTGAACGTAATACAAATGTTTTAAGAACATACATTATTAGATGTTCAAAATACATACATAAGAATAGACTAGTCTGGTCCGCTGGACCAACCACTTTTTTTGTGTGTATCTGTGTTATTTACTATCTTTTGATGACAAAAAAATTTTTTTGCTTTAATCAAAAAAAGTTACAAATGGTAACTTTTCTTTGGCTAGAGCAAAAAAATTTATTTTGTCACCAAAAGATAGCAAATAATTAGTAAAAAATTCATGTATCAATGATTCTTTAATTTATTTAATTTATATACGATTTTTTGTAGTGGGTAGGTAGTATAATATTAAGCTATCTAGTCACTACAAAAAAACGCATATACAGTGAACAAATAAAAAAATTATTAATATAGGAATTATTTGCTAATTATTTGCTATCTTTTAATGACAAAAAAATTTTTGCTCCAACCAAAAAAGTTACAAATGGTAATTTTTTTGGCTGCAGCAAAAAAATTTTTCTCACCAAAAGGCTAGCAAATAATTAGCAAATAATTCCTATATTAATAATTTTTTAATTTGGTTAATGTATATGCGTTTTTTTTCTATTGGCTTAATATTAAGTTATCTAGCCACTGGTATTTCTTTTGGCTGGATAAAAAAAAAATATTTTTTTCAGCAAAAAATAGCAAATAATTAACAAATAATTCCGATGTAGAAATCGATGTGTTCTGATGATATGGCTCAGCCAGCTTAATATATCTACTCACCAGACCGCTACCGGTCACCCATCAGGCTCGGAAGCCCGGTATCGTAGCCACAGTCCACTCGATACCCACGTGCCGTGTCATCAACGTTTCCTGACACGGATATCGAGCGGTGCTCATTCCTCTGCAAGGGATATTCCTTTTTTCTTAATCAACCTCCAAAGGGGATAGATAAAAACAAATGTACACGCGCGGAAATAATAATAAGAATTAAATAATTTATAGAAAAAACAATGTAACTATTACGTTTGACCTGATTGGCCTCAAATATGTTTATCAAATAGCACACAACGTTTCGACCGTTGGTTTCGGTCCTTATCAAGTGCTTAGGTACGTAAAAATTATGTGGTACACATTTTGAGTTATAATATGTGTCTAGATATACTGGCGTGACAACATCATCAGTGATCTTACGTATAAAAAATTGAATTGCACTAACGCGAACCTCCGACGATGTTATGGACAACCGAAGATCCATAAAAAAGATTATCCATTAAGGATTATAGTATCGACGCTTGGTAACCTTTTATACAATATCTCGCATTTCTTACATCAGATTCTGGATTCGTCGATTTCAAAACCAAAATCTTATATCAAAGACAGTTGGACATTTTCAAGAGCAATAAGCGATGCTACGATTAAATCCGATAAAACGTTAATTTCGTTCGATGTCACAGCATTATTTACGAACATTCCTACACAGTTAGTTCTAAATTCTATTACAAATAAATGGCAATATATCTCTATAAAAACTTCGCTGTCATTACAGCAATTTCTATTTACAATAAAACTGATGTTGGAATCGACGAGTTTTTCATTCAATGGCGAGATATATGAACAGATCTTCGACAGTCTAATGGGATCCCCGCTCTCTTCAATATTAGCGGATATGGTCATGGATGATTTGGAGACACACTGTATAAAACAGTTATCGTTTCATATCAAAATGTTCTATAAGTATGTTGATGATATTTTCGCCATTATACCGACAGCAAAAGTCAAAGATGCTCACTGGGTTCAATGGTTATCATCACCGATTATAGTTTACATATGAAATCGAAAAAGATAATACACTGAGTTTTTTAGATATTATTGTTATACGTGATGGTAGCACCCTTACTAATTGATACCGTAAACCAACGTTTTTTGATCGGTATCTGAACTTCTTTTCCAACACTCCAAGATACAAAATTAACACGATTAATAATCTTGTTGATAGAGCTGTATTACTCGCTCATAAACGATTCCATTCAGAAAATATACTAGAAGTCAAAAGAATATTAGGTACATAATTTATGACAAAATAATTAAATCGACATAGGCGTTTAAAGATATCGATTGTATCTGATATTATCATTGTTTATGTATTTTTACCGTTAGACTCCGCACCGTCGCTCAGTCGAGCCTCAGATCTCGAAGGAAACACACGCATTAGACTTCAATGTATCCAATCATTTATTATTTTTTATTACACAAACTTGACTACACTTTTTATTTATAAACGTTATTATTAATTTATATTTTTAAAGCAACTCTTCTGTAATTTATTTCGTTTATATTACCTTTTAGATGATATCGAGGCACATATTATAACTCAAAATGTGTATCACATAATTTTTATGTACCTAAGCACTTGATAAGGACCGAAATCAACGGTCGAAACGTTGTGCGCTATTTGATGAACATATTTAAGGCCAGTCAGGTCAAACGTAATAGTTACATTGTTTTTTCTTTTGTAATCACTGGCGAATAAATAATCATTTTATTAAATAATTTATAATCATAAACTCAAGTCGTCTTCTCTCTCTCTCTCTCTCTCTCTCTCTCTCTCTCTCTCTCTCTCTATCTCTCTCTCAAAAATAATAAATGAGTTGAAGAATATCAAAGAAGAGCTAGAAGAAGTAAAAAGGATGCTGTCCACTGGACCTAGTAATTCATCAAGAGGAGCACAGAAGAGTTATAGTGAGATAGTTAAAGAAAAGAAGAAAGTAAATGTTATAATTGTTAAACCTAAGGTTCAGCAAGAAAATGTTGATACGGCTATGTTAATAAAAAAGAAAGTAGATATAAAGAATATGGAAATGGGAGTAACGAAAATAAGGAGAGGAAACAATGGTACAGTCATCTTGGGATATGAGAATGGAGAAGAAATGGCAAAATTGAAAACTACAGTGCAAAACAAGCTGGGTAATGAATTTAAAGTTACTGAGTCACTACAGATAAAGCCGAAAGTAAAAATTGTCTATTGACGAAGAAGAATGGAACTTGAGTGATAAAGAATTAATTGATTCAATTAAAAAGCAAATAAACTTGGAACACAAAAAGAAAATAATATGAGAATGGTGAAAAGATTAAAAACTCAATCTAACAGAAGAGGTAAAACAGAAGGCGCCATAATAATTGAACTAGATGAAAAAACACATGAATTAATGTTGAGCCAAGAAAAAGTAAATATAGGATGGAAAAGATGTCCTGTATTTAATCATATTAGTGTTAAGAGATGCTTTAAATGCTGGGGATATCACCATTTTGCGAAATACTGTACGCGAAATGAAGCATGCCATAAATGTGCAGGTAATCACAAATTAAATGAGTGTACAACAAATGAGAAGAAATGTGTAAATTGTATGTATAAAAACCAAACGTATAACTTGAAAATAAAAGATGACCATGATGCATTGAGTCCGGAATGTCCGACGTTCAAAAGAGTTCTACAAGAGGAAAAGAGAAGGGCCGGCTGGGAGGATGCAAAATAGCAACCACAGAAGGAAGAGGAACATATACTGTATACAAATGCGCAAAGTTTAATGGCACATAAGGACGAGATACAGCATCAGATTATGAAGAAATTAAATTCGGCAGTTATTGCATTGTCGGAGTCAAGACTAATTGCGGAAATTGAAGACAGTGAAATAAGTGTACCGGGATACAGTGTGGTTAGATGCGACGCGGAAAATAGAAATACAGGGGGGGTTGCTCTGTATGTAAGAAATGATATCAAGTATGAAATAGTAGCATTGAAAAAATTAGAAAGGATTGTGTGGTGCGTTGCAATAGAAGTGAAAGAGAAATTATTTAAAGAAGTGTTAATGGTAATATATCATTCACCGAGTGCGTCACATGGAGAGTTTATAGGATTCTTAGAGGAGATAGTAGAAGAATTAACGATAAAAGAAAAGTGTATAATATTAGGAGACTTTAATATAGATTGTATGACAGACTCTTATTATACAAATAAACTACTAACGACTATGCAAAGTCTAGGTATGAAGCAATATGTGGATAAACCAACGAGAGTTACCGAAAATAGTAAAACAATTATAGATCTAGTTTTTGCGAATAAAGATATAAATGTAGAAGTCAAGTACGAACCTAAGATAACGGATCATGCGTGGATAAAAGTCGTGATAAATACGAACAAGACTGTAAATAAATATAAAGAATTCAGTGGCAGGGATTATAGTAGATATAATGCGGATGAGTTTATTAAGCTAGTGGAGAGTAATTTAGAAAAAAGATATGATTTAGATATTAATGAGTTAGATATTAATTTAAGGGCAAAGAATTTAATTAATAGTATTGTAGATGTGCTAGACATCTTAGCACCTAAGAAAATTTTTAGAATACCGAAAATATGGGAAGGGAAAAAATGGTATTCAAAGGAAATAGAAGAGCTAGCGACTAGAAGAGATGAGGCTTATAGAAAAGCACTGTACGATAGCACGGAACAAAACTGGCAACAATTTAAAATAGAAAGAAATGCAGTAGTTAATTTAATTAGAATAAAGAAAAAAGAATATTATGAAAATATGAATGATCATAATAGTAACAATCCCACAACTATGTGGAAATCATTAAAAGAAATTATTAGAGGAGGACCAATAGGCGCGAAAGTTGTAGGAAAAATAGATTTTGAAATATCAGACAATAATATAGAGTGTGATATAGCTGATAAATTTAACTTATATTATATACAAAGTATTAAAGACATAATAAAATCTATAGATAAAAATTATACAACGAGCACAAATAAGAGAACTATTTATTGTATTGAAAAGAAGGGAGAGCTAGAAAAATTTGAGTCAATTACGACAGAACAAGTAAAAATAATTATTAGGGAATTACCAAAAAAGAAAGGCACAGAAGAAGGAATAACTAACGATATATTAAAAACGGTGTCTTGTGTCATTGGAGAGGAATATTGTGATATAATAAATAAGTCATTAAGTGAGGGTTGTTTTTTGAAAGAGTGGAAAACATCTACGATAATTCCAATACCAAAAGTAGAGAAACCTAAGAGGGCAAGTGATTATAGGCCTATTAATATATTACCAATATATGAAAAAGTACTAGAGATAATAGTTAAAAAGCAAATTGAGGTCTACCTAGAAAGTAATAATATCATAACGGAACATCAGTCGGGCTTCAGGAAAAATTATTCGTGTGAAACAGCAATTCAAACAGTTATAGATGAATGGAAATTGATTATTAGTGAAAGACAAATAGTAGGAGTTATTTTTGTAGATCTTAAACGAGCTTTCGAGACAATTGATAGAGAAAGATTATTAGAGAAATTATACCAGTATGGTATTACAGGAACAGTTCTAGAATGGTTTAGGTCGTACTTAAAAGATAGAATGCAACAAGTTTAATTTAATGATAGATGGTCTAAGATAATGACTACGGAATACGGAGTGCCACAGGGTTCGGTATTGGGCCCATTGTTGTTTATAATATATATGAATGATATTGTTAACGTTTGCTCGGATATGTGTAATATAAAAATGTTTGCGGACGATACCTTAATATATGTAACAGGTGAGAGTAGTGCGGAAGTAGAGAGGAAATTGAATATTGCATTTAACGTAGTGGAGGAATGGATGAATATTAATAAACTGAAGATGAATTCGGGGAAAACAAAATATATGTTAGTTAGAGGGATAAGAAAAGAATTGAGAGGCAATACTACTGTGAGATGTTTTTTTTTGATGGAAATGAGATTGAGCGTGTAGAAATAATAAAGTACTTGGGTATAATTATTGATGATAGACTTAGATTTAGCGGTCACTGTGATTACATGCTAAAGAAAATAGGGAAAAAAATAAGTTTTTTAAATAGAATAGGAAACTTTATCTCGGCGTACACTAGATGTACGATATACAAAACAATTGTAGCACCTCACTTTGAGTATTGTGCGACGCTACTATTAGATATGGGAGATACACAGTTAAGTAGACTCCAAAAAGCGCAAAATAGAGCTATGAGAGTCATATTGCAATGTGGCAGACGTACTAAAGTTAAATGTATGCACCAAGCGTTGCAATTTATGACCATAAGACAAAGGCTGTATTACAACACGTGCATATTTATTTTTAAAATTTTAAATAATATGATGCCGGAGCAATTTAGTAATAAACTTAGAATAGTAGAGGGAGAACGCGAAACTAGGCAGACAGGGGATATTGTTATTGAATTTCGAAAAACAAAAAGTGCGCAAAAAAGTTTATTTTATGAGGGTGTGTTAATGTATAACGCATTACCACCCGAAGTTAAACATTGTAATCGTTTAGAAATGTTTAAACGAATGCTAAAAGAGTTTGTTTTTAATGATGTAGCATAAAATTGTATATATATGTATTGAAAATAGCTGAGAAAGCTAATAAAAGGTCAATCAATCAATCTCTCTCTCTTTCTCTCTCTGGTCCTAGAAAGGGAACGTCCCTAAATACGTCCCTGCCAATCAAACTCGGACGTAACAATTACTATTGTTATTTTTTTTCTCTCGAATAAACGCGCTGTTAATTTGTCCCACCATAGGAGTGCAAATTATTTTTTTTCTCGTCCCGCGCGAACGAATGTCCGTTCGTGGCATACCGCGTCCCTCTACCGAAATCGAAGCGACCGGCTAATTACTCTGAGCGAGCGTGAAGCGAGATCTTGGAACTTTTCGCGGGATTTCATTTGGTGATTCGACGCGACGGAGAAGCGCGTCTGGCGCCCAACATTTGATGATAATTTCCTCGGATCGCTCGGTGATAACTCAAGAAGGAACGTCCATCCTCCCTCGCCTCTCGTACCGTTTTTGCTCCGTGTCGCGGTTCCGCGCGGCGGAACGTGGAACGGCGCACAGTGGTCCAAAATGTGAATTTAGCGGCCCAAAACCCGTTCTTTCGAAGTGAGAAACAAAAATACTAATGATTATAACTTTAAAGTACACATCCCAATTAAGGTTAAAAATGCACTTTTAAACAAAAAATCGTTAAATAATGAGTTACGTGAACAACAAGCACAAATACGATGTGAAAATCGTAATCGCGCGCAATGCTATTTTTGTTTCACTTTTGACAATTTTAATTGATAATAAACTAGTTTAATGTTTTATTTTATTACAACAAGTATCAAAGTTGCAGGTAAGTATATTAAATAAACTCATACATATATTTAATCTTGTAAAAAATACATATATGTCTGAAGTAAGTATAACCCCACAAAAATTACCTTTTGAAAAAAGGTAAAAAAGCGCCAAGTATACGCGCGCAAAAAAACCCCTCAAAAATGTATTTTTATACAAAATGTTCTCAAAAATGTATTCTTGTAAAAGAACAAAGAATATATTTTCTCTACAAAAGTAATGATATGAAGAAAATCGCCAACTATGAAAATGGATGTTCATACGAATTAGAACATCCCCAGTGAGCATTATTGAGAGGATGAGTTCTTTAAGAGGACTTTTTTAAGACCTCATTAATTTCTCTTGAAAATGATGTCAATAAGTTATCTTTTTGTAAGAGATCTTTCAAAAGAGCTCTTTATATCTATTTATAGATGTCTCTATAGATGTCTCTATAGAATCTTAAAAAAGGAGCTCTTGAAGAGGACTTTTAAAACATCTCATTAATTTCTCTTGAAAATGATATCAATAAGTTATCTTTTTGCAAGATGTTTCTTTAAAAACATAACCTCAATGCTAAAGAGCTGTAAAAGAGCCCAAACAGAGAATAATACTTATAATAATTTTAACACCGTTTGTTGTGGAGAAAGGATATATTTGTGGGAGTTAGAATAACTATAGAAGATCGAGGAATAATTAAATTGATAAGTATTACATAGTGTTACAATCAAATATTGTGCATAACAACACATATATATTTATAACTTTAAAAAAATTATAAGAGAGCTATTATATATATTATTTTTGTATTTACTATTAATATTTTTAATAAAAATGTCTTTGCGTAAAAATTTTAAAAACTTATCAGTGAGTTAAAAAAATAAAAGGCTTCTTAATGCCTATAAGTATTTGCATAATAAAGAAATAACAGATATTCTGAAAGAAAATGATGAAATAACGTGTTCAAGTGAAATAGTGCATTTACTTGCTGACAATGGAAATATTGATAAAAATATTAATTTCAGTATTAGTGACAAAAGCAGAGATAAAGAAAACTATTGCGTTGAAAATGATAATGACTTAATGATAATAAATGATATAACAATTAATAACAATTAATAACAATTAATAACAATAGCATGAATGTAATAAATAAAAGTGATTTTAATTTTAAAAAACAATTAAAGCAATGGATGTGCAACATTATAACATTATAACATTACTCATCGAGCTGCTGGATCATTATTGAAGTTATTAAAAAATATTAAAGATGTGAATGAATTAGAAGATCTTCCACTTGATTCCAGAACATTTCTTAATACGCCTAAACACACTGTTACTTGTATAGTTTTTCCTGGGAAATATTTTCATTATGGCTTAGAAAATGCTTTAATAGATATTTTTAAAATTGTACCTTTAAATACAGTACCTAAGGATATAAAAATTAATATAAATATAGATGGATTACCTTTAACCAAAAGTTCAAAAGCCAATTTTATCCAATATTAGGAGAAATATATCCCAGAATTGCTGAACCATTTGTTATTGGAACATATCATGGCTATCGTAAATCTGATTATCCTAATGAATTTTTAAAAGATTTTATTGAAGAGTATAATTTTTTTACACAAAAAAGGATTTAAGTTTAATGAAAGACATTTTACAGTTACAATTCGATGTGTAATTTGTGATTCTCCAGCTCGATCATTTGTGAAATTTACTAAAGGATTTAATGCATTTTTGGGTTGTTCAAAGTGTATGCAAGAAGGTGATTATAATAATCATCGAATGATTTTTCTTGAAATAAACGCAAAATTTAAGGACAGATGAAAATTTTGTTAATCAAGAAAATGAAGAACATCATACAGGAAGAACAATTTTTGAGAAAGCAAATGTGGGAATGATAAGTCAATTCCCACTGGATTACATGCATTTAGTTTGCCTGGGAGTTGTAAAAAGACTGCTTAAAGTTTTTGTGCATGGGGGAGAAAACAAAGCAATTAAATTTAGTTCTACAGTTATTCATGAAATTTCAGAACTCTTGTGTAAAGTATCTGCATGGGTACCAAATGACTTTGCACGAAAGACACGTTCTTTAGAAGAATTGGATCGTTGGAAAGCAACAGAATTAAGATTATTTCTGTTATAGGTAGGACCAGTTATTCTCCAAGATTATTTATCAGAAAATTATTTATTAACATTTAATTGTTTGCATTGTGCTATTCGAATATTGTGTCATGAAAGTGATTGTTTTAACAACAATTAATATGCTAAGAATTTGTTGATTTACTTTGTTACAACTTTAAAAATATTATTTGGAAAAAATTTTGTTTCAAATGTTCACAATTTAATTCACTTACCTGATGATTCCTTTCTAAAAAAGCCGTGTCACCTGTGTGAATTTCATTCATATCGATTCCTTGAGGCCTTTTTTCCGCGACGCTGATTGGTTCTCTCGCTTGTCTCGTTTTGCATAGTGTGACTGTCTGCGCGATTGTATTTTGTTATATGTGTCATTTCAAATAGATTTTGAATTTCGAAGATAATAGATTTTGAATTTAAAAGAGAGTAGAGATTTTGATAGTTGTTAAAAAAAGACATTCTTAAACAGAACATTAACGTAAAAAACATTCTTATAGAGATAAGAAAAAGACATTAACGTATTTGCGGTGATTGCGGTGAAGAGGCGCTCGTCTATGTGATTGATTCGTTAAAGTAACTTACGTTGTAAGACAATTTATGTATTTGCGGTGAAGAGGCGCTCTTGCTCGCGTTAAATTTAAGGTAAGTTTTATTGCGTGGACTTTTGTCTGAGAGATACTTGACCGCGTGTGTTTTGTGAGAGATATTACCCAGCAAACACAGATCATTGCAGCAACATTGCGACAATTTTGTAATATTGCTGTAATATTACTACAATGTTATAACATTGCCGCAATGTTGCTGCTATGTTCTGTGTTTACTGAGTATTCATTAATGATAATGCTTCTTAATATACATTTAATATTTTTTAATAAGACATGTATTTAATTTATTTTGGAGAAAATGCTACAATATAATGATTAAACAAGTCGTGAATAATTATTTTTTAAATTCAGTAATAATTTAATATAAATTATTTGTTATAAACATAATTGTTCAATCTTATTTATTATTTCCAAATTAATATTATTACTATTTTATATTATCAGCACTTTTTCTTTTTTTTCTAATTTGACATGTATTTTTTTTAAAAGACATCTATTTTATGTATGGGGGTGAAAATGCATTAATTTTCTTATAGAATATGTGTGTGCATTTGTGCGTGTGTCTTTTTGCTTGCGTCTTTGTTAATAATTGATTTTATTTATTTTTTTTTATTTTTTAATTTTTAAAATACATTAAATATATTATATATTTTCAGATGGATAGAAGCTTTAAGAGTTTTATTTATCAATACAGCATTAAGAATATTTTTTGGAAGAGACTATCGTTTTTATATTTCTGAAAATTTTAAGGTAAAGACATATATTTAATGTTTAGGGGATTTTACTTTTTCCTTTTCTACAATTTAATGATTAAACAAGTCGTAAATAATTATTTTTTAAATTCAGTAATTTAATATAAATTATTTGTTATAAACATAATTGTTCAATCTTATTCATTATTTTCAAATTAACATTATTACTATTTTATAATATCAGCTACATTCTTGATACAACTATATTTTACATTGCTTTAAAATAATGTTACCCTTTTTCGTTTTTTTCCAATTTGACATGTTTTTTTTTAAGAGTAAAAATGCTATAATATTATGTATAAACAAGTCTTAAATAATTAATTTTTAAATTTCAACAATTTATTTTAATTTTTTTTCCAAAAAAACATCTATTTTATGTATGGGGGTGAAAATGCATTAATTTTCTTATAGAACAAGTCGTTAATTATTATAATATTTCACCAATTTATTATAAATTTTTTGTTTTAAACATAATTGTTCATTATTATTCATTATAGACAAATTATTATTATTACTATTATATAAAATCTTTTTCCAATTAGACATGTATTTAATGTATGGTGGAGAAAATGCTACAATATATTGATTAAACAAGTCGTAAATAATTATTTTTTTAATTCAGTAGATTAATATAAATTATTTGTTATAAACATAAAGACATATATTTAATGTTATTTAAAAATAGTCTCTTTAAAAACCAAATGGTTTAAAAAAAACAACTAATATTTGTCTTTTTTGGAAATAAAATATTTAAAAAAATATATTTTATTAATTTTATTTCTCAAAAAGACATATTTATTTTTTGGTGTAGATTATTTTTTCTTTTTTTTTATAAATTTTTTAATTTTATAATTTTCTATTTTTAAATCTATTTTCTCTGATTCTGTCATAATTTATTTAAAAATATTATATAAAAAAAAAGACAAATATTTCACCCCTATACATTTAATTTTATGTTTACGTTAATCTTTAAATGCATTTTTCAATCCGAAAGTATATAATTCTATCTTATAAACATCTTAAAAATTGTATTTAATTTTTTAAATGTATTTAATTTTAATAAAAGACATATATTTTTAGTTTATTGCCAAATTATTTAGCCATTTTTTAATCAATTTTTGTGTTTACTTATTGTATTAATTGAATTATTTTTAAAAAATTCTAATAATTCTTTAAATTAAATTAAAAAATAAGAATATTTAAAATAAATTAAACAAGGATAATCTTTTCTTATTTATGCTCGTGTTCATGCTTTTAACAAATGATTACTTGTTTTAAGCATAATTGTTCTATATTATTAATTAATGATAATTGTTTCTTAATATACATTTAATATTTTCAAATAAGACATGTATTTAATGTATTGTGGAGTAAATGCTACAATATAATGATTAAACAATTCGTAAATAATTATTTTTTTAATTCAGTAATTTAATATAAATTAATTGTTATAAACATAATAGTTCAATATTATTCATTACAGACAAATTAATATTATTACTATTTTAAAAAAACAGCAACATTCTTGAAACAATTATATTTTACATTGCTTAAAAATTATGTTACCCTCTTTCGTTTTTTTTCATTTTGACATGTATTTATTGTTTAGGAGTAAAAATGCTAGAATATTATATATAAACAAGTCTTCAATAATTAATTTATTTTCCAAAATTTATTATAATTTTTTTCCACCAAAAGACAACTATTTTATGTATTGGACACACACACACACACACACGCGCGCGCGCGCGTGTGTGTGTGTGTGTGTGTGTGTGTATTAGAATGTTTTCAATATATATATATACACTGGTGCAAAAAAAAACAAAACAAAATTCTTGACCGATTTTTAGGCAATATTCAAAGTGATGCAACTTTGCAAAAAATCATCCAAATTACATGTATTTTTTTTTTAATTAAAAGGCAAAGACTCTACTTTGAGAATCCCTACGCGAAAGTTTGATTTGTTAAGTGCGAACCTTTTGTATCGCATGAAAACCAAACATGTGTTTTTTTATTAAAAAAAGTAAAAGTTTGTTATCATTTTGCACAAGTTTCTCGTTAAAATCTTGCTAATATTAATTCAGATTCTGAAAGTTCATTCTTTTCTAAGCAATTAAAAAAAAACATGTCGGTACGATGTTTTTTGTTGATTGCACACGAGTTTGAAATTTGCACTGCATTTTAGGGTATTTTAGCAAGTAAATACAGTATTTTTTGAATATCATGAATTTTGAGTATCAATATGATATTGTACAGTAGGCGTCAATAATGCCTTCCTACATGAAATAAGCCGCATTCGGGGCCAGTAACAACTAGGCGCATCTCATCTAGATATTCGTGCATCATGACTGTTAGTCTAAAAAGATATTATTTTCAAATGGTGTGCACGCACATTCTCAACAGTTTTAAATGCACTTTGCAAAATATTGTATCATGTTAAAAGAAAAATAATAATTTATGCTAATTTAGTATATATAGTCTAAGCTGTATATATTGTTAAAAAAATAAGTAGATTAAAATAATACAAATTATAGAGAGACTCAATAAAAAATTTTTTATACAAAATATATGTAAATCTATATAATTATACATAAAATGTCCATATATTTCTATATTAATTTATTTTTTGTAAAATTTTTATTTAGTATAAAATAATAATCATACTGAAATAATGGATTAAAAAAATAATTTTTCTACTGTTCTTTTTACTAAAAGTTAAATATGAAAAATAAGAAAAAATTTCTCACGTATGATCATATGTATTTTCTTAAATCTTAAAATATAAATATAGGCAATTTTTTTAGACAATTATATAGGCAATTATATAGGCATTTTTTTTTTTTTTTTTTTTTTAAGGACATATCTTGTGTATATTATAATTATATATACTCTGCATAAAACGTCGGATTGAAAAGAATTTAAAAATATAGACAGTTTAAATACTTTCTGAATTCTGCTTAAAAAGGATTCAATTTATTTCAAATCTTTTTATTTTATCGCATTCAATAAAATTTCATCAAATGCCAACTCTTGCATTCAAAAGAATTCACTCGAGTCTAAACAATTCTTCGCATTTAAACGCAATAAGAGGCATTGAAATAATTGCGAATCCTCACATTAAAAAGATTCACTTCTGCTAATTGTTATCGGATTCAGAGGCATACCAGATTTTGTGATTCTATTCTTAATATCGCACTGAAAAGTATTGGCCCATAATCTAATCCGAAATTTTTGCAAAGCAGAATTCATGATAAAATCTCGTGAATGCGAAACATTATTATTGAATAAGACATTTTATGCAGGGTATTTATATATAAAAAATTTTTTTCCTGTGAAAAAAAATTATAATAATAAATTATCAATTCATACAGAATATGCCTTAATCGGTCAAAGCTGATCAAACTGTTCGCGCTAATATTTACTTGCGTAATTTTATATATCTTTCCAAGTTCATTGATAATAATAAATTATCATATTATTGATAATAATAAATTATTATATTATTGACATAATTTCTCTCTATATAAATTACATAAAATATTAAATAAATACAACGGATTTTTATTTTTGTTTTTATTGTTATTTTTTTATAGCTGCTAAAATTATCGGACTTTATGAATCGGGAGTAAACAGAAATAAAATCGCTCAAACGGTAGGATGTAGTGGACGCACAGTGAGTAGATGGATCATACAAAATATCGAACGAAAAACCCGGAATCTCTAAAAGATTACCGAAAAAACAATGCAAGACCAAGGCAAACTACAGCACAAAAAGATAACAATATTGTTGAATTTGTTAAAAATTCTTCCAATGCTGCTACAACAGTTTACGCAATAATTTTCCAATTTTGGAAAATACGGTGAGACGAAAACTTGCAGTAGCATTGAAATGATTTTCGTCAACTGATTCAACAACATTTTTATTTTGTTTTGCAGTTTTTCTTGACCTTGCATTGATCTGTAGTTTTTCTTGTTTTTTCTAATCTTAAATTTTTTAAGATTGGAAAAAGCTTCTCGCTTGATATTTTGAAATTCATCTATTCATTATGCGTTTAAATTAATTTTTAAAAACATTATCATGGTCACGTAAATATCACACGCTATGTAATATTTTTGCAAATATATATATATATATATATATATATATATATATATATATATACACATATATATCTAATTTTATAACAATACATATAATATATATAATACGTATTATCATAATATTATAATAATATTAATATATATTCATGACTCTTTATATTTATAATAATTAGATATATATAATTATATTATATAATATTATGTGTATGTGTGTTGCATGCGCATGTGTGTTTATGTGTGTGCATGCATTAATTTTTGTTATTGTTTTGTTTATTAAAATGGTCGTAAAAGTGACACACAATGCAACGCAATATTTTTGCAAATTTATCAGAAAGTGATAGAGGACGAATTATCGGACTCTATGAATCGGGAGTAAGCAGAAGTGAAATCGCTCAAACGATAGGATGTAGTGAACGCACAGTGGGTAGGTGGATAACAAAATATCGAACAGAAGGCCTAGAATCTCTAAAAGATCATCAAAAGAATAATGCAAGACTAAGGAAAACTACAGCACAAGATGATGAAAACATTGTTCAATTAGTGGATGAAAACCCTTTTAATGCTGCTGCAACAGTTCTACGCAACAATTTTCCAATTTCGGAAAGCACGGTGAGACGTCGATTGAAATCGACTAAGATTCGTTCACATCCACCAGCGAAAAAAATTGCACTTACAGAAAATCACAGGAATCAAAGAATGCAATTTGCACGAGAATATTTAAATACACCGCAGGAAGTATGGAATGCAATGATATTTTTGGACGAAGTAACGTTTTCTTCTGCTGAAGACGGGAGATATAAAGTATGGCGACCGGATGGAGAGCGTCTAAATCCGAAATATGTTATTCCCTATAAACAAAGTGGAAGAATTAGCTTGGGATTTTGTGGAAGCATGACATTCTCAAGATTAATGGATATTGTAGAATTATCACCACATGGATGCTGAAGAATATGTGGAGATTTTGGAAGTAATTTTAAAACCTAGCGCTAGACAAATATATCCTGAAGAACAATACCCAGTTATTAAAATCGTTCAAGACAACAGTGCTGTACACACTTCAAGAATGGTTCAGTTATGGTTTGAAGCAAATTCTGATTTTCAACTAATACCATGGCCAACAAAGTCACCCGATCTAAATCCGATTGAAAACGTATGGGGCAAGATGAAATCATCATGGATATCAGGTCAATTAAGAACCAAAGAAGCGTTAAGAGATCATGTTTACCAAGTTTGGAATCAATTAGCGTTGACACCCGATTACACGCAAAATTTAATTAATTCGATGTCGAGACGATTAGAATTAGTACTCCAAAATGATGGTTTCTGGATTCCATATTGGTAAGTATAAATTCAATAACAATTTAAAAAAGTAAATAATATATATATATATATATTGTAGAATAACAAT
The DNA here is from genome assembly GCF_013373865.1 of Monomorium pharaonis. Taxonomy (NCBI): domain Eukaryota; kingdom Metazoa; phylum Arthropoda; class Insecta; order Hymenoptera; family Formicidae; genus Monomorium; species Monomorium pharaonis. Next base: position 12,965,164 of record NC_050476.1, on the reverse strand, counting down.
TACAATCTTCTTTTTTTCAGAAAATTTACAGAAAGAAGAAAATAAAATTAACCTTTACTTTAAAACAATATCATCTGGTAACCGGATTCTACATATCTCGTCGACCGAAGAAAATAGAAAAAAATTTTTTAAAGAAGATTGTAATTGCTAATATTTATAGTTACCATTATTTGTTTTTATACTTACCAATATGGAACCATCAATTTGGAGGGCTAATTATAGTAGTCCTGACACCAAATTAACTAAATATTGCGTATAATTAGATGTCAACGCTAATTAATTCCATACTTGGTAAGCATGATTTCTTAATGGTTCTTTTATTCTTAATTGACTAAATATCCATGACGATTACGTTCCATACGTTTTTTATTGGATTTAGATTAAGTGCTTTGGCCATGGTATTAGTTAAAAATCAGAATTAAACTACAATTGAACCATTCTTAAAATGTGTACAGTACTGTTGTCTTGAGCGATTTTAATAACTGGATATTAATTGTTATTCGGATATTTACCTAGCGTTAAATTTTTTAATTCTTTCAAAAATCTTAACATATACTTTAGCATCCATATGTGATAATATTTCTACAATATCCATTAATCTTGAGGATGTCATGCTTCCTCAAAATCCTAAGATATTTCTTCCATTATGTTTATAGGAAGTAGCATATTTTGGACTTAGACGCTCTCTGATTGATACACTTTAGATCTCTCGTTTTAAGTCCAAGATAACATTTTTTTTGTCCAACCATTATTGCGTTTCATTATTTCTATGGTGTAATTAAATGTTTCTTGTGCGAATTAAATTCTTTGATTTCTATGATTTTCTGTAAATGCAACTTTTTCCGATGGTGGATGCGAACGAGTCAATTTCAACCGATGTCTCACCGTGCTTTCCAAAATTGGAAAATTATTGCGTAAACTGTTGTAGCAGCATTGGAAGAATTTTTAACAAATTCAACAATATTGTTATCTTATTGTGCTGTAGTTTGCCTTGGTCTTGCATTGTTTTTTCGGTAATCTTTTAGAGATTCCGGGTTTTTCGTTCGATATTTTGTATGATCCATCTACTCACTGTGCGTCCACTACATCCTACCGTTTGAGCGATTTTATTTCTGTTTACTCCCGATTCATAAAGTCCGATAATTTTAGCAGCTATAAAAAAATAACAATAAAAACAAAAATAAAAATCCGTTGTATTTATTTAATATTTTATGTAATATATATAGAGAGAAATTATGTCAATAATATAATAATTTATTATTATCAATAATATGATAATTTATTATTATCAATGAACTTGGAAAGATATATAAAATCACGCAAGTAAATATTAGTGCGAACAGTTTGATCAGCTTTGACCGATTAAGGCATATTTTGTATGAATTGATAATTTATTATTATAATTTTTTTTCACAGGAAAAAAATTTTTTATATATAAATACCCTGCATAAAATGTCTTATTCAATAATAATGTTTCGCATTCACGAGATTTTATCATGAATTCTGCTTTGCAAAAATTTCGGATTAGATTATGGGCCAATACTTTTCAGTGCGATATTAAGAATAGAATCACAAAATCTGGTATGCCTCTGAATCCGATAACAATTAGCAGAAGTGAATCTTTTTAATGTGAGGATTCGCAATTATTTCAATGCCTCTTATTGCGTTTAAATGCGAAGAATTGTTTAGACTCGAGTGAATTCTTTTGAATGCAAGAGTTGGCATTTGATGAAATTTTATTGAATGCGATAAAATAAAAAGATTTGAAATAAATTGAATCCTTTTTAAGCAGAATTCAGAAAGTATTTAAACTATCTATATTTTTAAATTCTTTTCAATCCGACGTTTTATGCAGAGTATATATAATTATAATATACACAAGATATGTCCTTAAAAAAAAAAAAAAAAAAAAAAAATGCCTATATAATTGCCTATATAATTGTCTAAAAAAATTGCCTATATTTATATTTTAAGATTTAAGAAAATACATATGATCATACGTGAGAAATTTTTTCTTATTTTTCATATTTAACTTTTAGTAAAAAGAACAGTAGAAAAATTATTTTTTTAATCCATTATTTCAGTATGATTATTATTTTATACTAAATAAAAATTTTACAAAAAATAAATTAATATAGAAATATATGGACATTTTATGTATAATTATATAGATTTACATATATTTTGTATAAAAAATTTTTTATTGAGTCTCTCTATAATTTGTATTATTTTAATCTACTTATTTTTTTAACAATATATACAGCTTAGACTATATATACTAAATTAGCATAAATTATTATTTTTCTTTTAACATGATACAATATTTTGCAAAGTGCATTTAAAACTGTTGAGAATGTGCGTGCACACCATTTGAAAATAATATCTTTTTAGACTAACAGTCATGATGCACGAATATCTAGATGAGATGCGCCTAGTTGTTACTGGCCCCGAATGCGGCTTATTTCATGTAGGAAGGCATTATTGACGCCTACTGTACATTGATTTTATTCGTGTTGAACTCAATCATACCGCTGTCATCAAACTCGATCTGCACCACGTGGAGAATGACGATCGGATTTTGTACATCATGTGGCTCTGAAATTCATCGGTGGAAATTTGTACTTACTGATCTGAATATAACGGATAGCTGATGCACCAATTTCACTGAAGTCAACAGAAGATCACATTCATCTATACTCATAAACCCACGCATACACATAACATACATATACACATACTCATACATAAAAAGTAAAAGTTCACATTTTATTTTAAAAAATCAGTCTTTTCAGGGGTGCGACAAAAGGTTCGCACTTAACAAATTAAACTTTGGCGTAGGGATTTTCAAAGTAGAGTCTTTGCCCTTTAATTTAAAAAAAAAATACATGTAATTTGGATGATTTTTCGCAAAGTTGCATCACTTTGAATATTGCCTAAAAATCGGTTAAAAATTTTGTTTCGTTTTTTTTTTTGCGCCAGTGTATATGTATATAAATAATTGAATTAATATGCAATATAAAATAGGTATTCCTAAACCTCCTATAAACTATAAACCATTACTAACAACATTACTAACTAAATCATTATTAACAACAATAAATAAAGATAAGGAAAACTACGTACAGAAAATATTGCCTTTGAAAACCAGCGTTACATTAGAAAAAGGTTATGAAGATAAAATTACAGAAAAAGGTATTAAAAAACCATTGTGATTTTTACTAGCTATGCAATATCTTATGTTTTATAAAATATTTACATAAATTTTTTAATTTGCATAAAAGTCTAAAATATATTTACTGCATTTGTCTTATAAAAAATAAGTAAATTTAATTTTATTATTAATAATAACAAAAAACGTTTTTTAAAATTGTTATAGATATAGATGGAAATTTTGCCACCTTTTAGCTTTAGGTGAGATGTTGGAACTCAACTTAAATGTTTTGGAAATGACAGATATAAGTGAGTGAAACAATATTATTATTTTATATGGATATAACAGGCTCACTTTTTATTGTATTTTAATAGTTCTATAATTAAAAAATTTTTTTATCTACTTTTACATTTTCTACACTTTTTCTAAACTATGAATATAATAGATTTTTAATATTTTATATAAAAGTTTTAATTAATAAAAATAAAATTTGCAATATTTTTAAATTGTAGAATATGAAAAATGTTTTACATTTATTTTTTACTATTATTTAATTATTTATCTCTATAGCAAAGTCATAGTGACATCACATCTGTAACAAAACAAATCTGCAACATTTGATGTCACTATACTTCATAAGATACGCAAGATTTCACATTATAACAATGGCTGCGTTCAACAGAAAAAGCAGCTTTGTAACTGTTGTAAAATTCTTTTATATAATTGGTTTAGATCCGACAGAAATTAAGAGCAAGAACCAATTGTGTTAAAGAATTTTATAACAGTTGCAAAGCTGCTTTTCTACTGAACGCAGTCAATGTCATAGTAACATTGCATTTATGACAAATCATACATTTGCGTGTCACCATTCTTTGACTACATAAGTATATAGTCAAGTACGTAGACTTATTTAATCAAAGCTATGATTGCATTGTGATGATTGCTATAGAGGTATTTATGTAAATACTACAAATTAAATGTTATTAACAATTGTTAATAACATTGAAGAGTTATTTGAATTATCAATATGTTATAAATAAATTACAAGGATTATATATTATTTTATTATAATTTTATTTTTTATTGTTTTAACAGATCCATCAATATCTGCACAAGTAATCGAAGAAACAAATCAACAAGAGAAAAACGTGAAAGAGAACGAAAAGATTAGGAAAGAGATACATCACAATGAGTTATATTGCAGTAAGTATATACGGCTAAAATTTTAATAATTCGTATTCCAATAAATTGTGTGTGTGTGTGTGTGTGTGTGTGTGTGTGTGTGTGTGTGTGTGTGTGCGTGTGTGTGTGTGTAATTTTACACGTTTAACATATGTATACATATATGTATGCAATAATTAATTGCATAAATTACTATACACATATACATATTTCTTAAATAGGAGCTTGTCAATATGAAAATAAAAAAATCACACAATTATTGATTACAATTCAACAATTATTGGATATAAACCCACATTTTTCACAAGAAAATACAACAAATTTAAATTTACCGGTTGGAACGCCTGAAGCATTAAAGGAATTTAATAAATTGATAACGCAAGACTCCGTATCTTTGTTGCAATATGTAAGTAATCTTTATCAATTGAACTTTAATTATAATAAACAATTATATATATATATATATATATATATATAATAGTTAAAATATATAATAGTTAATATATAACAGTTGAAAATTCTTTTACAGAAAAAATTGATTAAAACTGCAGGAGGAAAAAATACGGAACAGCATGTGAGAAATGCTTTAAAATTAACTGTAACTGGCCATTTAGCCTACAAACTATCATGGACAAGACAGAAAAATACAATTGAAACGAGATTCATGAAATTTGTCGATGTCATTGTTACGTCCAGCCTTATAGGATTTAACTCTTTATTCGGTAGGAAGGATATTTCAGGGAGAACAGGTAAGGCAGGGAAGAACGTAACAAAACGTGTAGAATTCCCGTAGGCACACAGTTTAAGAGAGGGTATGTGCCTCGGGTCGAACGCACTTTTTATGACTCAAAAATATAGGTCAACGTGCCGATAGGCCCGCTATAACCCGTTTCGAGTCGTACGTCCGTCGGTCCAAGTTTCGAGTCAACGAATTGAATCGCTTTAACTCGGGATCGGACCAGTGCAGTCTTTGTTCGGGATAGGCGAAGTCGTTATTAATTAAAATAAATGATAAAGTTTCACATAAAATTAACAAAAGTATTTATTCTAATAACAAATAAAAATGAAAATAAAAAGAAATACAAATAAGCGCTAAAGTCGTGATTTGACAATTTTGTAATAACGGTATAATTAAATTTAAGACGCATGAGTGAGTGAATATAGTTGTATAAATATTAAATTAGTATATAGTGGGCGGAGAAAGGGAAACAAAGAGTTTTTTGTTTTTTAATTCTACAGTATTAACGGTAAACGCGGAGCAAAGAAATAAACGAAGGGTTTATTAAATGGTTAGATGGGGAAAACAGAGCTGCTTGGAGTCATAAGAGGATAAAGCATAGCGGGGGAGAGTGGGGGTGGAATGTCTTCGGATTCAGTGGAACTTATGGGAGAGTAACTTGAAGAAGGAGGAGGTGAACTAGAAAAAGAATATGTTGGGAATATCTGAGGAACGTGTTCATGTTCTTCAGTAATTAAAGGCAAAGAGGAAGGTCGAGGAACACTAAGTTCTTCGAAGATGGTAGCTGGAGAGGAGGGTCGAGGAACACTAAGTTCTTCGAAGGTGGTAGCTGGAGAGAAGAGTCGAGGAACACTAAGTTCTTCGAAGGTGGTAGCTAGAGAGGAGGGTCGAGGAACACTAAGTGGGAAATTATTTATAAAATAATAGGAACGTGTCTTGAAAAATTAAAACAAAAGAGAGTAAATGAGTAACGTAAAAACAAAGAAAGAAATTGTGATTGTAGGACTTACTCATTACTGGTTCTCGAATAAATCCGTTGGAATCAAAGGGATTTTTTGACCGGATGGAACGGCACTAAAATTTACTTGCGCACTGATTCTACATAATTACTAACTAACTAACTCTCTTATTAACTGAACTGACTAAAAACTCTAAACGTAACTGAACTCACAACTAACTACTCTCAACTAACTGATTATTACTGACTGATTTTCTTCAAGATTTGGTATTATATATACAGAGTCTTACAAGGGAAGGATCCAGATGTAGGTGGTTCAAATATTCTAATTGGTAGGATTCTTTTTCAGGATTGTGTGGGTGAATTCTACGTTTTCTTATTGGAAAAATAATTTTCTCTTTGGACCAATCATACGTTGAGTACTCTGTCGAAAGTTTCTCTGTTTCCTCCCACATTCCTTTAATTTTATCGAAGGGATCCGACCTATCGCGTAGGTTATCTTCGCTTTGGGTTTAAGAGATAAATAATTTTTTCTATCGTGCTAGACGTGCTACGGTATAGGTTACAGATGGAGAAAACGGTTATTTATTTTTTGCTTATGTTTAGATACTTTATTGCTCATTTTTTGTGAGGAAACGTGAAACTTTGCTTAGATCCCATGTTTGTTTTTGAATTTCTATCTTCAGAATTTATTATTTGTTGACTCAATATTCAAAAGGAGTCGGAATTATCTACTTGGTCGTTTCGTCCATCTATGTTTGTCATTACGTTTCTAACAGACTAATCCTAAACGCATAAAAAATTCTCGGAGACCGTTGAAACGGAATTTCTTTTGTAAAACTATTTGTTCCTCTGACGAAGGGAAATCGTGGAGTCTGCCGGACGTAACATCATTATTGGTACAATATCTTATTTTCTCAAACTTTTAAAATATAATTATATATTTGAATATATAATTCTTTAATAAATATTATTTTCTATAAATAACGCATCAAAGGATATTATATTATACTTTAAAATTATTAATTAAGAAATTTAATATAAATATTTTTTTAAAAATTAAAACTAACCCGGGAAAAAATACCTCTTATTAGTTCATATTAACAAATATATGTTTATATATGTTCATATATCGTCATATAAGAAATAAAAGTGCAATTATAAACGATCTTATAAGGCCATATATGAGAATATGTGATTAAATCATTTTTGTAAATCCTGTTTAAGTATGGTCTTATTTAGCCATATGTGATCTAACGTTTTTGTATATTATCATATATGATCATGCGAAAGCATTTATATGATCAAATATAATCATATATGAACATATATACTTAGATCTATCCATAAGTGGTCCGTACTTGTGAATAGATCCAAGTATACAGGGTGTCTGGTATTTTTTTATGGGATTTTTATGAGCAGGTAGAGCGCATGAAACTGAACAGAAAAGTCCTTACCGTTTTTCCATTTTCGCAATAATTAACAAGTTAGTGACTTGTAAAATTTTCTGTATTAGCCCGGCCTACCGGCAAATGCAAGCGCGCTGAGCGCACGGCCGCGGCGGCCGCCCCTCCCTAGCGCTTGAACCTTGAGATTGCTAGGCGCGCGGGGGGAGTTGTTACAACAAGCAACAATGACTACGCACAAGCGACGCGTAACGCTAAATTCTCCCTTTGAATTATGATAGTTCCTTACCTTTTTTAATGAAAATAAAATTTTCTAACGACAAAAAGTATGTGTGTACGTGTACATACATGTGTACAAAAAATATCAGATCTGATGCTTAAAGAAGTGATTACTAAATTTATTTTTTAATAAATAACGATTATTTTTAATAAAAAATATTTTTTTCATGATAGTCTTAAACGTCGTAAACTGTCATTATAAATTTTAAAAGAAGCTGTTATCATATGCTCGAAATAAAATTTATGCTTCTTCAAAAAACATTAGAAAATTTTATCGATTAGAATAGAAATGACAAACAAATAAAATGTTTGTTTCAACTTTATATTCTTAATTAAAAATTAAATAACTAGGATATTTATATTTTTAATAAAATTAATTCTTGTACATACATACGCGAGCTAAAGAATAATCATTTTGTGACAGGAAAATGATTATGCCTTAGTTCCGCGATTTTATATCACTATTACTATTTACGCTGATTACTATACACGTACACGTAAAAAAATATGATTCTAGTTTAAAAAAAATCAATTATTCACTTTTAATTGTATTTTTTTTAATAATTATTTTATCTTTAATGACTGAAAAGAGTATTCTGTTGATAATAAACACCACACTTTACATAAAACAAATAATGTTTAACATTTTCGCGTATTTACACACACATACACACACACACACACAAATTACACACAAATTACAAACCAATTCTTGAATTAAGGAATAATCATTTTCTTGTCACAAAGTGATTATTCTTTAGCTCGTGTATGTATGTATCCCCCCCTCCACACACACACACACACACACACACATACATTACAAATTAAAATTTTCTTAAATTAAATAAATATTGTTTATAAGTTTTCAAACATTTAATAAATTTATATATTCGTAAATTTACACGGAGAAAATTTTATAGTAAAATTATGTATGATTTTATTATTTATGATAGTAACCACGAACTGTAAGAAGAAATTTCAGAGAATTATATCATATAAGTAGTGTAAATATTGTCGTAATTTGATGAAAAACATAATAAAAATTTTCATAATTTCTCCTTGGCCCGCGTTTACTATTTACCATAGTAATTTTTACCATAAAGTTTTTTTCGTGTATTATAAATCTATCACAAAGATTAATTTTATTAGAAATATAAATATCCTAATTATTTAATTTTTAATTAAGAATATAAAGTTGAAACAAACATTTTATTTGCTTGTCATTTCTATTTTAATCGATAAAATTTTCTAATGTTTTTTGAAGAAGCATAAATTTTGTTTCGAGCATATGATAATAGCTTCTTTTAAAATTTATAATGACAGTTTACGACGTTTAAGACTATCATGAAAAAAATATTTTTTATTAAAAATAATCGTTATTTATTAAAAAATAAATTTAATAATCACTTCTTTAAGCATTAGATCTGATATTTTTTGTACACATGTATGTCCACGTACACACATACTTTTTGTCGTTAGAAAATTTTATTTTCATTAAAAAAGGTAAGGAACTATCATAATTCAAAGGGAGAATTTAGCGTTACGCGTCGCTTGTGCGTAGGCATTGTCGCTTGTTGTAACAACTCCCCCCGCGCGCCTAGCAATCTCAAGGTTCAAGCGCTGGGGAGGGGCGGCCGCCGCGGCCGGGCGCTCAGCACGCTTGCATTTGCCGGTAGGCCGGGCTACTACGGAAATTTTTACAAGTCACTAACTTGTTAACTATTGCGAAAATGGAAAAACCGTAAGGACTTTGCTTTTCAGTTTCATGCGCTCTACCTGCTCATAAACATCCCATAAAAAAATACCGGACACCCTGCATATGGGGTGCAAGCGTCCGCCTTCGGCCCCCTTCCCGCACCCCGTCGGTAGCTCACGGCATAATTATTTCTCACTGTGTCCAAGTAAACGGTGTGCAACTAAACGGTGTGCAAATAAACGGTACGCAAAATATTGTATTCAAAAGCACTGTGTGAAAATGCACTGTATCCATTTGAACCGTTTACAAATGCACCGCTCCCATAAATTTCAAGTAAAAATAATAATACGTAATTTTTTAAGTTTGCTTGTTTATTTACTAGATATATATTTACTAGATAATAGTGAATAACATAATAAAAATTAAAATGTAAGTAAAAATTAATAAATATAAGTAAATTTTAACATAAAACAATTCCCCAATAAAACAGTACGTGATATCCACGTTAATGTTACATGGATCGGTATCGTGAAATCGACATCGTAAATATTCGAGTGGACATCCGCTCAATCAAAAACAATACTAGAATCTATGTAGATGCGATAGATTTAACATAGAAACCACGTAAAAATTTTACGAATTTTATTAGGTGTACAACTTTGCTTCCGCCGTTTTTTTCGAAATTCGAGGCTTTATTGTGAAAAATTGGTTATACATTTACGATTCAAAGTATTGTCCATCGCTGGCTACTACTTTCTTCCATTTTTCTGGCAGCATATGAATCCCGCGTCGAAAAAAACTGGTCAACTTTTGAGACACGAATCGATCCAATTTTGCACTTTTTCATAAGAACGGAAGTGCTGATAAGCCAGGCCGTGTGTCATTGATCGAAACAAGTAATAGTCAGAGAGAGCAATGTTCGGAGAATACGGCGGGTGGGGTAGGACTTCCCATTTCAACGTTTCCAAGTACATTTTGACGGGCTTTGCGACATGGGGTCGATCATTGTCATGTTGCAAAATCACTATCGTGTGTATCATTGTATTGTGACCGTTTATCTTTCAGTGCTCGGCTCAAACGCATCAATTGCTTTCGATACCGATCGCCTGTGATTGTTTCAGTCGGTTTTAGTAGCTCATAATACACTACGCCGAGCTGGTCCCACCAAATACAGAGCATGACCTTGGAGCCGTAAATATTCGGTTTGGCCATCGACGTGGAAGCATGGCCAGGAAGTCCTTATGATTTTCTGCGCTTAGAGTTATCGTAATAAACCCATTTTTCGTCCGCAGTCACAATACTGTTTCGTGCGTCGCTCGGTATACTCCTCGGCCGCGACTCAGCTGTTCGAAGGCCGATTGATATAATGATTTCCGAAACGGAGCGTTATCAGCTGTCAAGAGCTTGACGATGCATGTAAGCAACAAAGTTGAATCTCGATCTCGCACCTGTACGGACGTCTCTGTTCTTTCGCGAATAAAACCGATTGCTTTGAGAGTTGAAAGTGTGTCTTTCATTTCCGCGAGCGCGTGCGTAACAATACAATGCAGAAATTCCTACCATCTTTGCCTTGCAAGCAGCTGTTTGCAAGCAAACAAAGGCCGTTCAACATCTCTCGGCTTCAATTCGTACAGCACCTAATTTGCTTGCTTTTGAATCATTCCCATGACTTTCAGGCGTTTTGAAATGGCTTGTTGAATTACTCTCAATGATCCTGCCAATTCTTCTTGCGTTTGACACGAGTCATGATCAAGTAATGCCTCCAATTCTGCATCTTCGAAAACTTTCTCTCTTCCACCCTCATGCCGGTTTTCGACGTCAAAATCACCGTTCTGAAGCGTTGGAACCCTCTCGGCATATTCTTTCACTAATAGCGGCCTCACCATACGTATTTGAGAGCATTCGATGCGGCCTCAGCCGCAGATTTCTTCATATTGAAGCAAAAAATTAAAACCTCCCGCAAATGACAAGAATTTGGCTCGTAAGCTGACATTTTCAATCGAGAATAACTTTATGATGCAGACACAAATCGACTAATATTTCGATGGCGTTATGTTTACAAATGTTTAAGCTTATTGTATGATGTTTACGATCTATTTATTTCAACCACCACTTACCGCTACAGCCATCTATTGGAAAACGGCGGAAGCAAAGTTGTACACCTTATAGAAACATTACCGTAATATACATTTATTCTCTAAATTTCTTAGAAAAAAACGTCGCTTCAAAAGAATGAAATTTTACGCTAAGCAATAGTAAAAATACGGCTACTTGAAACAGGGAAACATCTCATTTTTCATAAGAATAAATTTTTTGCTCGATAAGTAATTTTTTCATTTGACTGGAGTGAGAAAAAAAAGGTTTCACTTTTCTTGTAGTGAATCGTTTACTTAACCCTCTGCCTACACATGGGGTTACGGTAACCCCAGTCGATTTTGAAATGTTCGCTACTTAAAAGTATTTAGCAAGGGGACGCTGGAACCAGGGGGGGGGGGAAAGTTTGAACTGTGCTCTACTTATTCCTCTTTGGGCGTTGTGAATGTTGCGAAAACAACAGAAGTAGGAGCATCGAAATTGTGTGTTGGGATTACAATTACCTCGTGTGTAGGGAACGTAACAAAAAAAAAATGGAAAAGTTCCAAATTTCAAGGGTAAGTAAAGTTATTTTTTTGTTCATTACGTATCATTTACGCATGAAGTACTTATATATATTACCAATGTCGCTATCATTTTGCAAAAATATGCTGCAATTGTAGCATTACAAATTAAAAAATTTTTTTATAATAAATAAAATCTTTTGTAATAAATATTTTTTGTATTAATAATTATGTTTTTGGGTATTAATAATTGTTTTTTAAATAAATATTACTATTTTCTTTTACTATTGTGTTTAAACTGCATTCATTTTTTACTAAATTCACATTACAAAATAAATATATTTTTTGAATAGAATAAAAAAAACTGACAATAGATTCTTAAAGTACAACTCTTCCCCTTTTCATTGATTACCATTTTAATTACTTTATCTATTTTTTTCTAATAAATACGGGCGTTAAAAAAAAGGCAAATTTTTACAAAAATTTTTTGTTCCTTTCTCATTCTTTTCAAAAAATCTCTTTTCTTTTAATATTTTCGACTTTTCAGCCAAGACCATCATAATTCTGAGATTTTTTCTTTTCGATTAAGAAAAAAGAAGTTAAAATTGATTAAATACATTTAGAAATATAAGTCAACGAAATTTTGGGGTTAGCGTAACCCCTGTGTGTAAGAATCGGAAGAAAAATAAGGTGTGTAGGCAAAGGGTTAATTAAAATGAGTAAATCATAAAAGTATTATGTGGTAGTCCTTTTCCATATCGGGCAGGAAGCTAATTATTGTTTGTCTCAATCTGTGCTGCGGGTGGTTTTTATGTAGCGTCGACTGTATCTTACTCCTAAGAGAGTTAGGGTGAGGTCCCATGGAGCGGATTACGCGGAAGCGGAACGAGCGGATCACTAATCATGAGATCGTTCTGATAAAACCCTTTTAATAATTCCGTCAAAACGATTTCGTGATTGGTGATCCGCTCGTACCGCTTCCGCATAATCCGCTCCATGGGACCTCACCCTTACGCTGTCGACGGCGCCATTTATTAACTGACGAGCGTACGGCATTCCTCGAATCCATGTAAATTTGCCATAAATATTTTTTAACAGATATAGATATATACAGAAAGTCTAATAAATATTTCGAGGATAAAAGAATTCGATACACTGATAAAAAAAAACGTTGCATCCACGTGGAAAAACCTGCATCCACGTATTTCACATGTCATCGTAATTGTTTTATTGAGGTTATATTCCAGTGCAATTGGAACAAAATAGAAGTTGATGATCTAAACAGATTGGTCGCCTGTAGGACGAGCATGCTTCTTTGGTCTTCTTATCTTCTTTACAATTATACACAGCACATCAATAATAAAAATAACAATAATAATAATTATTATTATTATGAATTACATTGAAATAAATTACATGAAAGTACAATGTTATTATGTTTGTAATAATTTAAAATATAAAATTAATTTTATTTTCAAATTTAAATTAATGACGAAATTTGTGGAAAAAATATCACCGCGCCACAAGTTCTCCCAATGTTAGCATCGAGCAGCTCTTGACTTGGTCCGAGTTCGACGTCGTAATTGATGTCATTTAATAAGAACTATAAAAATTTTATGCGATCTGAGCGAAAAATTAAATATTGTTTAACATAATGTACTTACTTTATTTAACACAATAACAAAAGTTCAGAGGAAAAAAATATTTAAAAAATTCGTCCAACAATCACAGCTGGCACATACTGGGATCTCTAAGGGCACTTCGATTCGCTGGACTGTTAAAAGCACACTAACGCTTTTAAACCTAGGCTTAGTGGCATAAGAAAGTTTGTTTTTAAACTAACACTAAATGTGAAAACGTCACTATTTGCCATTTTCGTGTAATAAAGTAATTCAAATTTAAATTAAACTAGGTTGGGATTGTATTGACCCCAAAGTGCCAGCTAAGGGTTAAGGATCTAATTTGGATGTTCTAAATATGTGCGGTACGTCTACTGCGTACTATTTTTAATACGTTTAAGGGGGCGTTTACATTAGGAGGCCAAAATACTTATTTATGATTTTTTTCTAATGAAATTAAGCAATGGATCTTTTTGCGATTTTTTTCACTTATTGTGCATGTCTTTAGGTACTCAAAACAATTTTTATTATAAAATTTTATTTATTTAATTATAAGTTGTAAGCAAAAATGCACAACTGCCTTAAAAAATTCTTTTCACACTGCGTCCACGATAACATCCAGTAGAATCGACTGAAAAGAAAAAACCAAAATTTTTTGTAAAGTTTATGAGTATAGCTTCTAAGTGAACCTAAGAAAACCATACATTTATTACAAAAAATTTATAAAAATGGCATTTTTAAAAAAAAATTAATTTTTTGTGAAAAATTTTTGACTTTTTCTTAAAATAACTTTTTTTTACATGACTTTTAATTTATATTGTAGGTTCACACAGAAGATAATTTAATAACCTTTATTTAAAAAAAATGAAGTGGATCCATTGATTTTTTAATCGTGAACGCAGTTTCGAAAAAAGTGGTTTCGAGAAAAACGCGTTTAAAGTTTTCAATCAAAGAAAAAGGTTGATAAAAGCTTGCTAATGATTGTTTATCCGTACTTTTTGATTAATCTACTATCCCTGCTCCATATAAATGTCCTCAGTGTCCTCATACAATTCATTCTTCTCCAACAGCCATTGTTTGTCGTAAGTACGCGTTTCCTGCGCAACAGATTTGCTACGACGATTTTGGCTAATCGTGCGATTTTTGTTTATTCTATCCGCAACATCTCTGCATATTGCTTCAATAATTATTTCCATGCATGACATGATTCTTAGAACCGACAAATAGCCTTCTTGGGACTTCAGGAGCTACTATCGATTTAAGCAAGAAAAAAAAAATCGATTTTTTTTACCCTCTAATGTAGACGGTCCCCTTAAACGTCAATGTACGGTCTGGGCAATAAAATAAACATTGCATATACATCATAAAATGTTGCTACAATACATTGCTGCTACAACATTACAGCAACACTAAAATGTTCACCCTGAATAACATTGCAATGTAAACCTACAATGTAATATTATAGTAATCTCACATGTAATAATCTTACAACATATCTATAATAATGCAGTGCATAGTCATACTATGATCTATTGGTGGCTGTATTATCTCGTAAAATATTTATTTTTTGATGATTTTACCTTCCTGTTTTTTTAAATAAAATAATGAAATTAATTAACAGTAATAATTTATATACACATATTACAAGTTTCCAAAATTTACTAATGCATCTACGAAATATAATTTTTAAAAACAAGTTTTTACATTAAACACTTCGTTGATAGCGAGAAATAAGTATCAATTTACCAAAAATAGCGAAATATAACTACATATAATATTGGGTGTTCTCTGTTAAAAAGGCCGTTCTCTCTACCCACCTTAATTATTTAGATAAAATGTTTGAAAAAGATTTAAAATTTTCGTTAAAGTAATTTTTGCCCTCAAGTATGTTTAAAAATTTTAAAAATGGCGGATACAGAATTGTGGCTTAAACGGAAGAAGCTGAAAAATTTAATCATATCACAAATAAATGTGCAGGATGTGATATAACCGTAGCGATAGTCTAATCTGTGTGTGTGTGTGTGTGTGTGTGTGTGTGTGTAAAATAATTATTTTACCATGCAAGTTACAAATATCAAATACCTTTTACTCAGTAATTTTGTGTTATACATGATTTTGAAATAACATCGTGCTGCAAATTCAAAGTGATGTCACAATTGTAAAGACGCACATAACATACTCGTACATGTGTCGTGCAGAAGTCAAGATTAATGATTAACTTTCGTAAGACCGTCTCGAACATTTTTCAGCGTAAAATACATATGTAACTGTAATATTCTTTGACTCACAATGTTCCAGTTTCGAGTTGAATTCTTCTTCGAAGTTTTACAATGACATATGTTCCACGCGATGCGCATCGCCACATTATAAATTTTAACCTGTTACGTTGTATCCATCAAATGCTAACAATGATCAATTTGACATTAACATCGTGACACACAATTGAACGCAAAAGTTATCATTACCGAATGTAACAAATTTATTCGTAATATTTCTGTAGTATATATTAAAAATGTTTTTGACCTTAAAAAAAAACGTCATTGTTAAAATAATAAATAGTCAACAAATTTAAGTAAGAAAAACAATTTGTTCTTTAAAAATATTTTTTTATCATATTGAAAGATAAATATTGATAATTTTTTGAATTGTTGAGATAGACAAAAGTTAAAAAAGAATTATTTAGATTAGCTTAGAATAATGATTTTAATGTAATAAAAACAATGTTGCAATATTTCCACTAGTGTGATGTCATATTAAAAAAATGTGTTATATAATTCAGAAATATTTTATTTTATTACACAAAAATGATAAAACACAATCCTTTTATCTTTAAACTACTTCTTAAAAAATATTTGTTTAAATATAGTTCAAAATTCCTATTCTTATATTTTGTTTGCAGTTATTTAAAACTTTTCTTCTTATAAGATCATTAATGCTACTTTATATTAGAAAGTTCTTGAAAGAAAATTATACAGTCAAAAAATCCAAGATTGTCTATACATTCATCAAACTTATTTAAACTTATTCATCAAATTTAAATTAAGTTCTTATATTATTGTATATATGAAGACTTGAAAACCTTTTTAATGTTTAATACACAAAAATTTGACAGTAATTTAGTCTAACGATGACAAGTTTAACAATATAAAGAATTAAGTTTAATTCTCTATTATCCAGGTAGCAAACACAAGTTATTTTGACGTTAAATTTTGGTCATTTCCTGACTATTATTGATGTCACTAATTGATGATTTAATGACGTTAAAATAAAGTCTAAAGACACAGACCAATTGACATCACAACGAATACGTCATTTTAACATCATCTTTATGATTATCCCAGGTAGTAAGCTGCCGTTATTTTGACTAAATATTTAGAAAATATTTCGGATACATGTCCTATCCAGCATTTGCAGATTTTTGCAGAAAGAAAAGGAAAACGGAAAAGAAACGGAAAGAGAGAGAAAGAGAGAAAGAAAGTTTAAGAGAAAAAATAGTATGAGAAATGTCAGATAATAATAAAATAGAAAATTACGTTGCACAATAATATCCGTATATGTATGTTTATATAAATATTTTTAAAAATATCTTTAAAGTGTTTTCATTATAAAATTTTAAGTTATTTTTTATAGATGTATAGGAAAAAGATAGATAAATAGATAGATAGATAAGTAGATAAATAGATAGATGATAAATAGAGAGGGAGTGAGAAATAGGGAATGAAATTTAAATATTATGTAATATGGAGATGTAACGTCTTTTGTAGAAAGAAGGAAGATAGACATAGGGTTAGAAGAGAGGAGGAGAGAGAGAAAAAGTGAGAGGGTAGAAATAAAAAGAAAAAATAGATAGATTGATAGATAGGGAGAGAGAAATAGGGAACAACATTAAAATATAATTTATAATTTAATTAAAAATTTTACTTTAAAATAGTATATAAAATATATTATATGACAATTATATGTTCAAAATTTTGACAAAATCTTTCACAAAAAAATAAGAAGAAAAGAAAAGTAATTGATTATTAAATAGTTTGAGAGATAGAAAAAGAGAGAAATAGAGAGAGAGATTATGAAAGACAAGAAATTAGAAGGAGAAATAGTAACTTTTGTAGAAAGAAGGAACGGAAAGAGAGAAAGAGAGAACGAGAGTGAGACAGTTTAAAAAAGAAGAATTAAGGAGAAATATCAGGTAGTAATAAAATAAGGAAATAACATTGCACAATAATGTTTCTAATGTATGTTAATATGTACATTTTTTTTAACATATCTTTAAAATTTTGTAATAATTATAAAATTTTAAGTTGTTAATTTTTTTGGAAGAAAAGAAAAGAGATAGATAAATAGATAGATAGATAGATAGATAGATAGATAGATAGATAGATAGATAGATAGACAGATAGAGAGTGAGAGAGAAATAGGGTACAACATTAAAATATAACATAATTTGGAGAAACAACGATTTTTGTAAATAGAAGGAACAGTAAGAGAGTGCAAAAGAGAAAGTGTAAGGGACAGATATAGTGTTTGAAAGAAGTAATAAGGAAAAATATCAGGTAATATTTAATTTTTTTGTTATTTCTTATATGCTCTTATATGCTCATATAAGAAGTAATTTTATACGCTCATATATGGATTTTGTCCGCAAAAACTCATATATGGTCATATATGTGATTATCTAATCATATTCAAGCATATATATTTAAATAAGTTTATATTTTGAGGTGTAGTATTGTGATCTGAACATATATAACTCCATAAGTTTGTATGTAATTATATAAAATTTTATTTTTATTTTCTCAATTTTTGGAAGCTCTCTCTAAGTTGTAGAGACTCACGAACTCTCTTCGTATAACAAAACAAATATATACTACACTTTGCTGCTAGTGAAGTGCTAGGTAGAAGACCGTGGGTGATGATCTTCTTTTATAAGCCGTTTGGAGTAAATTTTCTCATGAGAAAGAGAAGCGCCGCGCTTTCGCGTAGTGACAATCTTGCGAACTACTCGCGGCTGTATATATTTAAATAAGCTTATATTTTGAAATATAGTATTGTGATCTGATCATATATAACTTTATATGACCATATAAGTTTTGTATTTGATTATATATTTTCAGTTAAAATTATAATATTTGTTAAACGATATTTGTTTATAAGAACAATATATAATATTTATTAAATATATATGTAATATACACACATATATATATATACATGTGTTTGTAAAAAAGAAAATTAAACAATTATTGACGGATTTGTTTATAGATATTAAGATATAAACGATTCTTAAACATTAAATGTTGCATAGTAAAAATATATAATAAATTATTTATTTCTGTAACATTTTAATTTTATTATTTAAAAACCTTAAAATTTTAAAAATTGTAATCTATTGTATATAGTATATATAACCATCATGTACAATCATATATAAACATATATACTTGGATCTATTCACAAGTACGGACCACTTATGGATAGATCTAACAATAAGTATATATGTTCATATATGATTATATTTGATCATATAAATGCTTTCGCATGATTATATATGATAATATACAAAAACGTTAGATCATATATGGCTAAATAAGACTATACTTAAACAGGATTTACAAAAATGATTTAATCACATATTCTCATATATGGCCGTATAAGATTGTTTATAATTGCACTTTTATTTCTTATATGACGATATATGAACATATATAAACATATATTTGTTAATATAAACAAATAAGAGGTATTTTTTCCCGGGGTTCTATTTGTAAATATAATTTTTTACATATATTAATTGCTAAATCAAAAATAGATTAAAAAATTTAATATTCCTTGTAATGTAATCTATTGACATTGTGTTTGAATTTAATAGAAACGAATCGTTGGCGCGCAGTATACAGATAAAGATGTGTAAAATAAAAAATTATTCTCCTACATCTGTCGTTTTAAAAGTAATTAATATAACACTCTAATCAAAATATTGAGCGGTTGTAATACCGAATGCGGCCATGTATCCAGTAAATGTCTATTAGATGTTTTATAGACGTCGATCTTAATATCTAGATAGCGTCGAAATTAAAAAATTTGAACGTCTACATAGACGTTAAATTAGATCTTATTTAGACACATCTAAAAGACATCGCTTCAATGTCTATTCCGATCTGCCATTTCTCCCTGGGATTAACATGAGTCTATCCTTGTTCTACTTTTAATGAGTAATGAAGACTGATGCTAGTAGTGCTATAGTGTCTGCCCGAATGAAATCTAAGAAATAAAAACATAAAATTAAAAATATCATATTTGTTAACCAAAAAGCAGGACCAATATGTTATGTCATAACGACGTCATTGAATAACGTTAGTGTACCGTTATTTAAAATTAGTGATCGCTTTTTGGTCATATGATGTCATTTGTATTAATGTGACCAAAATTTTACGTCAAAATAACTTGTTTGTTTATTTAAGGAGCTGAGTTGAGATTGTTTTTTTGTTCTTCACTGCTATGAATTTTTTACATTAGTCTTCCGACCGATAAATGTTTTAAACATATAGATCGCCTATTCGGTCTACAGAGGATCTTGGTACTGAATATAATTTTTTAATTAATATTTTTAGCTTATCTGAACTACGCTGACAATTTTGTCAGCTTGAAATACAACTACAGTTAAATATCGGTGCTCAGATCTTTAACCCTTCGCATACACATTTATTTTTTCAACATTCATATATACACTGAGTTGCCACCCATGGCATTTTTCAATCAGTGCTGTATCTTTTAAAATATTTTTTATAATTATACTAAAATTTTAAAAATTCATGAATTAACTTTAATATTTATAGAAAAAATTTACATACTCTTAGTATTAAAATTTCAGAAATTTTATATTTAAAAAAATTATTATATTTTGCGATAAAAAAATTATTTTTACAGTTTTTACAGTTTTTTATTTATTTATTACGGTACTTAAAAGTAAAGAACGCTGCATTTTTAGAGGTCAGAAAATTATGATTGGTAATCACCCAGTGTGTATACGAGGGTTAAAACTTTCCTTACCCCAAAAACTGTAAATAATTTATTACAAAAAATAATACTTTAGCCAGAATTTAAAATTTTTAGATTACAATTGTTCGGTTCTCTCCCCCCCCCCCCCTCTCTCTCTCTCTCTCTCTCTCTCTCTCTCTCTCTCTCTCTCTCTCTCTCTCTCTCTCTCTCTTTCACTCTCTGTTTTTATATTAAACATTCAACGAAATTAAAGATTCCAAATCGCAATGACCTTTTAAGTTGCTTTTATTGTAATAATTCCTGTGTATACAAGATAAATCCATTGACGTCTCAACCTCGTTTCCTCATTGTGCGAAGAAAAAAGAAAAAATCGTTAAGTGAAAACGTTTTATAAGCATGTTGTAAACCAAATTGTATTCCACAGACGTGTTTAAATAAAAGTGGGACCTTTTTGAAAGTAAGCCGGCACGAAATTGTCCTTTTTAGCTTCTTCTTTCTTATTAATGTATAAGAATCTTGCTTTAATTATATGCTTTAATCCTAACACTAATTGTATTCTTTTCTAACTAATGCGCTATTATTATCTTTTTCCCACGAAATAACAATATTCTATTGTATATTTGATATCAGCAATAACATCCAAAAATAACATCCAATCGAACTATTATGTACTTATTTTTATTCTAGCTTGTATTTACTGCCAAATTAAAATAAAAAAAGTAAATTTAAATTATTTCCAAAACTCTTGTTAGTTAAATAAAATTTATTGTTTTTAAACGTGTTTAAAAAATAACTACATTTAATGTACTCATTTTCATAATTAAATGCTCAGTTTCGTATTAACCAGTGCTGATATTAATGTATATATTTGGTAAATAATAAGTTAAACTTTAGTCATTATACAGTTATTATTACATTTTAGTCATTAATACTTTTGTTAAAATTAAATTGTTCAACTGCATCGTTTTAGTTAATGATATACCTACTAACAAAAACAGTAGCGAAATAGAAATGATTGAAAAATCATTAAAATTGGATACATTTAAGCATTATAAGTTTAATAGTATTGATTCATGGTCCAGTATATAAAATTACTAAAATCTTTTAAAATACTTTGTAATAAGAAAACTAGAATTTTCCGTATACTTTTTAATTTTTTGTGATATATATGTATATAAATATACATACATATATATATATATATATATATATATATATATATAAAATTTTTTTTAACGTGCGTGCGTGTGTGTGTGTGCGTGTGCGTGTGCGTGTGCGTGCGTGCGTGCATGCGTATACATACGTATTGTTACGCGCGCTACCCGGTATACTCTCCATCCGCGAGTCAATTGTTGAATCGGCAATGTCGACCGGCGGCGGCGGTCAGCTGTCTGGAGTCGAGCAACGGGAATTGACGGGAATAAACAAAGAGTAGTTAAAAGGCATCGAGCCAGATCGGTTGTTAATTGTAAACGCTAAGAATAAAGCTGTTCGTTAAGAGTACGGAAGAGTTGCTTTTTCATTTCCGCGAGCGCGCGCGTAACAGTATATACGTACATGCATATATATCTGAATACATAGTACACATACATAGTATTATTGCATTTAAAGTATTTTTCTTTTTCAATTTTTTTCCTCTCTCTTTTATGTTTAATTATTCTTTATGCGCAGGACTGAATCTCTTCTCTCATAAATTATAATATTTGACAGCTATCAAAATTCAATTGCGCTGACAGCTGCTTTCGCAACACGAATTAAGCCAAGCAAAAGAATCAATCAGCATCGTACAGAAACAAGAATAAATTCGATTTGATATAACATTTCTTCTTTAAAAGTCGAAATTTCACTCTTAATATTTTAGCAATATGTTTAGCGCAAGGCAACGTGAGAAAAGAGCCTTTATATTTCAAATGGAAGTTAGAGCAACTGTGCCATGTTCGCAGAATACGCTTGATCAAAACTAATAAACTCAATACATCATTCATCCGCGTTTCATGACTAGAAGATTGAGAATACTTAAACAATAGTAAGATAATATTGAACAAAGTTCACTCATTGTTGCGAACGCTGGCGCCGTAACGACGCGGCTTACAGGCCAAAGCATGTTTCTAAGCGCCCGGAACCGGAATTGTTTTTGTTCCGAACTATCGATGATAGAAGTATAGACGATTTTTATCTAAGTGACAATAATGTTATGAAATCGAAATATGGAAGCCATGCTGAAGTTTTATCTCCAATTTTTATTTTTATATCTTAAGATTATTTATCGTAATATATAGTAATCTTAATATAATTTTAGGACTATTTATCTCAATATTTAATAAAAAACCTGGAAAAAACTTTTCATATAGAAACATATGTAAATATATATAAAATACCTCCATACATGTTTATATAACTAATTTCTTTTTTTATAACATTTTTGTTTGGTATAAAAGAATAATAGTCGTACTGAAAAGACAAAAACTATTAAAAACATTATTACATTGCTTTTTATACAAAAAATTAAATATAAAAAATAAGAAAAATTTATCTACATATAATCATCCATTCTATGAGTCAAAAATATGTGTGATTATATATACCCGGGAAAAAATACATCTTGTATGCTCATATATATAAGCAATAATCTTATACATAAACTTATATATGAATTTTGGCTGCATAAAGCCATATATGATTATATATGATTATATAAGATTATCTAACGTCATATTCAAGCATATATATTTAAATAAGTTTATATTTTAGGGTATAGTATTGTAATTTGATCGTATGTGTAACTCTATATGACTATATAAAATTAATTATATATTTTCAGTTTAAATTGTACAACGCTTGCTAAATAATACTCTTAATATATTTGTTTATAAGAAAAATATATAATATATAATAAATATATATGTAATATACACTGGCGCAAAAAAAAACGAAACAAAATTTTTGACCGATTTTTAGGCAATTTTCAAAGTGATGCAACTTTGCGAAAAATCATCCGAATTATATGTACTTTTTTTTAATTTAAAGGGCAAAGACTCTACTTTCAGAATCCCTAGGCGAAAGTTTGATTTGTTAAGTGCGAACGTTTTGTATCGCATGAAAACCAAACATGTGTTTTTTAATTGAAAAAAGTCATTTTAACTTTTTTTACTAAAAAATTCATAACTTTTTTCAATTTTAATATTTTTTTATGATCCTTTCGGAAATCCTTCCTAGAAATGTGATACTTTGACGTAAAAGTAGACCCAATAGTGGCCGTTGTAAAAAAAAGTATTTATTTTGCAGTATAAATGTATCAATTTTAGAAGAAAAATTACACGTACATTTAGCATTTATCTTTGTTTATTTTGATAAATTGCAGTTCTGAATCGCTTTATAACGTTATTTTTTATTGAAAAAATATAAAATGGAAAAAATTACTATATATATAAAAAATTGTAAGCTATCTACATGTACAAACATGCACATATGTGAGTGCGAATATGAATAGAATATTAGTGACGAAAAACAACTTTTCGAGGGAAACGCTTTTAAAGTTTTGGTAATTATTTAGATCAGTGCTCAACGTTAGTTGCCCTTTTCGAGCAGATTTCAGAGTCGACGCCTACCGTTCCCTTACTACCCGTTGACGGCCGAGCCGCACGTGAACGCCTCAAGCGCGTCCCTATAAAGAAGTATACTGGAGGGTCGTATTTAAAATATTTTTCTCGTTAAAAATTTTTTATTTTTATTAAATAATTGAATATTAATAATTTTATTATTAATATATGTTGTGTATATAAAACTATTTTTAAAATATGTTATCATAATATATTTTTGATAAAATATAATTACAGTTTTGACAATAGCTTTCCACATCACCCGTATGGCCTACTGAGAAAATTACTATTTTAAAAAACGTATCAAACAATAGTATCTCACGGGTGATGTGGAAACCTATTGTTAAAATTGTAATTATATTTTATTAGAAAAATATATTATGATAACATATTTTATATATGTAAAATAGTTTTATATACATAACATATATTAATAATAAAATTATTAATATTCAATTATTTAATAAAAATAAAAAGTATTTAACAAGAGAAATATTTTAGGTACGACCTTCAGTATACTTTTTTATCGCAACGCGCCTGAGGCGTTCGCATGCAATCGGCGCGGCGGCTCGGCCGTCAAGGTCGCGAACGGTAGTGGGGGAACGGTAGGCGTTTGAAATCTGCTCGAAAAGGGCAACGTTAAGCACTGATTTAGATTAAGGGACACCGCGCCGAAGACCTTGATCTTGACATATGTTGTCAAGAACATGACTCTGAGTAACTTTTCTTCATAACTTAATCGGCGGTCATTGTTCGTTAAAAAGTTATTAACAAAAGAAGTTTGAAAAATATTCATGTAAAATAGATCAACATACATACACACGCACGCACGCACGCACGCACGCACACGGGAAGGTGCAAAACGAAACGCGTGGGCGGGACTCCGCCCTTCCCTCTGCAACCGCTCCCCGTAATTTTTCCTAACTCTAACCCACCAATTTTACATCACTATTTGGTTGCTGTGAAAACATTGGAAACGAACAGCGTGGAAAGTCGCAAACCCATGTGATACAGTATAAGCGTGAACATCGTTTATTTTACGTTCAAGTTTATTAATATTACAGTAAAAGTGTCGAATGAGTTTGCTTCGTGTAGAAAGTCAATGAAAGAGCAAAAACCAAGAAAAATGCTGAGCTCAAATGTTCAATTTTTCAATTGTATTTGATTAAACAACGTCCACGCTTGTACTGTACAAGACAAAAAGATACTATAACACAGAAAATTTATCATAAATATTCATAAATATTTTACAAATTTACTTTAAAAAAATATTTTTTAAAGATTATATAATTATTTTTCATAAACTACTTAGAAATGATACAAAAATTATTATTAACAATATATAGAATATATTTTAAAAATGTAGTAAAAGGTATTTATGGTATATGAACTTGAAATATTTTTTATATTCTTTGATAATAATAGTATAAATATTTATTTTAAATATTTTTATAAATATTTATCATAATTTTTTTTATATCTGACAAACTCGGACATAAAAATGTGTACAAAATATTATAGATATTTTTTCTTCTTATAAATATTTTATAAATATTTTGTACTATCTAGGAATGCTGAGCCATGAGATGTTCTGACTTAAAATTACAATTTTCAGCTCATCTAAACTATCCGTAGCATATTCGTCAGTTTGCGTCGTCCAACTTTGTGGTGCAAAGAATGCTTCGCGCGTGGAGGGGGGTGCAAGGGATGGCCTTCGGCCCCCGCCTTTCCGCACCCACCCCGTCCAAGTCGCTAACCCATGTACTATACTCTCCTACTACTATCTGCGATGCAAAATCGCCCGATTGGGAAATACTACTGTGTCTGATCGTTTATGTGTCCAATCGGGCCTAACTCCGATCTATTACGTATACTGAGATGATTCTAACGAGCTAGTGGATCGCTTACGGTTGCTCGAAACTTCGCGTCAAGTTGGTCACAATGCACATGACAATGCTGTCAATTATTGAGGAATTTCGTTAGGCTGGTCTTATTATAAATTAACGCGGAGAACGTTGAAACAAACAGAAACGACCGACAAATACGAACGGTAACAAACGACAAATAATGATAATATAAACGTCAACACAGACGATAACGAACGACAAAGAAGGTAAGGAAAGAAATTGCCCTGCGCCCGTGTACCACGGAAGCTGGACGAGAACTCTGAAGATCGTATTAGAGTACACGTATTAGAGTAAACGTTCAAATTTTTCTTTAGTTATCTCTAATGTGCCAGTGTATCTAGCTTATACAGGGTGTCATGTATAAGGTATTGTCACGTTCTTTTAATGTCCGTTTTTGGGTCAATACATTTAAGTAATTTACCCGGGGATGGACAAGTTTGTGAGAAAATTAATCTTCGTCAAAAAGATAACGAATTTTATAAATTTGGTAACAAGGATCTGTTTTCTTGATATTTTTTAAATGAGGAAAGTTAATTTCAAAATCAATTCTGATGAGTTTATATTTATTTTGCTCTTTAAGTTTTTCAGAAGGTTGTTTGAAGTTAAAAGTTTATCTAATTCGGAAATTAATATCAGAGGATCGCGATTTGAAATTATTTCATATCTCAATATTTTAATCTTACACGTCTACCACCCCTTTTGGGCATTAAATATTTATAATTAGATTTATATTAATAATATACTCAGGTGCCATACCTAAGGAAGAGTCAGGATTCAGGTCTGTTGCCACGCTAACGTCAGCGACAGGGCCCGATAGATCGGGAGCGTCCCAGATGCGCACAGATCAAATGCGCACGGACCAAATGCGCACGGACCAAATGCACACGGACCAAATGCGCACGGACCAAATGCGCACAGACCAAACGGACACAATAACCAACAAACTTATGGGTTTTATTACACATGGGTTGCGACTTTTCGGGCACCTCTACCGACGGGGTGGGTGTGGAAGGGAGGCAAAGCCCCCCCGCGCGTGTGTGTGTGTGTGTGTGTGTGTGTGCGCGCGCGTGTGTGTGTGTGTGTGTGCAAAGCATTCTCTGCACCACATAGGTTTGCGACCGTGTACATTTGGTCCGTGTGCATTTGGTCCGTGCGCATTTGGTCCGTGTATATTTGGTCTGTGCGCATTTGGTCTGTGTCCGTTTCACTCAGCCTGCTGTGTCCGTTTATTACTGTGCGCATCTGGGACTCACTCGATAGATCTGTCTTAATGCTCTCGGCAGCGACAGAGTTTTGATGTGATCTGTTGCCACTGAAAGGCAGCGACATAGTTTTGATTTGATCCGTTGCCACTTAAAGGCAGCGACAGAGTTAGAAGGGAAACTAAAATGATCTTAAAAGAGAAATCAAGTTAATTACCTTTATTCCGAAAATCTGATTTCGAAACAACAAACCGAATTGAGGCTAAATGCTTAGGGTAAGTCCGCTAAGGACTTCGATTAAAGCTCGAGTTTAAGGTCACAACTCTAGACTAACTGATTAAGGGGTTACACCAACCTAGACGGTCGAAAAACAGGCCTAACTTTGATATTTTATTTCTTCTAAACGGGTAGTGGGAATTAATTGAAATTTTGTGTGATTATTGACTTATGTTTCGACATAAAAAAAATTTTTTTTATTAAACAATGGCGACGGAAAGCAGAAATATGGCCGCCGACACACATTGAGATTTGGAAAAACGCATTTCGCGGTGACCACTGTCTCGTCTAAACGATCCATCTGAAACAAAAAAACAAAATGGTGTTTTTAAGCTAATAGTAGTGGTTTGTCGGTGACGATCGCCGATTGTCGATTTTATCGTTTGTTACAAAATGGCGATGAGTTGAAGTTAAAATTTAAAAAAAAATAAAAAATTTTCGTTTTTTTCATTTTTTTAATTTTTAATGAAGATCGATTAAAAAAAATAAATCACCGACAAAAGAATGTTTCTGAGAGTATTGTGTAAAAATTTGAAAACGATCTATTGATTAGTTTTTGAGATCTGGTGGTCACCGACTTTGAAAACCATGTTTCGAGAAAAACGCGTTTAAAGTTTCAAGTTTAGTTCTACTATTGTTAACAGCCGAATTTTGCACTTTACTTCTAGTCGGCAATTCCGGAGCCATATGAGATTCCTTCCACATCAATAGCAGCAGCGTTCTGTGAAGACTTCTGTTGACGGCGAGCAATCCTTCCTTTGCGCGTCGCCTTCTGCGCTCGTACTTCGGCCACATCGATGCGTGCTCGGTCTTAATTTTTGCAATATGCAGCACAATTCTTTTATTATCATTAATAAATGTGCGGCAGCACCTTCATTAAATGTGTATGCAGCAATATTGGCAGCAATTTGCACAACGTGTGCACCGCTGTGCTGCACTTTTGGCGCTATGCGCCAAATCAGATTGTTCAAACTTTCGTTAACGTTTTGCATAAATCCACCGACGCATTTCTTCAGTAAATTATCACTAGAAAATTGTTTTCAAATATTGGACGAATGGCTTTAATCACATCATCGTCCAGTGGCGATTTATATTGATATTGCTCCAATTCGAGCACTCGAACGCTCGATCCCGTTTTACTCAACTCTCTGTAATTCTGGCATTTTTTCAGATATCAACATAAAACTTTCAGGATATATTCTCGAAACTTGAAGCTTCAAGAAAATGTAATAAAAATTCGAATTTTTTTTCCGCTAGGTTGATGTAACCCCTTAACTGTCGGACTAACCCAAGTTACCATAAGCAAAGTATCGCAATAGACTATGGACTGAAGACTAAAAACTATCAAGCGTAATTATTCCCTCATATTTATACCTAATTTCTTATACATTTTTTCCCTTACTCAATCTTATTTCTAGTGGAGGAGGAAGGTTTGGTCTCAGGGTGTAACCGTATGCTCTATCGATTTTGATTCCAATATCGACCTACGCCTGGTATCACCAGTAACTGAATAACAAATACTCATGCATTCCAATATTAAGATTCAATTAAAAAATAATTAAATTATTATTACAATTTAAATTTAGATGTTTCTGCGTACGTTACAGTATGAAAGTCTTCATGGAAAGAAATCAAGGTGAACATAGAAGTCTATTACAGTTTTTGGATATCTCCAATGATATTGATGATGGAGATATTAATTTTTCAAATTGTACGAATGAGAGCGCGCCGAGAGAAGTGCCGAACCGCTCGAGTGTCAGCAAGGCCCACTGTGTCAAGCATTGGCTGCCGACGGCGAGAGGGGAGGGGAGAAGCGCGCCATTGCTCGTGTTTCGCTGCGTTCCTCCTTCTTCCCCACCGACAGCCAATGCTTGACACAGTAAGCCGTGCTCGAGCGGCTTGACGCTTCCATCGTCGCGCTCTCATTCGTACAATTTAAAAAATTAATATCTTGGCTATTATTGAAGATATCCAAAAAATATGGTGGACTTTTATGTTTACTTTAATCCGTCTATCTTTCCATAAAGATTTTATACCTTATGAATGAC
Organism: Monomorium pharaonis; assembly: GCF_013373865.1. NCBI lineage: Eukaryota > Metazoa > Arthropoda > Insecta > Hymenoptera > Formicidae > Monomorium > Monomorium pharaonis. The sequence continues at coordinate 12,935,506 of NC_050476.1, read as the reverse complement.
ACCCTGTATAGTTAGTTCATGTTCACCGAATTACTTAGTTCCTAAAGTAGTTGGCAAATCGTACCACTACACTGCTTTTTGTTTTTGTATGGTTGGCATAACCTCGATTCGTGGTTCATTAATTGATGTCTCCGTATCTATTCGAGAAGTGTTCTTTAATAATAAAAGTTCATATTGATTAGCATATTCCATTCTCTGTATGTTTGTAATTATACTCCGTATCATCAACATGATAGAAGAATGTGATTGCTCGTAAGCGGAAGGGTGTTGTTAAACATTGACAACAATAAACGTGGTAGGGCGTGGCTGGAAACTATAGATAAGCGATGTTGGGGAAAAAATCGTTTATGTAATAATTGATTATGAGAATAATCGATATCGAGGAATTAATTATTAAGAAAAATAATCGGGAAATAATCAATTTTTTAAACTGATTATTTAAGGAATGGCACGTGAATGCTTTTTATTGTTTTTAATTGACCGATTTATTTAATTGTTTATTTTAAGCATTTCACATTTATGTAAAATATATATAATATTATTAAGAAAAATTGTCAATTTTCGCTAACTAAAACTGAAACAACTAGATTTTATGCTGATGACGTTATTTTTTCTTGATTTATCCGCAGTCGTGAAAGGGGACCGTATTGATATCTGTAATATAAATCAAAACATGTTTAGTAAACAATTTAAATAAACAAACACATAATTAAATAAAGCATACTGTACCTAATCATCTTCAATTCTCCAAATAAACAAAAATACAATGGAAAGAAATTAGGATAAAGAATCAGGACAAATAAAAATGCATACAATCATACATTCCCATCACGTTTATTAACAAATTGTTACTAACGATGTACAACTTGTACATTGCACGAGTACAACAGGATATAAAATGTTTACACCGTACGTTAATAGAACGTTTACAAATTTATGAGAATGCAATAAAGCTAACTAAAGTATTTAACACAACAAAAACAAAACTAGGTGTAAACATTTAACATACAAGAGATGCAAGCCTTGTACTTTGAATAACAAAGGAAATTGAGACCTAATTGTAGGCGTCGCTATGCAAACCCCTAGTCTTTTTTGGACAATGACCTTAGAAATAGCAGCATATTGAGTCGTTTACCAGACAATCTATTGCGCCGTTCTATTTTTAATGTCCCAGCCTTCGAAAACCAACGCTCTGATGAAACTGAGATCGCGATGACATTTAAGTACTTCACTGCTAAAACGTACAATTTCGGAAATGCATTTTTCACACTTTGCCAATATTTAATTGCATTTGCTTGTCTCGAAATAACAGGCTAGTTGAGATTTATTGACGCAATTCGAGCTGAAGTTCTGAAGAATCGCTGTTTGACTGCATATCGTTAGCAACCAAATTATTGTAAAAGTCTCATACGCTTATTCCAGTAGAGTAATTAAACGTAGGGACATATTAGGCAAAAATTACTGCACAAAAAGTTGCATATTTTTGTACATAAACTTCTGCAGTTCTTATGGATTTTTGTATGATGTTTTCGCTTTCAAAAAAATTACATAAAATTCTGCAAAATATTCTGCAGAAAAATTCTGAAGGCGAAAACTTTTTACAAACATCAGTAAATACTGCAAAAATTCATGCACAAAAATATGCAATTTTTTATGCAGTAATTTTTGCATAATTTTTTCCTACGAAAAGCTTTCTGACGGTTTCGGGTTCGACGCAACGCTTATCACGGGATAAGAGCTAGTCGATTTCATTCCTTTATTTATGTTTGATGCCGTCAACGCAGATCTAAAATGAATTTTTTTGAAACACGGATCAAGAATTGTTGATATTGTCAATAATTCGCACGTTTCGATTTCCTTATCCTCAACTTATCCTCAACTTTAGCTATAATTTTCGATTTCATATCTTGTCTGATTTTTGTCACGGGTTTGCAGTTGTTCAATGCAATCTCCATGCATCGAATTATTGGGATAGCAGTACTGCCTGTCTAATGTTTCGCCGCTGATTTCGGTAATTACATTTCTAATCGGCCGTAAAAGTAGTATGTAATCTTTGAAAACTTTGATTTGTTTTCACTTTAACATTTCTGGGACAGTCAATCATTTCATTAGAACCGGATAAATATATTTGCAAAGATCAAGGAACTTTTCGATCATATAAAATGACGCATTCATACGCGCAGGTACATCTTGCTTCAATTATAAAACCGTGCCCTCTGTTTTTCCGTTACAAATTTAGAGCCGCTTCAATTCATCGGCCACAACAACGCTTCTCTTTATTATCGTCTCTATGCTTTTACGCGCACAAGCAAAGATACTCTCGACTTTCAGTAGTTTTCATGATGGTCGGTATGACGCAGAATGGTCCAGAATTTTAAAAAATTGGCCAAAAGTCAAATTTTCGAGTTTTTAGTAGATTCTTTAAATCATAGAACATTATCTAAAATGACGCACGAATTAATATCTATAATTGTTATTTTATAAAAATGCATTGGTAATGTAGAAACATTTCTTTAAAGTCAGATAATTTTATATTCAGATTCTATACTGTTTTACAACTGACATCGCGCATTGTCTTCTACAACAATATTTTATTTTATAAACTTTATTCCTTTCAATAACAACTTAATAAGATTTTATTCTAACATATACTGTAAAAGAAAATGCAGTATATGTTATTTATATTTGTGTTATTAATATATTGTTTAAATAGTGAAAATTTTATAAATGCATATAAATAAAGTTATTAATATAAAAAGTGTGACGCGGAGTGACGCATTCTTCCTTATCTCATAACAATACTTACGATACATAGAAAAAATGAAAAAAAGAATTAGTTGCTCATAACTGCTCGTTGTAAAATATCAGACCATAATATGATGTTATATACTATGTTATATACTATCTTATATTTATATTTTTTGTAGAAATAAATTTATTTTTACATTAATTAAAATAATAATTTTCTTATTATATAAAGATCTCTTAAAAATGTATATATACATGTAGATTAAAACCCGTGGGTTGAGTGCCTAGCGGGCGCGTTTCCGGGTGGCGGATAGGAGGACGCCCGGGAACCTCGGTCCGGGCCTAAACCCCTGCGTGCCGGGGCGGACCGCCCGGGTAGTAATGGTCATAACTTGCCCCGGCGGGCGTAAAACCCTGCCCAGGGGGGGGGGGGGGGAGCCGATACCGCGGACCAACTCGACCCAAGCCAAGCTGGAAGCCATCGTGGCGAGGGCTGCGTGGCACTGGAGGAGCAGTGTCTTGAACGACGTCTTTGGGGAACCAGGCAAAACCCCAGAGTATTTAGCCTTATCCACGCATGCGGGGCTCTGCGTGGGTGGACCGCATATTTCCCTAGCTGCTCGTGGGAACAAAATGGAGAAACAAATTGCAAACCTAAATTTAAAACTCACCGAAGACACCCCGATGGAGGCTTCGCTCGAGGACTCCGCAAGGGTGGAAGAAGCGGGATCGGGAGCCGAACGGACCCTTGTGGGCACGAGAAGCACCGAGACCGCGGAGGAGGGGGGGTGGTTTCGAGTGCCGAGCGAGCCCCTAGGGGCACGGGAGGCACCGAAGCCGCAACGGACGAACCGACGAAGGAAAAAGATCTTTGCAAGAAGAAACTCTCCGGAGCCACAAAGAGAAGAAGGGCTCGGGAGCGGAGGAAGGGGGTTCAGGCCCAGGCTCAGGCTGGGACTGGGACTGGGCCCCCGCCGGCCGTTCCGGGGACCTCTTCTTCCTCGTCCTCGGCTATGTCCCAGACGCCGATTGGGGGGCCTCCGGAAAACTCGGGAAATAAAGGCCGGAAGGACCCCGATGGGACCTTGCAACCGACGGTACGACAACCCCTCAGGGAAACGCAGCGTACACCGACGATGAGTGAACCAGAACGAGAGGACGGAAGTCTATCGACGACGACGACCCCGAGGAAGGCGCAGTCAACGACAAGACCAACATCCGTGAAGTTAAGAAGGATTGACGACACGCGCGTTAAAAAGTAACAAAGCGTTTTGCATGTTAATTTTGAGCAGATGCGCGATCCCGCGTAAAATCGTTAATTTACCTTTTATTTTCTATTTACCTTATTAATTTTTTGATTTACCTAATTATTTTATTTACCTAATATTTTTCACTTATTTACCTAATTTTGGTTTTCTCACGTATTTTATAACTTTAACTATTACTAGCGTCGGAAATATGACCGATGTGAATACTCGCGTTAGATTTACGTAAGACGAGCGCGTATGCGAGAGCGTAAGAATACTAAGTCACGTATCTTGCAATATTATTTTATATTAGTATTATTTAGTGTTTACACTCTTAGTCAGTGATATATTAACATTTGCGTTGATTTTGTATTTCGAAAGTCTATTTTGTTTGTGACAGCAAGAGATAGAGTCACGTTTATTCTTTTATTTAATTATTTTCCTTATTATTTTATTTAGCGATTAGACTCAATTGCGCGACAGCGTAGCGAGGTTAATTCGCGTTTAATTTGTTATTTTGCATGTAGAGACATGTCTGACTTGCAGCGAGAACTGCAAGATTATTTTTTGTTAACTCTAGTTATTATTATTTTTAGTTTGCTTATTACATTTTTAATTTCATATGCATTTTGCATGTGGGTGGCGGTAACATAGCGGATTGTAGCGTAACCAACGAATACGATAACGACAACCTGTAAAATAAAAGCATTAGCAAAAAGTGTAGAGTGGTGGCACTACAAAGTGCACTACGCGATGCGAACTGCGAGCGAGCTGGTATCCTAATGATGGGATTGGCCGATCGACTAGTGGAGGGGAGGCGCACTCAGACGCAAGATCCCTGCACGATGATTCGACGCAGCGAGCGAGACGAGCCGAGACGACGCCGGAGGGGCAGCCGTGCACGCCCATTGGGCGAACATCACGAAGTGAGGAGACGCGACTGCTGATTGGCGGAGACGGCGAGGCAGCGGGCGGCGGCTCGCATGCCTATAAAAGCAGTCAGCGAGACTGTTAGGGAGACTGTTAGACTCCCAGCTACCGTGAGGCTAGGATCTCCGCGATTATACACGCGATTGAAAAGAGATAGCGCTACAGCTCCGCGGAAGTAACGACCGCGTTAAAGAAGTGTTTTGTAACAACGCCGAACGCGAGTAGGTGTTGTGTTTTTATTTCATATAGAATCTTTTGTTTATTGGTAGGCGGGTGCACAACGCACAAAACGTACACGAGTGTGATAAAGCGTCGCGTACGGGAATTTGTTATCGAGATTTGTGAAGTTTAATAAATTCTACGTTGTGTTATATAAAAAGAAAGCAAGTGATTATCCTGTGTTTTCTACACCTGCTACGTACCTGCACGTGATCCCACGACGAGTGTTCCGGGTAACCTAAAATAAAATAAATCCTGTCAAAAAATCCGGGTTGAGGGGTGAGGCTTTATTAGCGAAAATACTTACCTGAGGCGAATTCTGGAGGGACTGGTGATCCTGGTGACGTTCTGGCGATCCGACGGCAACTGAAGTTCCTGAAAATTAAAACAGAGATTGATTAAAACAAATTTGTGATTCGTAAGAGTGAGTGCTCAAAATAAATCAACATTGAAAGGAGTACTTATCTCATCGTACGAGCGTCCGCAGGCGATCCGACGGAAGGAAGGAAGGAAGCCTACTGCGGAATACCTTGCTTCTTAATAGGTGAAAGGAGCTGGCGACCATAAAGCGACCGAAAGGCTGCATCATCGAAAAGGTAAAATCTCACGTATTCGCGATATTTTTTATTTACACACACTCTCTCCGGTCACAGTGTATACCAACGAAGGATGCTGTAAATTCGTGAAACGAAGTCCGAATGCCTTATAACACGCGTAACCAAAGAATAGTCAAAACAGTACGAAAGCTGATATCTTTCGACATGGCGACCGTGAGCACGACGTAGTTAAGCCGTTAAACAATACCGCGAGTGATCTCGATTAAAACGGTAAACCGGTTTAAAATAACTACAAGTTGGCGTGAACGTAAAGAGTCGTGTGCGAGTAATCCTTCGTGAATCGTGAGTGTTCAACTGGCACAATGTCCGACAAGGAATGTGAGGCCGGAACGAGCGAACAACGCGATTATTCAAAACCAAAGGTCATGCATTCGCCGAAACGAAAAACGAATGACGAGAGAATGACCAGATCGAAATCTAAAACCGCGACGGAAACCGAAATAAATCCAACGAGTGCGGAAATTAGAAAGTTAATAGAAGAGAACGAGATTCTCAAGGCGCGTTTGAATCAAAGTAAACAAGCGACCCAAGGGGAAATCGACTCGATAAAAAACGACGAAATCGTGTTGTGCTTGGCGGAAATTCGTTCGAGGATATCAAACCTAGAGACGCGTGAAAACACGATGCGCGACAAGACCGAAGGTGAGCGTGAACAAAACGCTTTGCTAACGAGGTCAGATAACGACGCGTCGGCGCGTGAATCGGTCACTGCCAAGGACGAGAACGCTATAGTGCATGCGAGATTGCCGAAAGGGGGGTGGTTGAAGAATCCGTTTGACGATTTGAGATATTACGGAAAATCTGACGCCCAGAACCCCGTTAAATTTATAAAACGCTTCGAGAAAATCGCATCGTACGAACAGATCGACGAGCGCGAACAACTCTATTTTTTCGGGAAGTGCATGCGAGGAACAGCTTTGAGCTGGTTCGACGTGCGTGATCCGGAAGATATACGAGAAGCGAAAAACGTATTTATAGATTATTTTTGGGGAGAAGAGCAACAGGCTAGGTTCCGCGAAAGTATCTATAACGGTGCGTACAAACAAAACGATAGAACGTCAATGGCCGAATACGCGTTAGATATAGCTAAAAAAGCGAAGTGTCTAGATCCACCAATGTCGGAGACGGAAATAATTCGTAACGTAAAGCGACATTTTGGAAAGGAAATCGCGCGTGAAATAAGACCAACGACAGTTAAAAATATAGACGAGTTTGTGAAATTGCTGGATGAGCTCGACTACGAGACGCAGCGTAATTCCAAGCAAAAAGCGCAGGAAGTAACCTCGAAACCGCAGACTGTAAACAAACACGCGAAGCAAGAATCGAAAGCCGGCTATGCGAGATCCGAAACGAAGGAAGATCGTGTGGTTAGTGGTAGGGCGGACACGTCGAAGCGTGCGGCATCGATCGTAAACAAACGTCGCGTCAACGCGAACGACGATCGTGCGAACAATAGACGCGCGACGGAGACTCAGCCATGGCAACAAAACAAGTTCAAGGCGTACAGAAGCGCGTATAACAAACGAGTAGCGCGAAATAACGAAATAAAATCGTCGCGTGAAGCCGAGTTTTCCGAAACGGAATCCGACAACGAAGCGGAAGGAAAGGAGTTAGTCCCATACGATCGTAAAGTCGCCCAGAAAGCGATTAAAAACCTCAGGTCAAAGGGAAACAAGAATCGCGAGGAAGATGCGAAACTTTCCAATTTACCAAACGCGAAATCAAAACGCAAGGTAGCCGTTATCAGTTCGTCGAAAACAAAAACCGAAACCGGAAACGAGAGCGAATTAATAGAATCAAGCGAAGCGGAAGAGAAAAACGTAGCGATAATTCGGACGAGGGAAATAATACGCGATATAGAAAAAGTGTCTAAACAAGATCGGAGCGCGGATACAAAAAGACCCAAACCTTACGTGCGGGTGAAAATAGGAAACGTTGCGATAAAAGCTCTGATTGACACAGGGGCACAGATATCCGCGTTAACGAAAAACCTCTACGACAAGCTAATCTCCGAAGCGATCGAGATGCGCGTAATACCGATCAAAAAATTCGTGTTGCAAGGAGCCTTTAGCGACAAGGGGCAACCCATCGCGAATAGAGTTCAAACCGAATTTACGATCGACGACACGAAGTTTGTACACGAATTTTACGTAGTAAAGAATCTAACATACGAAATGATTCTCGGTATAGACTTTCTAAGCGAACAAGCAGCAACGTTAAAATGCTCTGTGAGAGAATTCGCTGTCGAATTTGACGACGCAGCATCGAATAAAAATGGCGATACGCGAGCCAATGTAAACGCGATAACAGCGGAAGAGGCATCGTCGCATTTAGCCAATTTAATAAATAAATATAGTAAACTTTTCGAAGAAGGAGTGGGGCGTGTAACGCACTATGAGCACGAGATAGCGATGCGAACGGGCAAAGCTTTCAAGTCGAAAACGTATCCGATTCCCGACGTACATCGCGAGGCGGTACGAGAACACATATTAGAGTTAGAAAGGGACGGAATAATCAAACGCGAAGCGACCCAATACGTAAATCCACTCGTGGTGGTAGTAAAAAAGTCGGGCGAGATAAGATTATGCTTAGACGCACGCGAGCTCAATAAAAGAATGTGCAACGATCACGATCAACCACCTACGATCGACGAAATTTTCCGTAGGATAGGAAGTCGAAAATATTTCACCACCTTAGACGTGGCAAAAGCGTTTTGGCAAATACCTCTGACCAAAGACAGTAAAAAATACACCGGTTTTCTATTCGATAACCAGACGTATGTTTTTGAGCGTCTACCGTTTGGTTTGAAAACAGCGGGAGCATCGTTTACGCGAGCGATTCGCAAAGCGTTAGGCGATGAATGTGACGCGTTTACAATTGTGTACCTCGACGACATATTAATAGCGTCAAACTCCATTGAGGAACATTTGTATCATTTGAACTACGTTCTGAAACGATTAGAGAAGGTAGGATTTAAGCTAAACGCGGATAAATGCGAAATAATGAAAACGGAAATCAAGTTTCTCGGTCATACCTTTGACGAAATAACAGCCGAGATGAACGAAGATACGAAGACCGCGATAAAAAATTTCGCGCGACCCAAGAATAAGAAGGGCGTACAAGCTTTTTTAGGCCTCATAAATTGGGATAGGAGGTTTATAAAAGGTCTAGCGGAAATGACCAAGCCTCTCGAAAATTTATTAAAGAAAAACGTAAAGTTTGCATGGAACGCGGAAGAGCAACGTGCGTTCAACGCGATAAAATTAGCATTCGACGAAGCCGAAAAACTTTTCGTAATAAAGGCAGACCGGAAGTTCGGGCTATACGTAGATGCATCTAAATTCGGATTAGGAGCTAGGTTATACCAGTATAAAGACTCCGAACCTGAGAAAAAATATACAGTAGCGTACGCGAGTAGATCTCTTAAAGGCGCTGAATTGAATTATACTGTAACCGAGATTGAATGCTTAGCATTAGTCTGGGCATTAAAGAAGTGGCATACTTCTCTGCTAGGGCGTAGAATCCGAGTTCACACGGACCATCGTGCGTTAAAATTCTTAAAAGCATGTTCGGGCGACAGTAGTAGGATTGCTAGATGGATTTCATTTTTAAACGAATTCGATCTCGAAATCTGTCACGTGCCGGGAAAGGACAACGCGTTAGCCGATACTTTGTCGCGTAACAATATTAATAACGGATTCGCGAAGAAGGCAGAAAGTACGAAAATTATTGCGTCAATACCCCATCCGAACGAAGTGTGACGATTTACAAATCAAGCTGGTCGAAGAACCAAACCTCTATACGACGAGGGACGGTCTTATCAGACGCGAGACACGCGAGGGCGAGAGAATCGTGGTGCCAGATCAGGTGAGATGGCGTTTCGTTAGGAAATTGCATGAATACATCTTACATTTCGGTACCGACAAGACGATCGAGTTCGCTAAACAATATTTCGTTATTAACAACATCGAAAAACTGGCGAGAGACGTAGTTGCGTCATGCGAAGTGTGTCAGGCCACGAAGTATTATACTCGTGCAACGCGCGGAGTAGAATATTATGACTTACCTGAAAAACCAGGACAGGTCGTATCTCTCGACATTTTTGGACCATTGCCACAGTCCTTAAAAGGTAACAAATATATTCTAGTATTGATGGATCAATTTTCAAAGCTGACGAAATTTTATAACATGCCTAATCAAAAATTAGATACCATCCTAGATAAATTACAATTAGAGTACTTCGACGAAATCGGAATGCCAAATACCATCCTGACGGATAACGGAGGGCAATTCATTACCGAGCGTTGGAGACAGTTCGCGAACGAAATGGGATTTTCAGTTAAGAAAACTTCTCCTTACAACCCACAATCTAATCCAGTGGAACGAGTCATGCGAGAAATCGGTAGGATAATCCGAGTTTACGCATTCGAGCGACAAGTCAAGTGGGACCAAATAGTAAAGCGAGCTGAGAATACAATAAATAATACTGTTCACGCGAGTACAGGGTGCAAGCCTAGCGATCTACACGAGGGTCAAGACAATCTGTTAGCTATAGACGAACGCTTGAGACCGCGGGAGATAGAGGAGAACGATAACGATGATACCGTGGAGGCGAAAATTCAAACCAGAATCGTACAAGCAACAGAGATCCTTAAGCGAAGGGCGACACAAAGGAAAGCACAGACAGATAAGAGTCAAGAGGCGAAGCCGTTCGAAGAAGGTGACAAAGTCTGGATCAGACTGCATCGGAGAAGTGACGCTTCGAGAAGACTGACAAAGAAAATACACTTGGTATTCGAAGGACCATACGTAATTGGCCGAATAATACGACCAAATGCCTATCTAGTAACGGACGAGGCGAATCAAGCTATAGGAGTGTTTAACGCGAGGCAGCTTAAGCCACATCACGAAGCACGAATGAAAGATCCAGCGCAAATATTAGCAATGGAAAAGACAAAAAGTACAATCGTTGAGTGCCAAAGTGTAAATAAAAGTAAAGGAAAATCTTCCAAATCGAAAACTACTGCCAATTCAGTATCGATAAATATGTTACAGATAATGGAAGAACATCCAGATTCCAACTACCTAAAAAAATTAACAAGAGGACCGTTGAAGAAAGGATCATTCGTAATCCCCGAAGATGACGAACAAGTCGAAAAATCAAAATGGGAAGATACGAAGAGAAAGAACAAACAATATATAAGCGAGAAGGGAATGAGACACATTTCCAGAATAAAGCGACTTTTGTCTGGTGACACGAAAGCACACCATGTCATGGGACAGGTCGAAGGTATAAGATTGAACATTATAATGGATACTCGAGGCGATTTCAACGTAATTACTACGAAAGCCATCGAGAAAATTGAAAACGAAACGAAAAGGCTGCAGAGAACAACGCAATCAGACGAGATTCCAGCATACCTCAAGAAAGAAAAATACGCGAAGATAGAAGCAGTCAAGATCCGAGCTCAAGTGTTTGGAAAAACAATTAATATCGAGGCAATGGAGTTGGAAGGCGAGGAAGCTTGCCTAATACTCGTACGGAATGCCAGAAGACAATTGGCTAATAAAATTCGCGAAGCAAATGAAGAAACAACTCAAAAGCCTGAGCCTACGAAAAAGTTCACACCGGACGAGCAGGACACATCGAAACTACAAAGATGGAGTTCTACAAAGTCAAAATTAATTATGAACACGTGGGAGCAAGAATTGGAAATGATGAAAGAGAAATTGCAAGAGTGGGAGGCGAGAAACGAAAGACGCCGACCTAGCGATACTTCCATCACCCGAGATGCCAAACGAACGAAGAGGACATCGAGGACGTCTGAAGACGAAGAAAAAATCGAAATATGCGAGATAACGAAGAGACAAGACAGCAAAAAGCGAATTAAGCAAAGCAGATCTGTTCCTGTATCTCCGAAAGAAGAAAGTAGAAATCACGACGAAGTAACCACGAAGCACGTTGAGAGGTCGAACACAGATAGATTGGTACCAGAAAATTGCGTAATCCAGCGGGAAAACAACGAAAAATCTACCCGACACGAGAGAAGCAGAGTACCAAGTCCAACGGACCAATCAGCGAACGCGAAATGGCGAAACGAGAGTGAAGATGACGAAAAGCCAAGGCAACCATCGCCAGGGATATCGAAGAACCGCAAAAAGACGAGAAAAACACGAGAATCCTCTGAAAATAGCGTGGGAGATGCCGAAGCTAAAATAATAAAAGTTGAGTGCAAATACACCAGAACGGTGGCACCTGAAAGTGCAGAAGCCGAAAAACAACGAGAAAAGAAAAATCAACACTGCGAAGCACGCGAGACATACGAAAAAACGACAACGAAAAATAATTTACACTCGAGATCAGTCGAAGAAATATCCGATGTGTCGAAAGAATCCATCGACGTAATTAAATTAAGCGATAGCGACAGCAGTAAAGAGACGACTCGTAACGAGCAACTCGACGACACGTTTGTCATATCACCTAGTATAAGGTATATGAACGCTGATAATCTGATACAAAACAGTAGCAGTGAGTTATTAGTTCAGTCTGATAACGATTTTAACTATAATATTTGTCAAATAAAGCCAAATCACAATAAAAACGAGTGGTTTGTAAAGTTAAAGTCGAACGAGAAAGAAAGAATCAACCTTAAGCAAGATGGCAGCGAGTCCAACGCGATTGGTCGACACCTAACCGATCCAGCCAATCACAGACGAGAATCCAGCCAATCACACGAGGCGTACAAGTCCGACCACGTGCGCATAAAAGAACGCAGCAGCGGCGTACAGCAGTCACATGTGAGTCAGCCTGCGAGTGAAAGTCAGCTGTTCGACGAGGTAACAAAGTGCACTGAGTGTAGCGACGAAGTGCATACGCAACGACAAGCGTATAATAGCCGACGTGATATACAGAGTGAGACATCGCGCAAGCGCAAACGAAAGATGGAATTAGAGAACGAAGAAAAGCAAGCGCTGAAGCGAGCCACAGCTAGCTACCTTTACGAAAAACTCAAGGAGCGGAAGCGAAGAAGAATCGTGTTCCTAAACAGTATAACCACTCAAAACAAAGCGACGGAGGAAGACATCGATCCGGAAACAGTGGAACGAATGCTGAGAGAGGACGAACAACAAACCTCAAATATTTATGACACATTTGTCACAAATCGCGACGAGACGGCGAAGGCGGACCTAATTGTGGATATCGCTGACATAAAAGTAGCCGGAAAATGTGTTGCGAGCGTAAAAACGATGGTTAACCTAGAAACCACAGACAATTTCGATAAGCGTCAAATTCCAACGACACGCATAATAATTGACATTATCGAAGGGCAAATATCAGTAACATCCAGAGAGTGTGCAACTCAGAATACACAAACAACATCGGTAACTGATGCATCTCAACAGCTGGAAATGCAAAATGTCAACGTCCAGAACAGCCAATCAGAGCACGTTCCGGAAAAAATAAACGAAAAAGAGCAGACCAAAGTGCAATACATAGAATTTGATGACCGAAAAGACAGCCACACGCTAGCCGAGAACGAGGACGAAGAACCGGAAGCGGGCGAGTCTGAAAAAGAGAACGAAGGAAATCAAACATATATAAAAAATATTTCCGAGACCTGCAAAACAGAAAAACGCGTACCTAAGATAATAAGAGTTGAAAATCCAAAAATCATCTCTGTAACCAAGAAAAATAAAGCTTGGGTATACCAACGCGAGGGCAGTCCGGAACCTGAGACAAAAAAATTATTAAAACGTAATACGCAAAAACCACCGAGCTATTACGAAAGCGAGGAATCCGAAGGGGACAAGACACCGCCGACTCCAACCAAAAAAGCGCTTACACCATCCAGGAAGTCTGGTTTAAGCCCTTTGGAGGGGGTAATGCAACCGACGGTACGACAACCCCTCAGGGAAACGCAGCGTACACCGACGATGAGTGAACCAGAACGAGAGGACGGAAGTCTATCGACGACGACGACCCCGAGGAAGGCGCAGTCAAAGACAAGACCAACATCCGTGAAGTTAAGAAGGATTGACGACACGCGCGTTAAAAAGTAACAAAGCGTTTTGCATGTTAATTTCGAGCAGATGCGCGATCCCGCGTAAAATCGTTAATTTACCTTTTATTTTCTATTTACCTTATTAATTTTTTGATTTACCTAATTACTTTATTTACCTAATATTTTTCACTTATTTACCTAATTTTGGTTTTCTCACGTATTTTATAACTTTAACTATTACTAGCGTCGGAAATATGACCGATGTGAATACTCGCGTTAGATTTACGTAAGACGAGCGCGTATGCGAGAGCGTAAGAATACTAAGTCACGTATCTTGCAATATTATTTTATATTAGTATTATTTAGCGTTTACACTCTTAGTCAGTGATATATTAATATTTGCGTTGATTTTGTATTTCGAAAGTCTATTTTGTTTGTGACAGCAAGAGATAGAGTCACGTTTATTCTTTTATTTAATTATTTTCCTTATTATTTTATTTAGCGATTAGACTCAATTGCGCGACAGCGTAGCGAGGTTAATTCGCGTTTAATTTGTTATTTTGCATGTAGAGACATGTCTGACTTGCAGCGAGAACTGCAAGATTATTTTTTGTTAACTCTAGTTATTATTATTTTTAGTTTGCTTATTACATTTTTAATTTCATATGCATTTTGCATGTGGGTGGCGGTAACATAGCGGATTGTAGCGTAACCAACGAATACGATAACGACAACCTGTAAAATAAAAGCATTAGCAAAAAGTGTAGAGTGGTGGCACTACAAAGTGCACTACGCGATGCGAACTGCGAGCGAGCTGGTATCCTAATGATGGGATTGGCCGATCGACTAGTGGAGGGGAGGCGCACTCAGACGCAAGATCCCTGCACGATGATTCGACGCAGCGAGCGAAACGAGCCGAGACGACGCCGGAGGGGCAGCCGTGCACGCCCATTGGGCGAACATCACGAAGTGAGGAGACGCGACTGCTGATTGGCGGAGACGGCGAGGCAGCGGGGCTCGCATGCCTATAAAAGCAGTCAGCGAGACTGTTAGGGAGACTGTTAGACTCCCAGCTACCGTGAGGCTAGGATCTCCGCGATTATACACGCGATTGAAAAGAGATAGCGCTACAGCTCCGCGGAAGTAACGACCGCGTTAAAGAAGTGTTTTGTAACAACGCCGAACGCGAGTAGGTGTTGTGTTTTTATTTCATATAGAATCTTTTGTTTATTGGTAGGCGGGTGCACAACGCACAAAACGTACACGAGTGTGATAAAGCGTCGCGTACGGGAATTTGTTATCGAGATTTGTGAAGTTTAATAAATTCTACGTTGTGTTATATAAAAAGAAAGCAAGTGATTATCCTGTGTTTTCTACACCTGCTACGTACCTGCACGTGATCCCACGACGAGTGTTCCGGGTAACCTAAAATAAAATAAATCCTGTCAAAAAATCCGGGTTGAGGGGTGAGGCTTTATTAGCGAAAATACTTACCTGAGGCGAATCCTGGAGGGACTGGTGATCCTGGTGACGTTCTGGCGATCCGACGGCAACTGAAGTTCCTGAAAATTAAAACAGAGATTGATTAAAACAAATTTGTGATTCGTAAGAGTGAGTGCTCAAAATAAATTAACATTGAAAGGAGTACTTATCTCATCGTACGAGCGTCCGCAGGCGATCCGACGGAAGGAAGGAAGGAAGCCTACTGCGGAATACCTTGCTTCTTAATAGGTGAAAGGAGCTGGCGACCATAAAGCGACCGAAAGGCTGCATCATCGAAAAGGTAAAACCTCACGTATTCGCGATATTTTTTATTTACACACACTCTCTCCGGTCACAACCTCACAATCGGCAGAAGGGGCGAAGAAGAAGCAGAGGCTCTAGGGGACCCATGCTTACGTCGACGCCGCGGATCCTCTGACGAGGGTGATTGTCGAGGAGGGGTACCCGGATGCTGAGCAGTTATCGCAGCTGAGGGGTGCGGTCTAAAAGAGATCCAGGGAATCCAAGAGAGTATCCTGCCCAGATTTGACAGCACCTCTCTGAGGGGGGGTGCTGCGGTGATGAGGTGCGCGGACACGGAGTCGCTGAAATGACTCGAAAGCCGGATCGAAAGCATCGTGCCGTAGGAGGACGCCAGGCTCAGGGTGACGGAACTGGAGATGCTGCAAAAGCAGTACAGGGCTGCGGTGTGGGTCCCAGGACCTCCCGTGGGCGCGGCTGCGGTCCTGGGGCTACTGGAGCGGCAGGATCGTCACCTCGGGCTGACGCTTCTATGCCGAGAGTGTGGGGGCTACCTGTGAGGGTAGAAACCTCATTCTCGGCATCCCTCAGTCCAGCGTCAATAAACTTAAGACGCTGGACTTCAGGCCCCACCTTGGGATGGACCGGGTCACTTTTAAAGTGACCGGAACATCTCAAGAGGCGGTGGGAAAGGGTAGGGAGGAGCCCGACCCAAAGGTCTCGTCTTCGTAATGGGCTTGACCGGGATGGGCTCCACCCAAATCAACTTGCACCATAGCAAAGGAGCCTCGGCTGTTCTTGCCAGGCGCCAAGCTGGAGTACACACAGCCATATCACTAATACAAGAGCCTTGGCTGGTCCGAGGCTGTATTAGGGGTCTGGCGGGGTGCGGCAGGCTCTTTAGGCCACCGCACGAAGATCGGCCCAGGGCCTGTGTGGCCGTTAAAGGGCTGGAAAGCCAGCTGTTGCCGGATTTCTGTTCCAGGGACTTGGTAGCAGTAGTGATTGAGGACGCCAGCGGGACCGGGATCAAGAGGAAGATGGTAGTGGCGTCGGGCTACTTCCCACACGAAGAGGACGATCCGCTGACATCGGACCGGGTTGTACGACTGGTGGAGTTCTGCCAAAAGGAGCAACTTCCCCTTATACTGGGGTGCGATGCAAACGCGCACCACACGGTGTGGGGGAGCACGGACACCAACAGAAGAGGCGAAAAGCTGTTGGAATTTCTGGTGTCCACAGACCTAAAGATTCTCAACAGAGGCAGGGAGTCTACCTTTGTCACGGCGGTGAGAAGGGAGGTTCTGGACCTAACTATCTGTTCAAGACAGGTAGTGCAAGAGGTGACCGGCTGGAGGGTCTCTGACGAGCCCTCATTGTCGGATCACAGACAGATCACCTTCAGGCTGGCTAAGGTGCAAGCGAAGGTAAGAACAGTGAGGGACCCGAGGAAGACGGACTGGGACTCGTTTCGAGAGGACCTGGCTGTCGGTCTTAGGGAGTTTCCCAGAAAACATGGGACCCCGCAAGAGATCGAGCTGTGCGTCGAGCACCTGCAAAGGGTTCTCGTCGGCAGCTTTGAGAACAACTGTCCGGAAAGGATAGTGAGGAATACTAGGGAAGTCGCCTGGTGGAACCCCAAGCTGCAGGAGCTCAGGAGTGCTGCACGTCGTGCCTGGAACAGGGCCAGGAACACGGGCCGCCAGGTTGACTGGGAACTTCACCGAAGGGCTCAGAAGGCATATAGAGACTCTGTGGAAAGGACTAAAAAGGAGAGCTGGAGGAGATTCTGCGAGTCGGTGGAGGGGATACCTGAAGCCGCTAGGCTCGGCAGAGTCTTAGCCAAAGATCGGGACGCGGCTCTGGACCGTTCGGCTCGACGACGGGACGACGGCGTCTAGAGAGCGATGCCTGAACCATCTGCTGGAGTCGAACTTTCCGGGCTTCCGCGGAGGCCCGGAGGGAGACGTCCATCAAGGAACTTCAAATCTCCGTAGGGTACGAGGAGAAGACTGGTCTCTTGCGGCAAAAATCGTTGGGCCTGACAAGGTCAAATGGGCCGTAAGAGGTTTCAAGCCCTTCAAGTCGGTTGGGCCAAGGGTGCTGGGAAAGACCGCTAAGTTAACATTGGAGCACGTCAGAGCTCTAGTTTTAAGAGGGGCTCTGAGGGCTATGCGAACCACGCCGGTGGCGGCGATGGGGATGCTGCTTGGCGTCGAGCCTCTTGATCGGGTGGTAGTGGCGGCTGCGGCGACGGCGGCCTATCGCCTAAGGTGTGAATAAAAGTGGAAGGCAGGAGCCCTTCACACGAGATTTCCTGAAGGAATCCTATTGGGCACTATTTTTGCAATGAGACAAGATAGGAGGCCGGTGATTCGTACCTTCGAAAGAGGGTACAGAATAAGCTTCCCCGGGCGCTGGGAGTGGAACGGCTCTAAAGGATCGGTTCCTCGGGACGGGGACGTCTGGTTCACGGACGACTCCAGAACAAGTGCGGGCTCTGGAGCTGGGCTTTACTGCCAGCGCGATCGGGCAAGAATTGTCGTTCCGCTTGGAGAGCACGCTACGGTTTTCCAGACGGAGGTGTTAGCCATCATGAGATGTGCCCAGAACCTATCAGAGTCTGATAGGGTGGGAAGGCGCATCCGGATTTGCTCGGACAGTCAGGCGGCGCTTAAGACACTTGAGGTCCAAGAATTAACTCGCGACTGGTCTGGGATTGCAAGTGCGTACTGGAAGAGTTGGCGGAGAAAAATGATGTTGGCTTAGTATGGGTCCCCGAGCACGCGGGGATCAAGGGCAACGAAATGGCGGACCTGCTTGCTAAGGCGGCCGAAACAAGGCTGTTGGGACCTGAGCCGGCTGTTGGGATCTCCTTCTGCCTAGGCAGGGGGAGAATCAGGAGCTAGCTCCGGGACCAGCATCTTGAATACTGGAAGAAAGAAACAGAGAGCAAATGCAGACAGGCTAGGGTCATGCTGGGGGAGTGCCCCAGCAGGGACCTGGCCAAGAGCATAAGATCTCTAGGTAGGAGGGACGCCAGGCTCGCGACACAACTGCTCACGGGCCATGGCGACCTCAACTACCATCTGCACAAATTGGGTCGTAGCTATACGCCCAGCTGTAGGTTGTGCGGTGAAGAGGAGGAAACTCGCCTCCACATTCTTGGGAACTGCCCAGCATTGGTCGGACCAAGAACACGCCTGCTGGGCTCAGGTTTTCTGGAACCGAATCAGGTGAGGCAGCTGCCTGTGGGGGATCTGCTCCGCTTCTGGAAGGAAGCGGGGCCCCGCTAGGGTAGCTGATAACGGGGAGGCACAATGGACTCGGTCTGAGTGCCAAAGTGGGCCTCGCAGGAGGACCGCCCCCGTCACCATTATTATTATTATTATTACTATTACTATTACTATTACTGTTACTGTTACTGTTACGGTTACTGTTACGGTTACTGTTACTGTTACGGTTACGGTTACGGTTACGGTTACGGTTACGGTTACGGTTACGGTTACGGTTACGGTTACGGTTACGGTTACGGTTACGGTTACGGTTACGGTTACGGTTACGGTTACGGTTACGGTTACGGTTACGGTTACGGTTACGGTTACGGTTACGGTTACGGTTACGGTTACGGTTACGGTTACGGTTACGGTTACGGTTACGGTTACGGTTACGGTTACGGTTACGGTTACGGTTACGGTTACGGTTACGGTTACGGTTACGGTTACGGTTACGGTTACGGTTACGGTTACGGTTACGGTTACGGTTACGGTTACGGTTACGGTTACGGTTACGGTTACGGTTACGGTTACGGTTACGGTTACGGTTACGGTTACGGTTACGGTTACGGTTACGGTTACGGTTACGGTTACGGTTACGGTTACGGTTACGGTTACGGTTACGGTTACGGTTACGGTTACGGTTACGGTTACGGTTACGGTTACGGTTACGGTTACGGTTACGGTTACGGTTACGGTTACGGTTACGGTTACGGTTACGGTTACGGTTACGGTTACGGTTACGGTTACGGTTACGGTTACGGTTACGGTTACTGTTACGGTTACGGTACGGTTAAGTTACGGTTACGGTTACGGTTACGGTTACGGTTACGGTTACGGTTAACGGTTACGGTTACGGTTACGTTACGGTTACGGCTTACGGTTACGGTTACGGTTACGGTTACGGTTACGGTACGGTTACGTTTACGGTTACGGTTACGGTTACGTACGGTTACGGTTACGGTTACGGTTACGGTTACGGTTACGGTTACGGTTACGGTTACGGTTACGGTTACGGTTACGGTTACGGTTACGGTTACGGTTACGGTTACGGTTACGGTTACGGTACGGTTACGGTTACGGTTACGGTTACGGTTACGGTTACGGTTACGGTTACGGTCTACGGTACGGTTACGGTTACGGTTACGGTTACGGTTACGGTTACGGTTACGGTTACGGTACGGTTACGGTTACGGTTACGGTTACGGTTACGGTTACGGTTACGGTTACGGTTACGGTTACGGTTACGGTTACGGTTACGGTTACGGTTACGGTTACGGTTACGGTTACGGTTACGGTTACGGTTACGGTTACGGTTACGGTTACGGTTACGGTTACGGTTACGGTTACGGTTACGGTTACGTTACGGTTACGGTTACGGTTACGGGTTACGGTTACGGTTACGGTTCGTACGTGACGGTTTACGGTTTACGGTTACGGTTACGGTTACGGTTACGGTTACGGTACGGTTACGGTTACGGTTACGGTTACGGTTACGGTTACGGTTACGGTTACGGTTACGGTTACGGTTACTGTTACTGTTACTGTTACTGTTACTATTATTATTATTATTATTATGTAGATTAAAAATGTACATAAGATAAATACTTTGGCCAAATTTTAAAAAATAAATATTTATGTCTTTGGTTAAGTGTTTTTAATTTAATATCGCCATTTTTAATCCGCCATTTTATTTTTTATTATTTTTATTTTGACTTCAGATTTGTGAATAGCAACCTCGAAAACCTCTAAATCTAAAGTTTCAAACAAGAATTTTGTTTTTAGCTATTTTTGTGTGCAATTTCGTTCGGTATGTGCGTCGAAGCATCAAATGTGTCGATCGCTGCTTTTATAATATTCACGCCACTGTCAGTAACCATCGCTGTAACATTGGACGTTTCCATACCAAATGATTTGAGACAATCCCGTAAATTTCGCAATATATAATCCGCGGTGTAACGCTCGCTTAGTGGTAATACGACCAAACAACCGTTTTTTATCTCGAGCTCATCAAGTAATGATCGGTGATCTCAAGGTAACTTTGATTGCTTGTATCTGTCCATATGTCGTATGTCAACGTTTGAGTAATAGCGGCGGTTATATTATCTCGAAATGTTCTTTAGCTGGTGGTACTTTAACTCCATTTCTTTTGTGAAAGTTTTCTAACTAGGAATATTGTACAACGGGAACGTAGTCTTCATGAGCGTTCTGAATCTTTTGTTTTCCACGATCGATAGAGAACAGTTGTCGGCGACGGTCATGAAAAGAATCGGGTTGGTTATCTTAGCAGCACATAAACTCCCATCTGCAACATACAATTATTATGAGTAAAAATAAGTAGAATTATTACTTATTGCAATCTAAATACAATGCGCAAAGAAAAAGATAGAGTATATTTATTCTTAAACATGAGTGCACAGATTATAAATGAATCTGATCATATATACAAATAAACTTACCTTGAAATGAGCTTATTCTCCGGAACATTTCGTCGATCTTCTAAGATTTAATTGATTTCGTCGACGTCTGGACTTTGGGCAGACGTTGGACTTCTGATAATGGGTCGTCAACATCTTCTGAAGCTGAAGAGAGCGATCTGTTTGGCTACGTCGTTTTCTTGTTGACAGTAATAAGGGAGGGTACATGCATCCAATGACAGCGCTTTTGGTGCTGCAAATTGGTTCTATATATAGGTTTTATATAAATGTTGCATCGTGCCGATATATTATCTATTTTTGTATAGTACTGCCATACTTCACTCTTTGCAGCTTTTCCTGTATCTTTTGAAGATTTCCTGTGAGGATCCAATAAAAAATACGTAAATAAAAATATTGTGGCAAATCAAGTTTCACATGTAACGGTATAACATACGTGGGGAGTGGTTCACTTGGACACAATACAATTGGACATAATGCAAATAGACACAAAATAATGTACACGTTTTAAATGGACACGGTTCATTCCGACACAGGAATTTTGGACACAGTAATTTTGTACACAGGAAAAATAAATTCTGGATAAATTACAATTTGGATACAATAAAAATGTACACCGTATAATTGGACACGTAAAATTTGTACACCGCAAAGTTGTACACCGTCAAGTTATACATTTTAAAGTTGTACACCGTAAAATTGTACACCGTTCATTTAGACACGTAAAAGTTGTACACCGTGTATTGTTACGTCCAGCCTTATGGGATTTTAATTTTTTTATTTGGTAGAAAGGATATTTCAAGGAGAACAGGTAAGGCAGGGAAGAACGTAACAAACAGTAGAATTCCCATAAGCACACAAATTGAAAGGGTAGGTGCCTGGGATCGGACGCACTTTTTATGACTCAAAAATATAGGTCAACGTGCCGATAGGCCCGCTATAACCCGTTTTGAGTCGTACGTCGGTCCAAGTTTTGGGTCAACGAATTGAATCGCTTTAACTCGGGATCGGACCAGGTGCAGTCTTTGTTCGGAATGAGAGGAGGTTGTTATTAATTAAAATAAATTATGAAATTTATGTAACAAAAAAAAATAAAATATTTATCCTAAATTTCCCAAAAAGTTATAAGAATATAAATGGGCGCTGAAGTCGAGATGTTTAACATAATTTGTTGGCTATGAGTTTATAAAGATTAAGTTAAGAATGATTCTAAATAAATTTCGCAAAAGTTTACAAAGTTTTAAAAATACGCAAAGGATTATTATTAGAGTTTTTAAATACGCAAAGGGTTATAAACTGTAACCGCGCTCGCGAGCGACGAGCAACTTCGCCTCCGTCCCTGGTCACGGCCCTGAGCCGCCCGGGTGTCGAGGCGACTGCTCCTCGTAATTTTTCTCGCTATACTGTGTAATTGGGCGCCAGGTACGTTGAGCGTACCAATCTTTCGTAAACCACGGGAAATTATGATCAAATTAATAAAGTCGCGGAAAAGAACAGGCCTCATAAGCGACCGGGCGTCGACGGCTCCGATAACCAGCTACTCAGCCTTAAAAAATGGTAGAGGGGGAGGTTCGGCGCGGGCGGATGGAATCGGGAAGGCGAGAGAACCACCAAGACAACGTAAATTTAACCAAAAAATTAACAAATATATTTAACAATGAACAATACAGCTTTACAAGGCTCTGTCGAGCGACGGCTATTATTCGCGTGTAGTACAGGTTGCTGATCACCCGAAAATATATTTCACGAACACGGAAGAAGTACTAAAATACTTATTATACAAACGTAGGAATTCTCCGGCTTGTCTATGCTTTCGATGAGGACGACGGTCTCATCAAGGGTGATCGGGACAAACAGTATAGGAGAGTCCGCGCGGCATGCGGCAAACTCGTGCTCTTTCGTACTCTATATACTTTATAAAATCTTGTGAACCATATGCGCGGTAATTATTATTAGCTCGCCAACGAGACGGCAAGAAACAAAGACATTTACTTCGACAAGAACGCAAGTACGGGAAGATTCGCGACACGAAGACAAAAGAATACTCCAAGTTTTACAAAATTACAAAGGCGCTACAATTCATAATATAATCAACGACGATGACTCGGCTGCGGATCGGGACACACAACGCAATTTTACGGAAAGAATGGCACGGAGCGAATTCACCCAGGCGGGCGCGATCGGGCGAGGCAACGATACTCTAATAAACGTGAGCTCATGACTTTACTGGAATGCTGAAGAGATTCGCGACAAACTCGTAATCTTCTCGCAGCTCGCCCGACCACAAAATCGGTGACTTCACAAATTCGAAGTGACGCTCGTCTCACCAAGTCGCTTCCTCCTCGTAAGTCTCGTCCGGGTCGGGATGTTTCCGGCTCCTGCGTCCTCTTACATTCTTGGATTGCTCGGGATTCGGATCGCACACATACACGACAACGTCCGCAACTCGAGTGCGGGATTTTGGATTCTGCGGGGGCCGCTCAGCGACGCGCCGCACCTTGCCTCTGATAAGCCGGGCCCTTATTAGCCGTGATTTTCCAAAATCGACTTGCGCGCGACGCGCAACGTGCACGCCATCGCTTGCTGATTGATCCAAGCGCGGTGGTCGATATTGTTGGGCCCTGTGACCGAGAATTTTTGACGCTTTCCCACACAACACACGGACGTCCTTCGGATGTCTTGTATGTGTCCTGAAAAGTCCTGTTTATATCTTCGTATTTCGGATGTCCGCGAGATATCCGAAATACGTTATCCGGACGTCCCGTTAAATCACAGCAAAAGGACGTCCGAAAGACGTCCAAAATACGTGATTCTTGCAAAATCAAATCCACCACAACTGGAGATAACGGAGATCCCATGGGGACTCCGTTAATATAATATATTTATTATTAAACAAAAAGTATGAGGAATTGAGAGCGAATTTCACTGTCCCAAAGAAGTTCATAAAACATTTTTCAACGTAAATACTAACGGTTTATGGCCATTATTATTTTTTATATTATTAAAATTAATATTTATTTATATTAAAATATAATAAGATATACATTAATACTAATTCTAGTATTTTAATCAAATTATATTAACTAAAAAATTATTTTGAAATAATTTTATAAAATTATTATTAACAATAATTTTTATTTACTTATAATTTAATAATCTATTAATATTAATATTTATAAAATGTAGTAGCTTCTTATATAAATTAAATATTTCAACAGCATGTTAACGCGCGCACTTTGAAAAAATTGTTTATTACAAAATAACAGTTGTTTAATAATAATTAATAATAATTAACTTGTATAACGATTTATTTATTTATTGTTAACATTATTAGACAGTAACTTATATTTAATATTCGTTTATATTAATATTAATATTATACATATAAATTGTATTTAAAAACTATTTTCTTTTTTGCGCTTTAAACTTTTATAAATTTAATATCATTACAGATATGTCGACATTTAATCAATTATCGACATACTGATATATCACCGCCTGACCGTCTCGCGCTTCATCGCGCCTCGGCTCGGCAAGCAGTGCTTCCAGTCTCGAATCTTTTTACATGTAGCAACGTGCTGTAAGTGGAGGGGATAGCGAATAGCTCGACGGCACTCGACTATCTGCTGTCTCCTTTTCTCTCGAGCTGTCTCCTTCAAGCCCTGGAAAGGAGACAGCAAATAGTCGATCGATCGCTCGCTGCTGTAAAAGATTCGAGACTGGAAGTTGCTGGAAGCATTGTCGGCAAGACTGCTCGTGTTTTGTCATGCTTCGCATTTCGTGGCCAAAAAAATTCCGTTAAGTGTCCCGTGTGAGTTCTACTGGAAAATAAATGAAAATAACGATATTGTACAATTCCCCAAAAGGTATGTTTACTGTTCAGTAATTTAATATTAGTAAATTTTCATTGTCGCGACAATTAATTAACGCATAGTCCAATTTTTTTAAGGTTATAATAGTCCTTTTTTATCCAGATTAAGAACAGGCGTACTCAAGTTTCCTACGGAGAATCCAAATTGTTTAACTTATAAGAGGTTTATATATAAGATAAATCATCCCACGTGGCGTGCATACTGAATTTCTTTGATGGTACACGGCTGAAATATTTTCCACTAGAAGATAAAGAAAATATCCTTTGTACGATTCACCAAAAGGTATGTTTGTACCGTTCAGTAATTTAATATTAGTGAATTTTCATTGGCAACGCAAATAACGGTAACGCGCGTTCTCAAATTTTTTTAACATATATTATAAGAGGTTAAGAAATTATTCCATGTAACGGACGTATGCTGAATTACTTTAATGGTACATGGCTGACTTGTAATAAATGTTAATCAGTGAAAACTCAGTTATACAAATTATTAATAAGCATACAAATTATATGCAATTAATTACACTCACTGTAGAGGAGACTCGTAAGCATTTGATGTAAAACTTCTTCTATGCTGAGCATATAATGATTAATTGCATCGACAGTCTTTAAACATAATTTGCATAACTGAATTATTTATGGCGAATATAAAGAAAGAAATATAAATAATTTATTATTGTACTCTCAACATATATTATAGATCATTTTCAGTTGCGTATTCATATTTAATTTTGTCGAATAGCAAACTGCATTGATTCTTTAAACTTTAAGCTTAACTTCTATTACACGTACATATACGTATATATACACGTTAGTTACGCATATTATGCGTTTAAATTAAGACTGTCCATGCAATTAATATAATGATTATTAAATATAGATGCTCAGCGTAGGACAATTTTATTTACATCGGCCTATATAATTTGGTTAAAAGTGTATTTTTTATTTTCTCTGCTTTTACTACAACATAAATTAAGTGTCAACATAAATCATTTATGGTACATATATATACTATTTGGTGATGGCAGTTTGAATGCATTTTGAACAATCAATGATTGACTTTACCTTCTTGGCTAAAACGGTCCTATAATTCTTCTTTGTAATGAAAAAGTAAATGTAATTTTTTTTTACTTTCTATGCTTTTACTGCTATGTAAACTAAGTTCCAGCATAACTCATTTAGTAAAGCATGTAAATTTATGTGATGGTTCAAATGCACACATACATTTCAGGAATGTTCCTATAATAAACACCCAGATAACCAAATGCCTATGAAGTTGCCGTCATGTTGCTGTCAACCGTTGCAGCAACCAATTTCTATATAGAAACTCGAGACAGCATTGTTTGACAGCTCTTCAGCATTGTGCGTCTTAGGTACTCACGTGAATTCGACACTAGACTACAGCATGTTGACGGCAACTTGTTGATGTTGGTTTGCTCTCCCGACGAATTCATTTGTGACAGCAACATGATGGCAACAAGTTGTCGTCACTTTGCCATCTGCAATTGACAGTATTGTGACAGCAATATGACGACAATATGAAGGCATTTTGTTGTCATCAGGAGTCATCTGCGACAAACAATAATTTTACAGCAACATGATGGCAACATATACTTAGATATTAAAGACTTGCATATGACTACATTAATACCTTGTAAACCGAATAGAAATGTATAATTTGGACAGATTTATACATATCCAAAAATAGTATTTTTAATTTTCTGAATAACGTATAAGTTATTCAAAAAATATTTTTTAGATCTGCATAAATCTGTCCAAGCAGCAACTCTTTGAATATCATAAGGAAAGGCAAAGAAAGAAAATCAAAGTTAAAGATCAGCCATGTTAAGATCGGCCACTTTAATTACTATATTTATGTTGGTTTTAATTACAAATTTAATTAGTAATTAAATTGATTTAAATACTTTGTCAAAAGTAATTCTTCAAATCGATTTAATTGCAAAATAAAAACGTAATTAACAATTCAAAATGTAATTAGCAATAAAAGATCTGTTTTTATTACTTTCTCAAATGTAATTTGTTCTTAAATTCGATTTAATTAACATTTTAAAATGTTATTAGTGATTATTGAATTGGTTTTACTTACATGTCAAAATGTTAATAGTAGTAAATAGTAATTATTATGCCATTTAACTACAAATTATAATTGTTATTGGTTAATAATTAATAATTTAATTATATTTGCAATTAATGCTGCCCAAGGCTGTGTAAAACATAATTTGTATCAGTAAGTTTTCATACTTTTTTTGCTTTTACTCAGTTTAAGCATAAATTCATATTTCTTTTTCTTAGCTTTTATTGTTACTTATTTATTTTTTATTTTAATTACATCGATATTGTTGTGTTTGTCGATATTAATATTATAAAAATTCTGGTATCGCAAAAAATTAATCATTAATATAGGCATGATTTACCGTCTTCTTGTCGAAATTTCCTCGGCTGTGTGGAAATATTATTTAATCCTTGGTAAGATTTGTACATATATTGGTAGCCTCGGTCCGATTACATAAAACTTGAAATTTTTCTTTAAATAAATACGTATACCTATTACAATATGAAATCTGGTTTACAAAATAGTTATGAACAATAGAAAAGAAGATTAAACTTTTTATTACAATTTTTTAAAAACCCGCAATTATAATATATCGTTAGTATATAATGAAAGTACCACTTTTCATTCAACATCTATACATAAAATACTATATTTAATCTAACTTACATAAACTTCTGTTTTCATGCTTGTAATTCCCATAGAATAAAACGATGAACGCGTTGTTCCATCTATTGCATTTGATAGGCATGATTCTTATATGTATAACATTATTGTGATTGGTTATCTTTAGGTTTAGTTCATTTTTTGTGCATGATAACCAGCGTAATGAAGTGCCGTTCAATTAATAAAAATAATTTTATTTAAGGATATTCCAAAAAATAGTAAACAATGAAGTTTTTAAAGTTTATGCAACTTGAATAATTTGTAAAAATTATTTAATATTATATGAATTAAAATTAAAAATTAATTTACGAATTACTTTTGTAGAAATAACTTTTTTTTACAGAAACGAATTTGATGAAACAAAATAAAATTTGATTTAATTTTAAGATATAAACATTCATTCTATACAATTATCTTACGAGTAAAAAATATAAATGGACATTGAAATATGCAAGTGTTTATACCTGACAGGTTCTTCAAACGCAAAATACAACGAAGGTACTGCATTGACGCAAACGTCCGTCAAATTTGTGCAGATTTTGTTACCAATTATTTTCTTCTGGAATTGAATACTGAACGGAATTATGACGAAAATAAAAAAAACAAAGTTTTATAGTTGTCAGCATCGAAACAAACGTTTAGAACAAGCGGTACGGGAAATTAAAATTGATAATAGCCATAATGAATTGGAAAATGAAACTGAAACGAGTATGTCAGAGTCAGCCAATAGCAGTGACAGACAGTTGTGTATAAACGAAGACGTTTCATTCGAGTTAGAGTACAACGAAGCATGTAATCGATCAATACAAGATGAAGTACAAGAAGTTTTAGAAGAGGAGGAAATAGAAGAAGAAGAAGAAGAAGAAGCAATATCGTCAGATGAATACGATAGCGAAGATTCATTGGAGTTGGAACGTGATATTGACAATAGAATAAATATTGACAGATTAAAGACAAATCTAGTACAATGGAGTCATAAAAACAATATAAATATATCCGCCGTAACGAATCTTTTACACACATTAAGAAAAGAAAACGTTATGAAAATCCTTCCCCGTGATGGTCGAACATTATTGAAAACTCCCAAAAAGTCGAACGTTATTCCAATGGAGCATGGGCAATACTGTCATTTTGGAATAGAGGAAGGCTTGCGGCATATAATTAATGTCAGTGGTGGCTTTAGATGTCTACCGGAAGAAATACATTTGTCTGTGAACATAGATGGATTACCACTTGCAAAGAGTTCCAAAAGCCAACTATGGCCTATTCTTGGAAGTTTTCGAAATTTTGTAAACAAATCACCGTTTTTGATTGGAGCCTTTCACGGATATGAAAAACCTGCAGGCGTTGAACTCTTTTTACATTACTTTATCGAAGAAGCTAAAAATCTTGTACAAAATGGTTTTACTTATGCTGACAATAATATACCATTCTACATCGATTGCTTTATATGTGACGCTCCTGCGAGGGCTTATATTTGTTGTATGAAAGGTCACAGCGGATATTATGGGTGTCCTAAATGTGAAACTAGAGGTATCTATCAAGGAAAAGTAGTATTTGTTGAAATGAATGCTCCGTTACGTACCGCTGAATCATTTGTCAATCAAACCCAAGCTCAACATCATACTGGAATAAGTCCCTTACTACAACTTAATATAGATATGATTTCCCAAATACCTCTCGACTACATGCATTTGGTAGTACTAGGACAAGTAAAAAAAATGTTGAAAATGATGACAGGAAACTTAAATCCGATGAAACTGGGAGCGCAACAAGTTGTCGACATGTCACGTAGGCAGCTTGCATTGAGGGCACATATCCCGTTTGAATTTGCTCGAAAACCCAGATCATTGGATGAACTTGATCGAATGAAGGCAACTGAACATCGAGAATTTGCCTTGTATACTGGAGGGGTGGTTCTTCGTAAAATTGTAAGACAGGGCGTATATGAGCATTTTTTGAAATTATCTGTAGCTATACGTATTTTAGCAACTCCCGGAATAGATATGGAACAAAACAGATACGCAAAGCGTTTATTAGAAGAGTATTTTACTGACTTTTTAAAATTGTATGGAGAAAACAATGCTACATACAATACACACGGATTATTGCATCTGACTGATGATGCTTTAAAATGGGGAACATTAGATGCATTTTCTGCGTTTATTTTCGAAAATTATCTACAACAAATAAAGAAAATTATGAGAAAAAATGATAAACCTCTTCAGCAACTAAGTAATAGAATTTCTGAAATAAAAAATAGTGTCACCGTTGAAACCGTTGAACGCATCGAAACCTATAAATTAGGCAAACAATGTTACAATAGATGCTTGATAAATGATTGTACAGCGCCGATGTACAAAAAGATTCAATTTCAATATTTTACAATTACTACAAAAGCTCCCAATAACTGCTGTATAATGAAAGATGAGAGTATTGGCCCAAAACTTCTTTCCCGACGAAGAATGTCATTCGAAGGACAGTTCCTGAGGAACATTGGACAACCCACAAGTGTAGAATCCTCGGCACGTTTGGTACGCAAAATAGAATACAATTTACGAGATTTTAAATAAAATAAAAACTTTAAAAATATAATGTATATTCACTTTTCTAAGTGCACAAAAAGTTATTTGTACACTGAAAAAAATGTAATATATCCAATAAGATATGTAGTTGCGGGCTGCTAACTACAGATATACTCAATACAATAATATATGGTATTGCATAAAAATCAACATTGTACTTGCATTAACAGTAAATATTATTGTATTGATTATATTATGTAGTTGGTAACCCACAATTACATATGTTATTGGTTATATTACTTCTTTTTCTGTGTACATTCATTTTGATTTGCAAATTGGACAATCGGTATTTATGACCTTAGGTAATGTTTACTGAAAATATAATTAGACTTTAATAAATAAACCAATTTACTCGTTTCTTTGCTTCTGATTTTTAAAAACCGATAATTGACTCGAGCCAATAATATAAAATCAACTTTTCAGACGATTTTGACACAGCTCGTTCGAACTTAAATCAAGCTGAAATTTCATCCGATTTCCCGTCCAAAAAATTAAAAACTCTAGGAAAAAGATTACCTAAACGTAATCGAAGATATGTTAGCGATGACGATTCATCAGATGATGGAGTAAACGAAAAAAATACACCGGCGGCTCTTATGTACAACAATTTAAAGCTATCAACTTATAAGTCCTCAAAAAACACTACCTCAAATAGTTCGTCAGGCGACGAAGACAAGGAAAATAAGTTGCGAAAATCAAACGCTCTGAAGTTACCTGCAGCCTTCGAAGATAAAAATGAACGAGTTCTGCAGGCAAATGTTACTCCCTATGAGGTCCTGAGAAAAAAGAGTTTCATTATTTCCACTAAGTCTTCACAGAATCAGCATAACATCGTCGATGAAGGTAAACATCTAATTGAAATTGTTAACAAATTACCCAGATAGCACAGAGAGTTAAAAAGAACTCAATTGTATGTCACCAATTATGAATTCTTTTTGCCTCTCAAAAAGAATTCATAATTGGTGACATACAATTGAGTTCTTTTTGAACTCTCTGTGCTATCTGGGTAACTACTTAAGCAAGGCATAGATAATGATTTCCAAATTTACTGATTACGTGTATTATCTGCATAACTAATACTTTAATAACAGATTGACATCAAGGTCAAATTAACATCATCAGTTAATATATTTTTTAATATCCAAAATGCTTTATTTGAAACTTTTTTAAAATGCTTATTTGAAAATATTGGTCATTTCGAAACTATTAGAACGCACATAAATATTAGAAAGTTTTCCGTCTTCCCTTTTAGATGGTGTACGACAAGGATGCAGCAAGGATCATCGAAGAGAAGAACAACGATCCAAACCGTTGAATCCTCGCGAAATAAAATCACAGATTACATATATCGGCGAAACTGGTAAACAATTTTATTACTCTAATGTTATTGTTAATGTACGCTCCGTCTGAACAGACTCACGACGAATCGCGACCGCGCGATGGCGCTGTAAGACTACCCGTGGCAATCTTGAGTTGTGCAATCTATTATATCCTTGCCCCCCCCTTCCCTCTCGTCTTTCTCTTTTGCTTCTTCCGGTCTCGCGTTGCTCGCCCTGAGTGTCCCCCCTGACTCGCGTGTATTCAATAAAGGTCTGCTTGTTCTCGACATTCTCGCCGTTATATTTTTTATCCCGCTGGCCGTCCTCAAAGGCTCTGCAGCCTCTGATTCCAACAGGTTATGGGCCCAGCCCGACTTGTCGTCAAGA
Organism: Monomorium pharaonis; assembly: GCF_013373865.1. Lineage (NCBI taxonomy): Eukaryota > Metazoa > Arthropoda > Insecta > Hymenoptera > Formicidae > Monomorium > Monomorium pharaonis. The sequence continues at coordinate 12,903,390 of NC_050476.1, read as the reverse complement.
AAAGCAAACGGTAACCTCGACATATTTCCGCCTCGCATGCGACGCCATTGTCAGTCGAAGAAACGGTCGTCGAAAGTTCTGGTATACGTACGTTGAAAAGCAACATGGCGCAAGTGACGAGAATCGAATCCTTGAACAAGGAAAATTACGACACTTGGAAGATGTTCATGGAAGCATTGCTCGTGAAAAGCGATTTGTGGCAGTACGTCAACGGAACGGCCGTGAAACCCGAGACAGGCGATAGTGCGGCATCAGCAAGCGCGGCGCGAGCGTGGGAGCAGAACGACGCGAAGGCGCGTTCGGAAATCGTGTTGTCGATCAGCTCGAGTGAGTTGAAGCAGATCAAAGGGTGCAGCACATCCCGTGAAGTGTGGCTGAAACTTAAAGATACGTATCAGTCAAAGGGACCGGCGAGAAAAGCAGCCCTCTTGAGACAACTAACCACGCTCAAAATGCAAGGTAACAGCGACGTGCGCACACACCTTAATCTATTTTTCGATACCGTAGATAAAATCAACGAGATAGGAGTCGACATCGATGCAGACTTGCTCTCGACCATGCTGTTGATTAGTCTGTCGAGCGAATTCGACAATTTTCGATGCGCGATCGAAACACGAGACATGTTACCGACCTTGGATATACTTCGAGTGAAAATCACTGAAGAAGCGGACGCGAGAAGGGGCATCGCGAGTGGACACGTACCGAACGCCTTGTACGCGAAGAAACCTTTCCGAAAGCCACAAAGAAAACCCAAGGACGCGACCGAAGGTTCGAATAGCGGTGCATTTAAATTCAAGTGTCACAAGTGCAAGATCGTGGGACACAAAGCCGCCGACTGCAAAGGCCAGAAGAAAGATCCGCAGATCGCACAGAATACATCGGCGGACGCAACGATGCTCACGTCGGAGGCTTACTTCGCCGGAATGGCCGAAACCAGTAAGTGGTGTTTGGATAGCGGAGCGACTTCGCACTTCTGTAACGAAGCACACAAGTTTGATGCGAACATGGGCGTCAAGGAAGATAGACTGCATCTTGCAAGCAAGGATTCAATCCAGATTAAAGGAAAAGGCGCGGTTCGCATGAACGTCAATATCCACGGAGAACCAAAATTGATTCAACTTGAGAATACGCAGTTAGTTCCGGACCTGCGTACAAACCTCCTGTCGGTCTCCAAGATCACCGAACACGGTTTCAAGGTAGTGTTCGACGACTGCGAAGGGCTCGTGCTAGACAAAGAAGGCAAAGTGAAGTTAATTGCCAACAAGGTAAACGGGCTGTATGTCGTTGAGGAAGCAGTCGACAAGGTTGCTATCGCCGAGGAAGGGAACTCTAGTGAATCGACCTCACCGAAAACGGACTGGCATCGAAGGTTCGGCCATTTGAACCCCAGGGATCTCCAAGAAGCCATTCGTCGAGGCCGAGTCAACGGCGCGCAATTGGAAGATCCTTTGAGCAGCGAGTGTGACATCTGCTTGAAAGGCAAGACGGCAAGAAGCCCGTTTCCTGTGAAATCCGACAGATCAACGGGGATGCTGGACCTGGTGCACACCGACCTCTGCGGCCCGATGAGGGTCGCCTCCATTGGCGGAGCTAAGTATATTTTACAATTCGTCGACGACTATTCTAAATGGGGGCACGTCTATTTTTTGAAATATAAATCCGATGTTTTTCAGGCGCTTCAGAACTTTGTCGCAATGATTGAGAACCAAACCGGCAAACGAGTGAAATGCATTCAATCCGACAATGGAAAAGAATTCGTCAATACGGCCATCGATGAATTCTTGAAGGAGCGCGGAATAATAAGAAAGCTGACTGTCCCGTACAGCCCCCAGCAGAATGGCGTAGCCGAGAGACGAAATCGAACTCTGATGGAGATGACCAGGTGTCTCCTTCTACAGTCCGGCCTACCCGCACGTTTTTGGGCCGAAGCCGCCAACACGGCGAATCATATCCGTAACCGCTGCCCATCGAAATCATTGGATGGCAGAACGCCGTTCGAGATGTTGTCGGGCAGGATTCCTGACGTCGGCTACTTCAGGGAGTTCGGGCAACGCGTATTTATCCGCAACAACGGGCCGAATGTTGGAAAGTTCGACTCACGCGGTCTTAACGGAATCCTCATCGGATACTCAACCACCTCTAAAGGCTACAGAATATGGATCCCGGACGAAGAGAAAGTCGTCGTGTCAAGGGACGTGAAGTTTCTACACACCAAACCTAGAAAGGGAATTGATGAGGATTTCCGCCCGGAAGTTACGAGTCACGACTCAGACGACGTAACCCTAAGTCACGATCACGACCCACATGTTGTGGAGGTGGTACTTCCGAACATCACAGTGCATCCTTCAGTCGAAACTGTCGAAGAACCACTAGTTGAAGCGCCCGAGGAAGACGTAGAATCAGTTGATAGCTCTGAGGAGGAGTCTCAGGAAGACCAGAACGAACCGCTTCCGGATGAGGGCACAAATCGTCGTAGAGCTCCAGGAAGACCAAGAAAAATCAGAACCGGCGAAAGGGGGAGACCTCGGAAAGAGTACCATCTTCGCCCTGAAGAATCTGAGTCGTCGGAGGAGCAGGTAGCAAGCTTGTCCGAAATTCCGATGAAAGAGGCTATGTCCAGTTCCGAAGCCAATGAATGGCGAGCAGCAATGGTTGACGAACTGAAATCGATCATCGCTAACAACACTTGGAAGTTGGTTGATCGCGTCAACGGCCAAACCGTCATCGGGAGCCGAATGGTGCTTAGGAACAAAGTCAACCCCGACGGGACCCTTCAGCGGCGAAAGGCGAGGCTAGTGGCTCAGGGATTCTCTCAGAGACCCGGCGTGCATTTCAACGAGACGTTCGCCCCAGTGGCGCGTATGAGCTCTATCCGCTTGATGATTAGCCTGGCCGCCCGCTACAAAATGAAAGTTCATCAGTTGGATGTTACTACGGCGTATCTTAACGGACACCTAGAGGAAGACATTCTAATGGAACCGCCCAAGGAATTGGCCGAACTTTCGAGGATTATCTCGGAATCGGAGAAGGATGAAGTTATCCAACGAAAGGCAAAGGAAATGCTTCAAGAGCTCAGTTCCGGGAACAAAGTCTGTAAACTGACAAAAGCACTCTACGGACTCCGACAGGCCGGACGAAGCTGGCACACCCGACTCGACATGGTCCTGAAGGGATGTGGAGCCGTCGCCACGAATGCCGATCCTTGTCTATACCGCATCGGAAAGGGAGAGAACGTCACGCTGATAGCGGTGTACGTCGATGACATCATCATCGCATCACGGAACGAAGAAGAAATCAAACGCATTGCCAAGTCTCTCTCGGAACATTTCGACGTAAAAAAGCCGGGAGAAATTCGTCAGTGCCTCGGTATCGAATTTCTTCGAGAAGGAGATACCATCACCTTGAATCAGAGCGGCTACATCAGCGAAATACTCAAACGCTTTGGAATGGACAACTGTAACCCGGTATCCACTCCCTTCGATCCGAGCATGAAGCTGGAAAAGGGGACCGAAATATCCCCCGAAGACAAACGTGAAATACCCTACCGGGAACTCGTGGGTTGTCTCACATACCTAGCCTCGACTACCAGACCCGACTTAGCCTTCGCGGCCAGTTCCCTTGGACAGTTCAACAACTGCTTCGACGAATCCCATTCGAAAGCCGCAAAAAGGGTCCTGAGGTATTTGAAGGGGACCATCGACGTTGGCCTCACGTATCGCCCCAACACTGCACCAGTGATCGGCTACACGGATTCTAACTGGGGAAACTGCCCCGTGGATCGACGTTCACACTCTGGGTTCGTGTTTCTATTGAGCGGATCCGCCATTAGCTGGGACTCGAAGAAGCAGAAGACCGTGGCCCTGTCCACGTGCGAGGCCGAGTACATGGCACTCACCGAAGGTGCGAAGGAGGCCACATTCCTGCAACGTTTCCTAAAGGAGCTCGGGTTCGACGACCTGAGCAACATCACTATGTATGGGGACAACCTGGGCGCTATCAAACTAGCCGGAAACCCCGTATTCCATCAACGCAGCAAGCATATCGACGTGAAGTATCACTACGTTCGAGACGCTCTTCGCGACGGAGTTTTGAAGATAAAGCATGTTCCAACCACCGAAATGGTCGCGGACTTCATGACCAAGGGTCTACCGAGGAAAAAGCACGCTAGCTGCCTCTGGAGAACCGGGATGCGTCAGTTGACCCGCGGAAACCATCTCGGTGCACGATTCGAGGGGGAGTGTTAATGTACGCTCCGTCTGAACAGACTCACGACGAATCGCGACCGCGCGATGGCGCTGTAAGACTACCCGTGGCAATCTTGAGTTGTGCAATCTATTATATCCTTGCCCCCCCCCCCCTTCCCTCTCGTCTTTCTCTTTTGCTTCTTCCGGTCTCGCGTTGCTCGCCCTGAGTGTCCCCCCTGACTCGCGTGTATTCAATAAAGGTCTGCTTGTTCTCGACATTCTCGCCGTTATATTTTTTATCCCGCTGGCCGTCCTCAAAGGCTCTGCAGCCTCTGATTCCAACAGTTATGTATAGAAGATATAGGGTGCGTTCCGAATAAGCTTTCGCTAACTATTTTTTTAGTTACAAAGTTGGTAACTCTTTAACTTTGTTTTGTTCCGTTATGAATCAGCCGATTCAGTTGAATTCATCATATTTATTAATAAGCAAAAATGAATATTGCTGTATTAAACGAAGCCTTATCAAAGTAGTTACCTATATGAATCTGATGTGCCTAATACACATATAGGGCTATGTACAACTGCTTTTCTGCAGAAATGGGCATTCTGCCACAATTTTTTCCACCCTCTAAATCATTTCTTAATAACAATAATAAGTAATTAAAAGTCAAGCGTCTCATTCTAATAATAAAAATTACAATTTTTATTTATTAATTTTCAATTTTTTTATAAAAATATTTTATGTTCTATTACATATAATTCCCAGATAGCACAAAATATTATCATAAATATTTATAAATATTTTACAAATTCATTAAAAAAAATATTTTTTAAAGATTATATAAATATTTTCATAAACTATTTAGAAATAATACAAAAATTATTATCAACAATATATAGAATATATTTTTAAAATATACTGAAAAATATTTATGGTATATAAACTTGAAATATTTTTTATATTCTTTAATAATAATAGTATAAATATTTATTTTAAATATTTTCATAAATGTTTATCATAATTTTTTTATACTTGACAAACTCGGACATAAAATATGTACAAAATATTTATTATATTTTTTCTTATAAATATTTTATGAATATTTTGTGCTATCTGAGTTATATACCTAAAAGATTCTTGAAATTTTTCATTGTTATACATATAAACAACAGTTTCAATAAAATTTGCAACTTTTGATTTTTTATGTGTGCATCGGTTTTTATTTTCAACCATATTAATAAAATTTAATTTAATTTTTCATCATTTTCATCACTTGAACTTGAACTTGAAAAGGCTTCGTTTAATACAACAATATTCATTTTGCTTATTAATAAATACGATAAATTCAATTGAGTCAGCTGATGCATAACAGAACAAAACAAAGTTAGTTAAAGGGTTACCAACTTTGTAACTAAAAAAATAGCGAAAGCTTATTCGGAACGTACCTATAAATGGACTCATTAAGTGTTATAATTATTCAACAATTTCTTACATACAGAATTCGAAAAACGAGTAATTCGTGACTTAACGAAAGTAAAATTGGATATACAAGAAATTCGTGACGTTATCATAACGATGCAACAAGATATTTTACATCAAGAAGACATTTTTAAAAGAAAAACTAAGGACACGAAACAAGGGGAAGAAATGGAAAACATTTTGCCAGCTTTTCCATTGAAAACTCTGCAGGATTGGAATGAGTTGGCAACATTATTGTCAAATAATAAAGTCGCACGTGAACAGCTTGTAAGTGTTTAGAAACAAAATAAAAATCTTTAAAATCATAATAAATCTTAAAATTAAATTACATTTTTTATTCTTTAAGGAGACAATGTTTTCCAATCGAGGAGGAAAAAATGGTGGAGACTTGATCAGGCGAATACTTGGAACCGTGTTTTCTCCGCAACTTGCCGTACAGTTCTCCTGGCAAGGGCGGAAAAATAATGAAAAAGTGGAAGGATCTGTTGTGGCACGTACCATATTTGGTAAATATGTATATTTTAATAGTTGATGACAAAAAGTTGACTATATATATTATACAATACTTAACTTTTCATTTACAGTTGCTACGAAGCATAAATTTAAAATTGATGATCGAGAGATAGAATTGGGCATAATCAACTGGTTCCGTCGTGCCTCGGAAAGGATTCCAAAAAATGTAGATATTGAAATAGTGCATAATCATTAATGTTTTTTTTCTAATGTTTAACATGGCTGTTTTTCTATTAAACTTTAAAATTTAAAGAATTCAAAAATTTGCAATATTAGCATTATTAATTAGTATTAGTATTGTAGACACTATTTCAGTATTGTTTGTTTAGTGTTTTTACATTGTAGAAATAGTATTTCTACATTGTAGAAAGACTAAACTGTGATATCTAAACAAACAGTACTGAAATAATGTAAAATTGTTTTGCGATTAAAATATATTTTAAGGACCATAAAGTTATATATTTTATAATATATATAAATGTATACGAAATATATTTTTATAATATATATAAAAATAAAATATTGACAGAATAATTATTGACAATTGCAATATACAGCAGTGGTTAAAAATTAATACTTGATCCCTTTTTTGCCACACCACTTACAATAAAAATAAACTCATTGATCTCTGTTTAAGTTATGCTATTCAAAATGATAACATTTGATAACGCTTATTGAAAACTTGTAATGATAAATAATTTCAATAGTTTTTAATAAGCGTTATGCAAATTCTTTTGAATAGTATTTTTTATGTAAGGTTCGTATATGTAATACTTGTACATTGCTAGCCTTCCGTCTGAAACGTTAGTTAAAATAGTGCAGTCGCGGCGAAAACATTACGGTGCAGATATATGTATATACTATTATCTTTCTTCCGCGGATAGCTTTCTGCAGCGTTGTGCGCAAGCATAGTAAACCAACGCCTGTGCACGACACTCTGAGAGAGAGCGAGAGAGAGAAAGAAAGAGAGCGAATATTATTGTGGAGAAAAAGACCTGGGGCTCGATTCTTGAATTTATTTGCAAGAGAAACGTATTCGCAAATTCTGTTCTTACAGAAAAGTTAGAAATTTATTGGCTATCGTATGGCTATTAACCAATAAACTTACAACTTTCTGTTAGAACGAGTATTTGCGTATACGTTTCTCTTGCGAATGACTTCAAAAATCGGGCCCCTGTACCGTGATGTTTTCGCCGATTGTCGGGACCGTTAGCTATATAGAAGTATTACATATATGAGGCTATTATGTGTCCAAATAATGTCCGTTTTACGTCCGGTTCGGACATTCTAAGGATGTACTTGGTATGTCCTTGGGACGAATATAAAACATCCTAAATACGTCCATTGGATGTAAATAGGACATCCGTCGGATGTCCTCAGGATTGTATCGGACATCCAAATTACATCCTAATTATGTCTGCGTGTTGTGTGGGTTCCTCTGCGGCAGTTTCCTTTCTCCTTGACGGGCGCATCCTCTGCTACCGGGACGTTATCTCCTCCTCGACGAGGGCGTTCACTGATTGTAAGCTGCCGCGATCTCCGCCGAAACTTGTGAGGGATCGGATTTGACGTCGCCCCGTCGGGACACCGGCCTCGTGCACTTTCGCTGGATCCTGAAAGCATGATTCGGCGGCAGTCGGAATTCTCGTACGATACAAATTGTAGGCAAGATAAGGGCGGCATTACCTGCGGACCCCCGCTCGAAAAGTGTTTCCTGCAAATCTCTCGTTGTTAGTTCTTTCTCCAGGTACGAGGGTGGTCTCAACTTCCGTTGAGACGAGACGCCAGAATTTACAAAACAGGTCTCCATGGCCACCGATTTCCGCCACACTCGCGAAGTAGCGCTCGCAAAAAATCTTAACAGTTAGCGAAAGGACAACATACCAGACAACACACACAGAAAATATAACATAGCACGCTTTCACGTCCGCTCCCGAGCGGGAGGAAGCAGGACCCGCGTGACGTTAACGCGTAAGGGCCGATAAGGCCCTTGTAACGGACAGCAGCCTGCGGCTGTCACGTCACAAAACATAGATTTTCGGTTGAGTTTACAAAGAATACGCAAGAATTATTATTAAAGGTTTCAAATACGCAAAGGATTATAAACCTAGATTTCGGTTGAGTTTACAAAAGTTTTAAAGTTTAACAAAGGGTTATTAATAAAGTTTTAAAAATACACAAGGGTTATCAATATAAATTTTGAAGTGTAAAATTAATGGAGAACTGTTTGCTTGTGAGTGACATTTTGTCTTAAGTAATTCGGGGAGGGGAGGTGAGGAAAGTGCAGATTCTCGAAAATTGAAATCTGAAACCGTGAATTGTTGTTCGGACTCTCGAACACTAGGGACGGAATCCGCGAACTGAAACGGCCGGCCGGACTCTCGAAAGATAGACTCGGAATCCGCGAACCTGGACGCTTGGCCGAACTCTCGAACGGTAGGTTTGGAATCCGCGAACCGGGACGCCTGGTCGGACTCTCGAACAATAGGCTTCCATCCGAGGAAAGAAAGGAAACAAAAAACTCTAAGAGGAAATTATTTATAAATAATAGAAGCGTGTCTTAAAGAATTAAAATGGAAGAGAGTAGATGAGTAACGTAAAAACAAAGAAAGAAATTGTGATTGTGGGACTTGCTCATTACTGGTTCTCGAACAAATCTGTCGGAATCGAAGGGCTTTCTTGACGAGATGAAACGGCACTAAAGTTTTATTCGCGCACTGATTTTACATGATTACTAACTAACTGATTCACTAAGTGACTAACTACTACCTTTTCTTGTTACCGATTACTAAGTATTGGGGTAAAAAACACTGAACTGTCTTCTTCAAGATTTGGTTTTATATATACAGTCTTACAGAAAAAGGATCCAGATATAGGTGGTTCAAATATTCTAATTGGTAGGACTCTCTTTCAGGATTGTGTGATGGGTGAATTCTAAGTTTTTTTATTAAAGAAATAGTTTTTCTTTTTTGCCCAATCATATGTTGAGTAATCTGTCAAAAGTTTCTCTGTTTCCTCCCACATTCCTTTAATTTTATCGAAAGAATTCGACCTATCGCATAGGTTATCTTCCCTTTGGGGGTTTAAAAGATAAATAATTCTTTATCGTGCTAGACGTGCTACGGTATGGTTTGCAGATAGAGGAAACGGTTATTTATTTTTTGCTAATGTTTAGATACTTTATTGCTCCTTTTTGTGAAACTTTGCTTCGATCCCGAGTTTGGTTTTATATTTCTATCTTGAAAATTTATTGTTTGTTGATTCGATATTCAAAAGAGGTTGAAATTGTCAACTTGGTCATTTCGTCCATCCATGTTAGTCGTCACGTTTCTAATGGACTAATCCTAGACGCGTAAGAAATTATCGGAGATTGTTAAAACGGAATTTCTTTAGTAATCTTATTTGTTTCTCTGACAAAGGGAAATCGTGGAATCTGCCGGACGTAACAGTATATTGTATTGGAAATCTGCAAACACATATAAACTTTACTTTGTTTGCAATGTACAATATAGGTTAGCGACTTCGACGGGGTGGGTGCGGGAGGAGGGGCCGAAGGCCCCCCCCTCGCCCCTCCGGTGTGTATGTGCGTGTGTGCGTGCGTGCGTGCGTGTGTGTGTGTGTGTGTGTGTGCAAACCATTCTTTGCACTACATGGGTTTGCGACTTTCCACGCAAAACTTTTGTGGTGTACAACTTTGCGGTGTACAACTTTTACGTGTCTAAATGAACGGTGTACAATTTTACGGTGTACAACTTTACGGTGTATAACTTGGCGGTGTACAACTTTGCGGTGTACAAACTTTACGTGTCCAATTGCACGATGTACATTTTTATCGTGTCTAAATTGTAATTTATTCAGAATTTATTTTTCCTGTGTACAAAATTACTGTGTCTAAAATTCCTGTGTCGAAATGAACCGTATCCATTTAAAACGTGTACATTATTTTGTGTCCATTTGCACCGTGTCCCATTGTACTGTGTCCAAGTAAAAACCACTCCTTACGTGAGCGTTTACTCTGTCTCTCGTCACTGTTTGTTATGAATCGTTTGACTGGACACGTGAATTTTGATATTGATTTTGACATTCACTAGTACCAAGTTGGTTCCTAGCAATTTTATTTGTGCCTCTTTCAGGACTAGAATAAGACAATAACAATTACTTTTGTACAATACATCATATAAAACTCATTTAAAATAAAAATAATAAATCGATCATAATACTCATAATTTAATAATTCGATTAACATACTGAGATTTGTCGCGAATCATAAAATGAACAAGATGATTGTAGAGATTCGGCTCTTTTGGTGTTTGCATATAACGCACTTGATGAAGTTATAAAATCCATCTCCAATATCTAATTCCAGATTTTTGCAGTTGCGGACGTTGATCAGCTTGTCAAGTAACAGGTTACCACTGTTACCAGGTTAGGATTTGGTTGAAATTCAAGGTTGCTTGAATTCATGTTGTCATTGTATTGTACAAGAAAATTCTTATTGTTCTTAATTATTCATTTCAGAATCGGCGAGCTAGAGAAAGTTTGGACGCCGCGTATCAAGAGTAATCTTCGCCTAACTCCGCGTGGTTTCAATCTCACCACACGAAGGACCGTCAAGAATTTACCGCTGTCCAGATTTACCACCCGGAGAAATTAAGAGTTTTTCTCTCTTCTCCAATTTATTTCCCTGTTAGTTTCCCAGAAAATGTCCCACCACCAGCACCACTCTCCCTAGCAACTTCTATTTCTAGCATTGAATTTTTAGAAGAGATTTCTCCCGCTTCTTTCCGTTTACGATAATATTATTATAACCCTTACGTTTATGATTCTTTAGAATCTTTAATATGGCAGTTTCCTATGAAATCCGATCTGATCTCACCTCATTACTGTGATTTTTCATTAAATTTCGATTTGATAGATGCGGATGCCCTATTTTCAATAATATTATCTTGCCTACAGACAATATCCCTGTCTTCCTACTCCACAATACCGATCCTTTTGCAGTTCCTATCAATTTTTTCTACAATTTCTTCCTCCATCCACCGTCATACTACAAAAAATTGAATAACTCTGTCCTACTTCATTTTGAGTAATCAAACTATTCAAATCATCTTATTTGTAATAGATTTAACAGTACAGTATGTAGATATAAAAATATAATTGAAATGTGATCAATCTTTAATCTTATTGTTTAATCTACAACAAATTATTGTATTTATCTTCTTATTTGTAATAGAGTTAATATGAAACATTATAATTGAAATCCAATTTATTTTTAATTTTATTGCTTAATCTATAATTAAACACTGTAATCATCATATTTCTAATGCATCTGTAACATTACAAACAATACCCGACCAATTTTTCAAAACTTACTGTGTTTGTGCGTGCGTAGGGTAAATCGCGATCGCACAAAGGGAATGCCGGGATCCGTCCCGATAGAGACGCGAAGTGAGTGGTCAGGAATGCGGGAGGTTCACGGGAGGTGATAGGAATAAAGAGGAGGCGTTGGTATCACTCACACTTAATTATTTATTCACAAACGGACGTTCGGAGCGAGGGGCGAACCGTATCTTTTACAAAGTGTCGGATACCTTGATACGCCCTGATTACGGTGCCTAATCGACGCGAAAATCTTGCAGAGCCTCGAGATCGAGGCCCTCGCGAATCCGGAAATCTTGCGCGCGATCCGACGGAGATCTTGTGCGCGAGGCAGAGGACGTTCGCGGGAAAGATACGGCCACCTGCGCACGGACGTAATACACTCACAACATTCACGCGAATACAAAACTGAAGGATTAAACAGTTGGTTGACGGGAGAATTAATTCACGTGCATTATCACGGCGCGACTGAGAGGAAAGAAGCGGAAGTGAATCCCCGCAGCTAGGATCGGCGGAAGACGGGAGAGATCTGCTGGACGATCTAATTTCGGTGCCGGGCTGCGAGAGACTGACGAATTTTGCATTGTAAAACAATTACGATCGGCGTTACGGAGGCGAAAAAAAGAGCGGTAGGGAACCGATATCGAGACTTATTTGGGCATGGATTTGGACGTGCCCTTTTTTGAGCTTGTTTATTTGCGTAGTTACCACGATACATAGTTACCTACGATGAGAGCAAACGAAATTCGCGCGCGTGAGGAGCTAGTGACAGCGCCGCGCGACTAGGTGCATCGAAGAAATGAACTACAAGGAGCTCGATAGCTGTCAGGAGCTCTCACTACTCGCGGATAAAACAGAGCCAATAAAGAGGAAATGTTAAAACTCTGAAGTAATTGTTATAGTCTCGAACATACTGTTTAATTTATGACAAATTACTGCGATCATCTTATTTGTAATAAAATTTAATCTGTAGCGTTACCAATAAAATGCGTGCCGTTTTCAAAACTTCCTGTTTAACCTATGACAACTTATCACGGTCATTATTTATAATAGATTTAATTCATAACTAAAAAGAAGTTAACGAATCCACTAATGTAAATCTACTCCAATAAATCTGTAATTATCCTGCGGCTTCAGCGCATAATTATGCACCGTTTAATATTTGTAATTATAAGAATAAATCATTATTTTCAGATTTTAAATCAATCTTACTAATTAACTTCTTCCCTGACCCCTCGACCCCAACCAAAGTTTGCACCTGGTCTGATCCCGAGTTAAAGCGATTCAATTCGCTGACTCAAAACTTGGACCAACAGACGCACGACTAGAAAATGCAGAGTTATAACGGACCCATTACAACGCTAACCCATATCTTCCAATCATAACAAGTGCGTTCGCCCATAAGGCACTTTTTTTTTTTTTTGAGCACGTGCCTTTGAAAGTTGCGTTACATTATGTCCTCCTTTGTCTTATCTCCGTTCCTTGAACATCATTATCACCATCCGATTTGACCCAAGATTTAATAAGGTTGAACGTAACAAGAAAAATATAATCGATGTTCGTTAACATCGGTTATAATTGCTCATTTCTACTGGGGGTGACCTCCTTTTGGATACGTAACGATTAAACACGGCTCGATTGTGCACGCACAATTAGACACAGTACGATTGGACACCGCACGATTGGAAACCGCATTATTGGACATCGTATTATGGAACACTACATTATTGAACACCGCACGATTGGACACTGCATTATTGAACACCACACGATTGAACATCGCATTATTGGACACCGCACAGTCTTCTAGTGAAAAACATTAATATATTATATGATAGATTATCTAACCTTAGAAACATTTGGCCTAAAAAAATGCGAATTTTAAATGTTTATATACGTATTTTTACGAGCATCTTGTTTTGCATAAAAAGTCGCAAACCCATGTGGTGCAGAGAACGCTTTGCGCGCGCGCGCGCACACACACACAGGCGGGTGTAAGGGTGGGCCTTCGGCCTCCCCTCTCGCACCCACCCCGTTCAAGTCGCTAACCCATGTAAATTGTATTGGAAAACACATGTGAATGTGTGTGTGTGTGTGTGTGTGTGTGTGTGTGTGTGTGTGTGTGTGTGTGTGTGTGTCCAATAATGCGATGTCCAATAATGCGGTATCCAATCGCGCGGTGTCCAATCGAGCCGTGTTCAATCGTTACGGGTCTATGGGGGAGTTGTGGTTAGGTTCGGTCAATCAGAAGGCCCCCTTTTAACAATAATAATACGTGTTGGATATATTTGATCTCTTTAGGTATAATTGGAATTGCGTAAGTGTGTAAGTGATCGGATCTTGAGGTAGCCGGAAGTCGGTTTGTTCTGGTTGTAGAAGGACTGGGCATCGCTCGGAGATGCTTGTAGATGGTTAGGACTTCCTCGTCAGCCTCGGCCTCGGAAGAAGGGTAGCACCGGTGAATGGAAGGATTAGGCGGCACCCGAAGGTGCCCGGAGGAGGATGGGACTTCCCCTAGTCGCTGTCGCTGCCGAACAGCTCCCGGAAGACTGCCCGCTTTTTCTCCAGAAGAGCGCGAGGAATGTGCTTCCGGGGTGTCTGTGGGAACGCACGTGGAGTCTCGGGAGCCTCAGGCGACGTCGGCGGAGCAGCGGGGATGTCCCCAAGAGTGGCCTGCGTTCCCCTTGTAGTTAGGTCTGATACTACTCGCGGTTCGGTCCGGGTCTGCGTTGTACGGCCAATGGTAACCGCGGGACCAGACGTCGCGGTCTGCGTCGCTCGGGTGACCGTTCCACGTCCAGCAGTTTGCGTGGCCCTGGTGATCGGAGGATGGCGAGGAGGACCTCTGGGCTGGAAACGGGGGTCCCTCGGCTTTTCCGGGGAGAATGCAATTCGTATTAACCGCCACGGAACGTTGGTCTTCGTCGTCGGCGACTCCTTGAGTCCCAGAGGCTTCGCTGGGCTCTTGGTATCCGGCCTCACCGGATTGGTCCGTAGACCGCGGTGGCCGAGTTGGCGGCAGCGGGGCAGGTTGGCGGTTGCGTCTCCCGGAGAAGTTTCCTATGGTACCAAAGAGCTCGCCCGTGCCGAAAATCAGGAACACCGGGGCCCGTAGGTACTCTTTCCAAAAACAAGAACTAGCTTCGTATAGGCCCTTACGAGCTCGTTATACTGACGGAAGCTTGGCTTAATCCCTCGTCGTGGGTGGTCTCCTTATGTAAACCAGATGTTGTGTTTCTCCTTTCGAGTTTGAGGCGCCGCACTTTCGCCTAGTGGCGGCCGCGCGCACTACTTGCGGTCGGCGGGGCCGCTGACCCGACCGCGGACGCTGCGTGCGCGCGCGCGCGCGTCGCGCTGTGGCGTGCCGCCACAGTGTCTAACGGGATACTCCCCTCTACTGGAAACATTTACTGGAAATTTTGCGACGACACAATCATGAAATTGTATAGAATCGGGAAATTTCAAGATGCCAAGATCTAAAACATCGGGAAATTACATCGTAAAATTCAAAAACCTGTGCCGTTGGTACACAAACTGTATACCAGGCAAATCTGAGAACATGAGACAAGACGGATCGTGCCGCGAGTCAAATAACTGTAAAAACTCTGGAATCTAAGGTAATGGCGCTGCTAGTAACGTGTGAATCGGCGAGAGACATGTGGCTTAAGTTACATTTAGTTTACGAACAGCAAACGAAACAAGCTGCACATACAGTTTTTTTTAGTTTTAATAAGAATCTGGTTAATGAAATAAAATTTTTTAATTTTAATAAGAATCTGGTTGATGATATAAAATCTTTTAGTTTTAATAAAAATCTGGTTGATGATATAATAACCCATATTACAAAATTTGAAGGTTTTTACGAATGCTGCAGCTGAATGTAAAGCCAGACGAATAATCACTTATGGTTAAATACTGGACTCGCTTCCGGATGACTACAAAAGTTTTCGACGGGCGTAGTGGGGAGGTCTGAAAATTAACAAAGAGTCGCTAACTTCGCAGGAATGCTGACATCCGATGAAAAGCGTCGACAACAACAATCTGAAAAGTAGAATGAGTTGTTGCACATTGTCCGATCTGGCGCTGGAAGAAAGGTCAATCATAGAGTAGAAGGTTTAGCGTGCAAAGGGATGACCTCCTTTTGGATACGCACGATTGGACACGGCTCGATTGGACACCGCACGATTGGACACCGCACGATTGGACACCGCACGATTGGACACCGCACGATTGGACACCGCACGATTGGACACCGCACGATTGGACACCGCATTATTGGACACCGCATTATTGGACATCGCATTATTGGACACCGCATTATTGGACACCGCATTATTGGACACCGCACGTTTGGACACCGCACGATTGGACACCGCATTATTGGACACCGCACGATTGGACACCGCATTATTGGACACCGCACGATTGAACACCGCATTATTGGACACCGCAGTCTTCTAGTGAATAACATTTATATATCATATGACATTATCTAACCTTAAAAACATCTGGCAGAAAAAACTTCGATTTGCCAGAAAAAAAAATTGAATTTTAAATGTCTCTATACGTATTTTTAGGAGCATCTCGTTTTGCGTGGAAAGTTTCAAACCCATGTAGTGCAGAAAATGCTCGCACGCACACACACACACACACGGGGGGTGTAAGGGGGGCCTTCGGCCCCCCCTCCCGCACCCACTCCGTCCAAGTAACGCTAACCCATGTAAACTGTATCAGAAATCTGCATACACACACGTGAATGTGTGTGTGTGTCCAATTGTACGGTGTCCAATAATGCGGTGTCCAATCGTGCGGTGTCCAATAATGCGGTGTCCAATCGTGCGGTGTCCAATCGTGCAGTGTCCAATAATGCGGTGTCCAATCGTGCGGTGTCCAATCGTGCGATGTCCAATAATGCGGTGTCCAATAATGCGGTGTCCAATCGTGCGGTGTCCAATCGTGCGGTGTCCAATCGTACGGTGTCCAATCGTGCTGTGTCCAATCGTGCGGTGTCCAATCGTGCGTGTTTAATCGTACGTGTCCAATCGAGCGGTGTCCAATCGTTACGTGTCTAAACGGGATACTCCCCGTGCAAAGCCCCTCTGAGGAGAGGTATAAGTAGATGCTTAGACCTCTTCCATCAGCAGATGACGATCCATTCATGGATGCTGGGTTTGAGTTTCCAAGAAGTCCCCTGTTGGGTATGGATGAACCTTTAGTGGATCAAAGCGGTATTAAATTTTAGAATTACTTAAAATCACTGGAGGAGGGAACGGTAAAGAGATTGACGGAATCATATGAGAAGAAAGCTGGTGCGCAACCAAAGGTGAGATTTCCACGAGTATCTCTACAGTATCCACTTAAGGTTTTGCTGGTTTGCTCCTCTCCTTGTCGTTCATAGGTGCCTCATTTATGAATGACGAGGAGAGGAGCAATCCAGCAAAATCTCAAATAAATACTGTAGCGATATCCGTGGAATTCTAGTTAAAGGTACAGAAGGCGACGAGGAGGGAAGAGTACAACAAGCTCGACTGGATGAGGCTCCCTCTCGGATCCAAAGAGAGAGTAAAAGCCATGAGGAAGTCCTTTGCGACGAACAAAGCGGCGACAGCTACAAAAAATATTGAGTCAACATTCGAAGATACAAAGCAAGAGCAACTCAAACCTCACTTTCAAATGTTTGGTATGGAACGGAGACTTACGGAGGCAGTTACTATAACGGCTGTTAAGAACAAGGGAGCTCTCCTCAACGAAAGGAGACACGGCCAAAACCAAGGCTATAATAAAATCAATCGAGACGTCCCCCTCTTAAAAAGGACTGGCTCAGCTGGTCCAAAGCCTTGGGAGGGGGATGGACGAGAAGAGAGGAGCATCAAAAAGCTCCAATCTACCCCAGGCTAAGAAAATGGAGCGGTCAGTGGAGATCAAAGTCAAAAAGAACCAGACTCTCCCTCTCTCCGTACCTCCCTATGGTATTGAAAGAAACAGGGAAAAGGTACCACCAACCCCAGGGTTAGAGGTCAGCATGGCAGAGGACGTGGTGATAAAGTTGGATTCTCAAACCAACTCAAGATTCTGCTCTCCACTTCCTGAAATTACAACGTTACAAACGGATGATAGAATGCTTGTGTGTGTTGTGCGCGTGTGCGTGATCGTGCGTGCATGTATGTATGAGCATCTGTCATCATGCTGAGGTTGAGCGACTGAGCAGGGGCTCTCAAGCCATTCAAAAACCTCTCTAAGATGAAACAGAGGGAATAACGTGGTGCGGTTATTTTTTCTCAGAATTAACTCTGGTGTTCCGTCCCATTCTGGGATGTTAAAAACGAGACGTGGCCAGCCGGGGGAGGATTACTGATGAAATACCCACCGGCCTACCAGGATCCTCCCCAAATATGAATAAGGTAGAGCACTCGCTGGGGTTTTAATGGGTAGAACTCTTTCAGCATGGAGAGAGTGTCTCATATAACCCAATCCTCTCCCCGGAGGGTTGGATATGCGTCAAAGCATTTCCCCTGCGTCACAAAAAGCACCCATTTTCAAAAATCGTTTAGAACATGGTTTTTTTCGCTTCAATTCCTAAATTAATTTTAGAAGACATAAAATTTCACAATTACTTTTGAATGTCAGCAGCACAGTTTGAAGAATTGTTAAGCATAATTGGATCAAAATTGCATAAACAGGACAGTTTTTCGTCAATCAATAACACCATCTGAACGATTGGCACTAACGTTGAGGTTTGTTTTATTTTTTATCATAGTAAAATTTTTTTACTGTAACACATGTATACACAGATATATACACATATGCATACAGACGTAATATTATACATTTTACTTTAATATATAAATTATACATATTACATTACGTATGAAATATATTGCAGATATCTAGCTTCCGGAGACTTCATGGCGTCAATGTCCTACCAGTATCTTGTAGGAGTAACATCAGCAAGTAACATTATTCATGAAACTTGTGCAACAATGTGGGATTGCTTGAACTATAAAGTTCTTCCAAATAAATTTGAAGAAAAAGATTGGCTGGACATCGCCAAAGATTTTAAGGACAAATAATTTTCCTTATTGTATTGGAGCCATCGATGGGAAACATGTCATTATTCAAGTAAATTTATTATATTATATCAATTATATGTATAATATAATTTTTTTTAAAGTAAAATTTAAGAAAAAATGATTCTCTGTAATAGTGTCCTAATAATGCTGAATCAATATATTTTAATTATTAATGTTCGCACAGTATAGTGTTAATGGCTATGTGCGATGCGAATTATATGTTCCGACTTGTTGACATGGGGACGACGAAATGATGGCGGAATTTTCAACGACAGTAATATAGGGAAAGCATTCGACAAAGGATGAACATTCCGCCAATAGCCAACAGCAATTGGAAAAGGACCTGTTCTACCATACTGACTAGTGGGAGATGAAGCTTTCCCATTAAAACCATATTTGCTTCGTCCATAACCTGGTAGAGGAGGGCTCACACCAGAACAAAACGTCTACAATTATCGTCTTAGTCGTGCAAGACGAATAATTGAAACTACTTTCAGTATTCTAGCCAGTCAATGCAGGATATACAGAAAACCGATCATCGCCAGTCTGAAAAATTCAAAAATAATGGTTGCAGCAAATATTTGTTTACATAAATGGCTTCGCCGACAGGACAGTGACACATACATGCCTTTGACCCAAATAGTTTTACACCAGGATCTTGGCGAACAATAATGGCAGATGGTTGCGCACTTCAAAACTTATCTAATTGTGGATCAAATATGAGCGCAAGAAAGTAGAAATTAGAAATAAATTTTGTCATTATTTCAATAATGAAGGAATGGTACCGTGGCAAAGTGCAAAAATATAATAATTCTTAAAATGTATTATATTACGAAATATAATAATTATATATGTAGGAAATCAGATTTTTGTAAACTCGAGAATGTTCGAGTCGTTAGACGAAAGCCTGCTGGCTCAACTTATACACAAATATTGTATTTATTGACTCTTGTATATTGAAGGAGAATGACTGCGAAAAGCAAGTCAGTCGTCCTCGCGCCTCGAACATAGCTGGACCAACAAGAAATCCGTTGTTTTGAAATAATAAAGAATCTTCCTTCATACCGAGACCCATTATATTTTATTTAAAATCATAAATTCCTACATATAAGAATATAAAAATTAATTTTTTCTATATGCTTTTATTTTTTTAACATTAATCATTTATGAAAAGTACAAAAATAAAAATATCAGTCTTATCCATATTATTTATATTTAAAAATAAAATTATTAATCATTATAATAAAATAAAAGCATTTCTCGTTAACAATCGTAACATTTTATATGTATTATTTTTAAGAAAATAAAAACATTTTTTGATAACACAAAATCTCTAATTAATAAACAAATATTTAATACTAGTTCTCTGCAGTATAAATTAGTTTTATTATTTGTACTATTATTTTATCTACTACATATGGCTAAATTTCACGAAGTTTGGCAACTATAAAATTGCCAAACGAATAGATTTTATCACGAGCATTTGTTGGAAAGTTTACCGTAATTGGTTGCTTCAAAATATCTGAAATTCGTTCGATACTTTCTTCATCTAAAGCAATATTTGGACGGCGACGCTTAGAATTGCCTACAATTATATTTAAATTCTATACTTCTACTAAAAAATGTTAAAAATATTTATGATTATCATTAATAATTAATTTATAATTAATTTCTTAATACATCATTCATAATTAAGTAATTAGTAAGATTAACTCACTAGATATTCGGCCACTGACGCTATCAACGGTATATCTCGTTATCAATTTGATCCAAATCAAAGTGACTCTCAGTTGTTGGAGAATTTGTTATAGTTCTGTAACATAATTTAAATTTAAATTCGTATGTAATAAATGCAAATAAAAACCCCAATGCATTATTGCATTAAAATAAGTTTATATGCTTGTAAATTCATATATACGTACTCGCTTTTAAGTTGCACATCACTAAGGAATTGCATTCTTTCGTAGTGCACCCAGTTATTTTTTTTGTGTGATCCTGCTGAGTCACTTGGTTGATGTTGCTTATGTTTTTGTATTCTAAACCCAGATGCACACTGTCTTCTTAAAGAATTCATAAAGTAGTCTTCCTTTCTGAATAGTAATTCCTGAGGAATTCATAGAAGAATACTTTAAGAATAACGTAGGGAGTTACATGCACCATGATTCGAATTTCTTAGGATTTCTTAAAGTATTCATATAGAATTACTTGTTGGAATTCCTCAGAACTTTTTAAAGTATTCATATAGAATTACTTGTTGGAATTTCTCAGAACTTCTTAAAGTATGCATTAGGACTTCTCCAAGTAGATATTTGAAACAAAATTAAAGAATTTTTTTCAAGATTTCTGATAAATGTTCCGATTTTTATAATTGGAACGTTTCTCAGAAAAATTTAAAAAATGAGAAATTTTGATTAATTTAGAAAATTTTTTAATATTTCTACTAAGCATTTTTAAGAGTTTCTGAGTATTGCAAAAAAACTTGAACAAAAAATAAAAAAGTCTAGATAAGTAAGTAAACGCTCGTGTAATTTATAAAAAACAATATATTAATAAAGGTCAAGAAGACGAGCAAATTATGTAGCGAGAGATTAAATAATTTTATTAGAATTAACTTGATATAAATTAGATTTAAATCTCGAAACACTTCGACTTTACAAAGTCATCTTCGGTCGCTTATAAAACAATTTCAGTATAATAGAAACGAATATATATAAACCGCTGAGTGATATAAAGTAAATAGTCAAGAATATTAAAAAATGAGGTTAATTAAGATTAAAAGTAAATAATAGAACAAGTAGCTGTTATTAGGATTAACAATCGAAATTGAAGTCTCAATCGGAAGAAGTATCATTCGTCAAAATATGCAATAAATACCAATAAAGAATAAAGAAGTAGTCCAAGAGTGATCCTTTGTATCAAATGTTCAGATGAAAGATCGAATTAATTGTCTCTTTCCGATGCAACCGTGAACGGACGTGTTAAAAACCGTTGTTATTGCACATTTGTGGAAGTATAAATATCCATGTATCTGAATAGAACCAGACAATGGAAATTATATGTAAATACTAAGAGATGAAATAAAAATTAATATTACTAGAAGTAAAAACACAACTTACATATGCTTCGAGAAAGAGAATTGTTGAATTATCTCAATTCGGATTTGAATTTGAACTGGATGAAGAAAGAGAAGATTTTTTTGTAAATTTAAAAGTTAAGAACGTACTAGATGTATACGAGACAGAAGTCAGAAGTAAAATGAGCATTTGATACAAAGCAGGCTCTATGTATGTACATTGTTATTATTCGACATATAATGAAATAAACAAGCATATGAGTCATCGAGACACTCTGTATCAGTCTGTAAATTAATACCATTTTTTTGTTCCTTTATATAAATCATTTCAGAGACTAATCTTTTGTAATAATTAGGTTCATGGTCAAGAATTGTGACATTTTCCCAATCGAAATTATGACGTGTTTCTGTCCTGTGTTTGATGATTACAGAATGTCTAGAAGGCTCAAGTTTTAAATTATTAGCATGCTCTTTAATCCTGGTCGCAAGTTTTCTTTTAGTTTGTCCAACATAAGTGGCATCGCAATCTAAGCAGTCAATTTTATAAACTATATTATCGTTGATCCGTTTTATCCTTTTGAACATCCCATCAGAGGTCTCTAACCTTTTACAACTTGGAGATAAATTTGGTCTTCCTGCCTGGTCTAATAAAAAAAGATCTACACACGAGTTCATTAAAGATCTTGAGAATTATCACAAATACATGGATATAAACTCTATATCCAAAATTAGAAGTGCAACTATCTCGCCGTTAGATAAATTTTTAACAAAAACGTCGAGGTTAGACGTAAATGATAGTTGTATTCTCAATCTACATAATATTACTTCGGATTTCGTAAGCAAACACCCTAAAGTTATTTTTACAAGAGCTGATAAAGGAAATATCACTGTGGCCCTTGATAAAAATGATTACATTAAAAAGATGGAAGTGATACAAAATGACCAAAATACTTACATGTAAATAAGAAAAAATCCTATTTCTATATTGGAAAAAAACATCAACCAAATGTTGAAAAAATGGCTCAACGATAATATCTCCAAAGAATCTTATTCCCGTTTACATTCAAGTGATTCTAATTTACCGAAAGCGTATGGTTTACCCAAAATTCATAAGACCAACACTCCTCTAAGAGTTATTGTTTCCTTCATTAATACGGGTTTGTACCCATTGGCCAATTTTTTACACAACATCATCAAAGACAGCTTACCTAAAAATAACAAAGCAGCCGCTAATAGCTTTGAATTATATAAAGCACTTATAGGCACCACTATTCCAACTTCGCATCTACTCATTACTTTAGACGTAATTTCGTTGTTCACCAATGTTCTTCAAGATCTTGCAATACTCAGCATAATGGATAGATGGGCATATATTGAAAGAAATACGTCTATCCCTCGAGACGTATTTCAGTCGACGAGACAAAATTCATTTCAGCAATAAAATTCGTTATGTCTTCTACATATTTTACATTTAATGACAAAATTTATAAGTAGACTTTCAGTACTCCTATGGGTTCACCGTTGTCCCCCATTATAGCTGACATAGTGTTGCAGGATATCGAGGACAAAGCTTTGAAAAAGATTAACTTAGAGATACCTTTTTACTATAGATAGGTCGATGATGTTATTTTATGCGCTCCATCTAATGGAATCAGCGATATCCTGAACACATTTAATAGTTTCCACGAAAGGATACAGTTCACCATTGAAGTAGAAAATGAAAGAAAAATTAGCTTCTTAGACCTTCTATTAATCAGAAAAGACAACATAATTTACATTGATTGTTTTAAAAAAAGAACTTGCTCAGAAAGATATCTGTCGTTTTATTCTCATCACCCGTTATGTCATAAAATCGGGAATAATTACAGTATAATTGACAGAGCTTTATTACTTTCCCACCCTATATACCACCAAAAAATTTTGAATATTGCATTTAAATAATGGGCACTAAAAAATAATGGGTACCCTCTGGACTTAATTTTTAAAGAAACGAATAAAAGAATTAAGAAAATAATCAATGACAAATTGTTATTGTCAAAGAATAAAGCTCTATTTAATAATAACAATACTGATGAGATTAATAACGGAAACATTACAAAGAAAAAATTTTTCACATTGCCTTTTATCAAAAATATTTCTGAGTTAGCCTCTTCAATGGTGAACAAAAATCTTTTCACAGTAAAATTTAGAATTATCAATACATTGAATATGTTCATAAAAGTTCAAAAGGATAAAACGGATCACCTGTTCAACAATAATATAGTTTATAAAATTGACTGCTTAGATTGCGATGCCACTTATGTTGGACAAACTAAAAGAAAACTTGCGACCAGGATTAAAGAGCATGCTAATAATTTAAAACTTGAGCCTTCTAGACATTCTGTAATCATCAAACACAGGACAGAAACACGTCATAATTTCGATTGGGAAAATGTCACAATTCTTGACCATGAACCTAATTATTACAAAAGATTAGTCTCTGAAATGATTTATATAAAGGAACAAAAAAATGGTATTAATTTACAGACTGATACAGAGTGTCTCGATGACTCATATGCTTGTTTATTTCATTATATGTCGAATAATAACAATGTACATACATAGAGCCTGCTTTGTATCAAATGCTCATTTTACTTCTGACTTCTGTCTCGTATACATCTAGTACGTTCTTAACTTTTAAATTTACAAAAAAATCTTCTCTTTCTTCATCCAGTTCAAATTCAAATCCGAATTGAGATAATTCAACAATTCTCTTTCTCGAAGCATATGTAAGTTGTGTTTTTACTTCTAGTAATATTAATTTTTATTTCATCTCTTAGTATTTACATATAATTTCCATCGTCTGGTTCTATTCAGATACATGGATATTTATACTTCCACAAATGTGCAATAACAACGGTTTTTAACACGTCCGTTCACGGTTGCATCGGAAAGAGACAATTAATTCGATCTTTCATCTGAACATTTGATACAAAGGATCACTCTTGGACTACTTCTTTATTCTTTATTGGTATTTATTGCATATTTTGACGAATGATACTTCTTCCGATTGAGACTTCAATTTCGATTGTTAATCCTAATAACAGCTACTTGTTCTATTATTTACTTTTAATCTTAATTAACCTCATTTTTTAATATTCTTGACTATTTACTTTATATCACTCAGCGGTTTATATATATTCGTTTCTATTATACTGAAATTGTTTTATAAGCGACCGAAGATGACTTTGTAAAGTCGAAACGTTTCGAGATTTAAATCTATTTTATATCAAGTTAGTTCTAATTAAATCATTTAATCTCTCGCTACATCATACCCAGATAGCACAGGACGTCCTCAGGATCATCCTGAATATGTCCCGGGATGTCCTGGGATCTTGTCAGGATATAATAGTTGTATTATTGTAAATATTTTATATAAATATTTTATGTATAAATTTAACTTCTAAAGTAAGTTTAGAATGTTAGATTCTGTAATAGTATTAATATAAATTAAAATTTTACTCGTGTCTTGAGGACATCCTTGGGATGTCCTGAGGATATATGTATTCTAGCTAAAAATGTTATTCTTAAAATATTGTATAAAGAGTTTCATTAGCTACAAAATGTCTAAAGTTAAACTTAAATATAATGACTGTATAAATACCAGATATTTTAGATAGCACAGAATGTTCTAAGAATATGATATCCTGAAAGTCCTCAGGACATCCTAAGATAGTCCTCAGGACATTCTAAAACAATCCTCAGGATATCCTAAGACAGTCCTTAGGATGTCCTAGGAGCGTCCTCAGGACATCCTACGAAAGTCCTCAGGACATCCTAAAATAGTATTTAAGGACATCCTGGACGTATAATAATTTTTAAAAAAAACGGATAAATTAATATAGCAAGTGAGAAATCTTTGAATATCGTACGTATTTCTAGAATGTATTGCAAAATCAAATGTTTCGCGCGCATATGTAAAAATGATTTAAAAAACTGTAAAACTTTATATTTATTTATAAAAATATAAGTTAACTATATATGTTTCATCCTTCTGACAACATCTATTGTAATGATCTATAACAAATATGTATGCATAAACAAGAAGTACTCATGGATCATCACAAAGCGTTAAGATGCGTATGATTTTCGAAGTCAAGCAACGTCGGCGATGGTTGATACTTGGATGGGTGACCGTTTTCTCGGGTACAGAGGTATTAAACATGCTTTAACAGGTACAACTATTGCTGAAACATGTATAGTCTTCTTCCTCTTACAAAATTATCGTAGAAATAATTTGAACTTTTAATTTTTTGTTAGTTTTTTTTCAATTCTCAAAAACTGTTAAAAATACTTAGAAATATTTAAAAATTTTCTAAATTAATCGGAATTTTTTATTTTTTAAATTTTTCTGAGAAACGTTTCGATTCTTATAAAAAAATCGATACATTTATCAAAAATCCTTTAAAAAATCTAAAAAATCTAACAAAAAGTGGTCATTGTTTGCTATTCCTGA